>NC_133770.1:67610119-67702276 GCF_003597395.2 Chelonoidis abingdonii
GACCAGGTTATGGTCTTGAAGGCGCAACAGGCCCATAAGATGGAAGCATCATGGGAAGGGCCATTCACGGTCCAAGAGCGCCTGGGAGCTGTTAACTACCTCATAGCATTTCCCAATTCCTCCCTAAAACCCAGAGTTTACCATGTTAATTCTCTCAAGCCTTTCTATTCCAGAGACTTACAGGTTTGTCAGTTTACAGTCCAGAGAGATGATGCTGAGTGGCCTGACGGTGTCTACTATGAAGGGAAAAAGGACGGTGGTGTGGAAGAGGTGAACCTCTCAACCACCCTGGAATGTCTGCAGCGGCAACAAATCAAGGAGCTGTGCACTAGCTTCGCCCCATTATTCTCAGCCATGTTCACTACATTTTCTCATAGAAAGGGTGTGTCTTTACAAAGACTTATGCTAGCCGACATGCGAAATACATGCTAGCTTTAAAAAGGCTTCTCTTGCCAGCTGCAAATGAAGTGACATTATAGATTTTTTTTAAAAAAGCATACCAGTTTGCAACCATCTCCAACTAGTCATTTTGATTAAACCAAATATATTCTGTTATAGACATTTTAACACAGAATATTTTAAAACACTTGTTCTGTACAACATAGGTCTTAACATAAAAGGTTTAATTCTCAGCCGAGGGTATCAAGATGATCAGACATCCAGTAAACTATGTAAATATTTTCAGAAGTTACCAAACATGCAGTATAAAATTTTAAATAAAGTAAGAAGTGTGTAGGTATGTGCACTGTTCTGGTATATATAGTATGCACATATATTGCTGACTGTCAGGGCAAACCATAGGAGGTCATATTTACAATTGAAAAAAATGCTTACCTGTTAATGTAACTTAGAGCAACATATGTTGGCTGTTGTAGTTCTTGTTTCTCTAACACACGTGGGTCTGTATCTGTAATAAAAATACAAGTATGAA
This sequence comes from Chelonoidis abingdonii, assembly GCF_003597395.2. NCBI lineage: Eukaryota > Metazoa > Chordata > Testudines > Testudinidae > Chelonoidis > Chelonoidis abingdonii. The sequence continues at coordinate 67,611,051 of NC_133770.1, forward strand.
TTTGCTATATTTGCACTGAAATATAGGAGTCTATAAGCAACATATCCGAAGAAGAAAAATTTAAAGTACCGTAGCTAAACCCCTTCTTAGAATAAGCTCAGAGCAGCACAATCATTTGTTCATTCACTTATAAACAACAAGATATTGCATTACTTTTCAAGGGAATTCCAAACATCAACAGTGATATCATTTCCATCTGTCATACAAACTTCATAATCCCGCTCATAAATACTACTTTTCATTGCTTATAGTAACAATATTGGCATCATTTCCATGGTTTACACTGTTAAAAATGAAATAAAGTCAAGAATTAAATATTTCTTTTAAGACATTTCTAAAGTTGATCAACAAACTGTGACACTTTACAATGGGACCAGTTTTCTCAAACAGCTATCTGTTAAGGTTCATCAGCTATTTACCTCTGCACATAAATTCTGCTTCTTCTCCTACCCTAGGTGTGTTATTTTCTAACTCTTTAAATCAGAAATGCACATAAAAGTACACATGTAGCAAAATATATGCCCAGCAGAGGACTGCCCCTCAGAAGCGGAGAAGCGAGCATTTGTCAGTTCCCACTAACACTGACTTTACCGTTCAAGAATGAACTGTACCTGGTTTTATGCACTAGTCTTGTTCAATTCAACTTTGCTTTTATCTAAACAAAGAAGCAGTCTTAGTCCATGTTGCTGAAATGAAGAAAGAGCATACACAGTTTTAAAAAACAAAAAAGTACTGTAAGAAAAAATAGGATAATATTGATTTAAAAAATGAAGTGTGGCCTCATGTTCCAATAGAGCCCCAAAAACAAGAACGGTTTTAAAAAGCTTCCAGCACAAAAGGTGTATCATGCATATGAACATTACTATTCTGTCATTATCACAAACTGTATGTACGTCTTTAACAGCAATTCCATGGACAACTTATGTTTCCTAACTATGAAGAATGCAGACTGTTTTACTAAATAGCTCTCTATAGTACTGCTGGTATCCATCTTTCATTTCTCACTGCAAAGAATATTGTCAACACTCTTGCAATATTCTAGACTGAACCTATTTTCTCCACAGATGTTATTTTTCAAAAGTTTATTTCCCTAATATTTGTCATATGTGCTTTTGAGCTAGTCAGCAGCATCTGTATTCTATTTAAAAACATTCCGGTAATAATCTTAGGCCCCAATTCTTTAGCCCTACTCAGGTAAAACTTCCATCAAAAGGAATGTCAGTTTTTGACTGAGGAATACAAGATTATTCAGTACTCAGTTCTAGTCAATTAACATTTTGTTTAATGAGTGCAGTCACTCCTGGGCTGCCATAAAGCTTAAGAATAATTCAAAAAGACTTCCCCTGGCCACCCATATTTGTTCCATGGCAACTCAGACTCTAAGTTTGACAACATACTTCACCAACACGCCCATACATAGATAGAAACTTACAATGACAACATATTTGATTGAGCAGGTTTAGAGAACAGTCACATATGCATACATAGTGTCAAGCAGACCAACAACCTGTAGCCAATTACTTTTTAACAGGAAACAGACCTTTTCTTATGTCTGAAAAGCAGTTGCAGACCAGAGAGATTACAGCAATCACCAATGCACAGTGCGCTGGACTGCTCTAACTGAAGATAGTGACAAATCAGTTATCTTATACGTTATCTTTATGCTCCACTCAACCAGGAATGGCAGGCTCAAACACAAAAATCTCTCTTATATGTGCCTTTGGATTACTGTGAGACCTCCATTCATTTAGCAAGCCAAGCACACAACCTGCGTCATGATGAACTCTGTTAGATTTACATCTTTGTGGTTCAAGGTCTACCAGGGGACTGCCTTCATGCAGAATGTCTGCAGATCATTATCCCCTGTCGGGGTCATCCTAAAACTGCTTCAACCCAAGTTTAGGCATCTGTGGCTAAATAACTGCAGCTTCCCTAATCCAGTTCTTAACTTGGATTAACCTTCATCAACAATGAACAGTTTCTGTGACTGAATGAGGCGACTTTGGGGCTGGTTTGAGTCAGAGCACTACATGTATATGTGGGAGAGAGGGGCTAAGGGAAAAAACTTTATAGTGGAGTATCCACCACCTATTTGCTTTATGGGAGCAGCTCCCCTTAGCACTGACTGAAGATAAGAAAGCCTACATGACGTTCATCTTGATATGTCAGAACACAGTGTGGGAAACTGTTTACCTAACATCTGCGCACAGGACAGATCAAAACTGAACCCTCAGATCACTGTTTGTAGCATTCTTGTAGCATCTTTTATTGGATTAACTTCTGGTGGTGAAACAGACAAGCTTTCGAGCTACACACATTCTAGTCACAAATTGTCTAGGAACAGGTAGCAAAGGTCTCATATTATAGTATCAAACTGATTTCAAAATGTCTTCAGTGAATGATTTTTGGTTTGCTAACCATTTGGTAACTACACTTCACACACAGTGCTGTGTTGGGCTATATACAAGTCATGAGGTATTCCTTCTGTTCTTTGGTTGGATGACATACATAACTCACCAAAAAAGCAAATGATATATACTGTGAAATTTGTAATTACTTTAAAAACTGCTTTTGCATGTGCACTTCTAAAGCTTGAGACCTTGAACGTATGCAGAAAGAAAAACACAAAAGGGTAATAAATATGGTCAAACTAAAATTCACTTTCAAATTTAAAGTTCCAAAAACGTTTTCCACTAGACTAATGAAAACCACATTCACTTTTCTAAATATTTATTTGTTCCTATAATAATGTAACTTACTTGCATTTAGCACTTCTTATCAGAGACTCTCCAAGCACAATTATTTATTGGCGTTTGGGGTGGAGCTTTAAAGCTTTAATGGGGGGTGAAGCTGTGGGAACAACAGAAGCAGTTGCTGCTGTCTTCTGAGCTTTTGGATACTTCTCTGAACAGCTTTCACTCCAGCTTCACAGTACTTGGTTCTGCAAGACTACAACTAACTATTCTCTCACCTCTCCTGCTTTTGTTCCAGCAACATGGAAAGAGACAAGACAAGATACAACGGGGGGTAGTTTAATAAGGCTGCAATTTTATTCACTTAACATATCTGGGGAATATTCGGCAATAAATCATATGGTGCAGGTCATAATTTTTTTCTTAATTGCTTCCATTTATTTGGAGGAGGGGTGCCATCCACCCTCTCCTTTCCCACCCTGGGCACAGTCAGCCCATTGCTGAGACCCCACTGTTCTCCTTTCATATGTAGGTTCAGAGGGATGGGAAAAACAGGGAGGGAGGACTGTCTCCCTGCTGTTCCAGATGTTAGGAACCCCAACACCCTTATTCCAGCTTCCTTAGGGGATGCCTCCCCTAAATCCACTTCCAACTCCTGTTTATCAGGGAACTGTATCCCTCTGTAATGAGCAGCCACAAAGGGTACCTGCCACACTTGATATCCATTAAGTTGCAACATCTTGACCTAGCCTTCTTATCTACCTCACCAGGTCGCCGACATGAGAAAAAACCTACCCCACCTCAGCCAATCTAGCAGTGAAGAATAAATGCCTTATCAGCCCTAAAGAAAAAAAAGGAGACTAGTGCAAGATCACAGCAGATCACAAAATCCAGTCCTACTTAATCCCATGGTTGGGAGGGTGCTACTGATTGATGAGAGAGAGAGATCCCTCTAGAGTACATCAGATATAAGTACCCTCACCCTGGTGAGTTGGTGCCCGCAGCTTGTCTGGTCACTCCTTGTTCTCCTTTGGGAGCCACTCAGGTAACTCTGTTCCTCTTTCTCCTGCCTTGTAATGCAGCAGGGATCATGAAAGGAGCCCTGCCGTGTTTTTCCCGCTGCCCAGACAAAGAATTACCACATGCAGTTGTGGTAAGCACTATTATGTCATAGGGCTGGTCTTCACTATCGGGGAGATCAACACTGCTCCAATCAATGCAGTGGGTGTTGATTTAGTGGATCTAGTAAAGACTCACTAAATTGATAGCAGAGTGCGCTTCAGTTGACCACGGTACTCCACCTTTCAGAAAGGAGTAAAGTAAGTTGACAAGAGAGCATCTTCCATCTAGGCAGTGCAGTGAAGACACAGGGGTAAGTTGACCTAAGCTACGACAACTCCAGCTACATTATTCATGTAGCTGGAGTAGCATAACTTACCCCGATACTGAAGACAAGTCTGTAGTCTTGAACTCTATTAGCTATTTACTCATTCCTTGCCCTGACTTCCTCTCCATGCCCATACCAGTACTCTTTCCCCTCAACGTCCCTTCCTCTCATGCTCCCTTCACACATCTCATTTTCATTTCTTTATCTCCCTTTCTCTCCTTCCACTTTCATCTAGAGTGACCAGATGTCCCAATTTTATAGGGACAGTCCCGATTTTTGGGTCTTTTTGTTATATAAGCTCCTATTCCCCCACCTCCATCCCGATTTTTCACACTTGCTGTCTGGTCACCCTACTTTCATCCCACCAATTTGTCATTCCCCCCTAAAATTGTCAATGCAGTTATTGAACAAGATAAAATAAGAAAAACATTATATAGATGTGTATAAACACCAGTCAACATTTGCACATGACAAACCTAAGGTATCCCATTAATTTTTACTCTACTAATTCTTGTATTTACTTCCCCTATTCCCTCTGACTTTTAGTGTGCTCTTTCTTTTTGTGCCCTGCTTTAACTACAGATAGTGTCTATTTTATTTTATATTTCTATCCATTTAGTGGATAGCACTAGCAGACTTTGGGGCAAATAATGAATATATGCTATTATTTAGTAGTAATTATTAAATTAAAAACTATTTTTACCTAAGTGAGCTGTGAATTATTATACCCATTTTACAGCTGGATGAACTGAGGTACAAAGAGATTAATTGTCTTACTCAAGATTAAAGAGCAAGTTAGTGGCAATGCCTGGCACCAAAGCCATAAACCCTGACTCCGAGTCCCCTGCTCTCTTTCACTCTCTCTTCCCAAAGGCATTCACACAGATATTCAAATGGATGATATTTAGAAAACAATGTGAAATAACCAACATAAATATTGCCCAAAGTTAAATTAATAGTTTGGATCCCTGTGTTTGCGACACAATATAGATTGTATTTGTGGTGTGACAGGGAAAACATTACACATACTCAAATGGTAAAACAGATCTGTGTAATCTGAAAAAGAAATATAATCATATTTCTATACATATAAATGGCTATATATATATAAAATGGCTATATAAAAATACTCAGTCAATGTTTCCTTAAGTACCTGCAAGCTAGTAATCTTAGTACAAAGTTGCCTAAACAGTTTTCTATGGAACACATATAGAGTTAAATGTATCTGCAGGTGACGAATCTTCAATACATCTCACTGCAAGCATCCACAAATCAGTGCACACAAAAAGCTGCAGGAATTGATCACTTGTTGGTCTGTACAAGTATCACTTTAACCACCTGCTTCCTTAGTTATTAGTGTGCGGTACTAATGACTCACTGTTTTACTGCGTTCATTAATTATATAGTGCAGCTCTTCAGATCCAGTAGAACAAAGCTTCACTTCCCAACTGCAAAATATATAAGCCACTTTCATTATTTCTTCTCTCTCACACAACGCAATATGCATCACTGAATACATTTTATAGCATCAGGAGAGCAGGAATAAGCAGTTTTTGTAGCACAGCTCTTTACAGTTCTTTTTCTCTCTCACACATCCCCCCCTACAGAACTAGGTTTTCTAATGAACAGTTCAAACAAGGGAACTTCTTCACTTCACTTCATATTGCATTGTCACTCTGCCTTTACACAGCTTTGCTATAAGCGATGGAACATAACGCTAATTAAAATAAAACAAAACGTACAGCTACCCAGATGCTACTCTGCTTTGTTTGGTTATGCCACTGTTAAAACTTGAACATTGACTAAAACAGTCATCAGATGATCAACTTGGGTAAATAATAGGATGTGAACACTTAAAATTTTCATGCCAATATGCCATGCTTTAAACTGGCAAGGAGACAAGAAGTGTCAGCATTTAACTAATCTGGTCTTCCAAGACTATAAATAATTATACTGCACCATCTTTATATGGCTGTTGTAGGAAGCAGCCGTGTTAGTCTGTATCCGCAAAAAGAACAGGAGTACTTGTGCACCTTAGAGGCTAACACATTTATTTGAACATAAGCTTTCGTGGGATAACAGAAGAAGTGGGCTGTAGCCCGCGAAAACTTATGGTCAAATAAATTTGTTAGACTCTAAGGTGCCACAAGTACTCCTGTTCTTTTTACAGTCTACAGTGTTCTTTTAAAACTCAGGAAACAACTTTGTTTCAATAAGTGAAACAAACAAAAATCCAAAAGCTCACCCTGCCACGTTGTCTAAATATAATTTTCACTAATGCCAATTATATCCTTTTCTTTCACATGAACATTTTAGCATAAAATAAACGCTATTATAGTTACTAATTTTGGGTATGGCTACACTTGCAGCTGTACAGTGCTGGGAGTTACAGCTGTCTTCGTACAGCTGTGTAGGGAAAGCGCTGCAGTGTGGCAACACTGACAGCTATCAGAGCTGCAGTGTGGCCACATTTGCAGCATTTGCAGCGCTGTTGGGAGTGGCTGAACAGGCATTCTGGGACACCTCCAAATACATCTGGAGGCCAATTACAGCGCTTTTGGTGGCCACACTGGCGGAGCAGTGCTGCATCACCAGCACTGCAATCGTTATACCCCAGGCAGAGCAGGAGTACAGCCAGCGCTGCAGCCAGAGAGATGCAGCGCTGTATGTGCCTTGCAAGTGTGGGACGGTGAGTAAGTTGCAGCGCTGTAAACCCACCACCAGCGCTGCAACTCTCCAGTGTAGCCAAGCCCTTTATGTCCATTTACTATTCTTAAATATAGAGTCAGTTTTTAATCAGGTATACACCCGATAAAGATCAGACAGTTTTGATAAGAAAATTTAATAAAGTTTATAAAAACAAATAAGCCACAATGACAACTGGCTTTATTCTCCACAACCTTTTACCTTATGTAATTATTGACACTGATGTAAGAGGAGTGAAAAACACTATCTAAATTACAACGTGGCATTTTACACCCACTTTGCATTCCTTTCTAACACAAAGCAAGCCGTGAAGAATTAGGCACAATTGTTAGCAGTGAACTGAATAGCAGCAGTCCACTGAGCCAGAGCCTTTCACCTCTAGATCTTAGGTTCAAATCCAACCTATGTTGTTACCTGAAAACTTTTAAAGAGGCCTTTAAAATGAGTGGATCATCTTAATCCAGTTCCTGGTGATCAGGTGTTCTTATTACAAAACTGTTACTAGTTCTAGCACTATTTGTGATAGTCTCAGAAAAGAGACTAACGGCTGAATGTGGTGAAGACTGAACTATTCTTTCACTTCACAGAGGTAGTCTTTCCAGAGTAGGGTTGAGTATGCTGTCAGACCAGTGGTGAGAAAGCTTGCACTGTCAGGGCCTATGTTGTACCAGTTTTGCATTAGCAGATGACCGTAAGCAAAGATCATCAAAGCTGGATGCCTAAAGTGTGGCACATAAATCCATATTCAGGTGAAAAGCAAGTTGCCCAATTTCCAAAGGTGCTTATCATCTGTAACTCTTATTGACTTCAGTGGAGTTGCATGTACTGCATGTCTTTGAAAAAAAAAAAAATCAGGCCACTCATTTAGGCCCCTAATATTAAGTTTTAAAGCTGATTCTTATCTCCAGAGCCAATCATTCCATCCCATTACATGAGCACTAAATTCACAACAACAGAATCACAAAATATTTTCAGGATTTTTAGAATAACTATTTCACTGTTTCTAATAAATCTTAGAGAATGTGGACATCTCCCCAATATTTACAAAAGAAAAAAATACAAATCCTGGGTGCGATTTTCAAAAATACCTAAATAATGGAAACACTGACTTTCAATGGGACCTGTGCTCCTAAGTTACTTAGGGAATTATGAAAATCAACTCCCTAACATAAAATCAAAACAGATGCACAACATACTATTATTAGGTTCTCAAAGGTCCCCAAATTCCCGATTAACTTCTTTTGAAGAACATTCATGCACATATTACCACCTACACACCATCCAGCATCAGCTCTTAGAGTGTCTGTGTTGTATGTAACTTGGTATTTCATTTCACCTTAAAAACTGGCTGATACAAATGAGCTCATTAATTATAACTAACCTTCCCTAGACACTAGCTTACTTCAACTAATGTATGCCAAAAAAAATTTTTTGAGCTCAAAATAAAAGTCAACAATTTTTTATACAGTGATAACATCTGAGAAACAAGAACCCTTCCCTCTTGTGTCATAGAAAAATATATAGTTTCTTGATGGATACTGCAAAGGTATATGTCAATTCAGAGAACATAAGTAGAAGCAAACCCAAGATCTATTCTTATATCAACAGAATAATTAATGAACAATACTATCTCCCTCCCTCTGCCCGTCTTTTTTTATTTATACTGTAAACTCTCAGGCAGGGACTGGCTAAGCCTTCTCTACATGGAAATTTAAGATGAATTAAATAATTTTGTGAAGTTAAAATACCTGAAAGCCCATTTAGCTCCTATATAGATGTTCTCATTCTAAAATAAATGACTTTTGTTGGTTTCAGCTTAACCCATGTCTTCAGTACAGGAACTACAGTGGCATAGGCATACCATTGTAGCTATGCAGCATAACTCCATAGTGTAGAAACAGCTTACAGCAACAGAAGGGCTTTTTTTTTTGCTGTAGGAACACCACCTCTCCAAGTGACAGTAGCTTCCGTAGACTTAATTGCACCTACACTAGGGGTTAAATCGGCATAGCTACAATGGGCAGGGATGTGGATTTTTCACTGCCCCTACATTTTAAGTGTAAACCACCCTACAATCTCAAACCAAGGTCACTTTACTTTTGAATGAGAACACCGAGGTAGGGGTTTAAATGTGCTTAAACATTTAACTGATCTACGTTAACTTCACAGGTTCAGTTAATTCATTTTAACTTACCAGAGTGTCCCCATTCAGACATGTTCTTACCATGTTTCTACAGACCCTAGCATATAGAGCTAAAGAGCTCTGACTGAAGCCTCTAGATGCTAATGTAATACAAAATCCTTATTAACGATTCCATGCTTACTGGTGGCTCAGCAACAGAATTGACCAGCTCACTGGGCATTTTCTGATTTTTGTACATAAAAACAGAATAAAAGAAATAAAACAAAACAGAAGATTTATGAATCTTTTATCAGTTAACATTTATTTGATTTATTTATGACAATATATAATAAAATCAGATACTGTATCAGAAACATTACAGTGATTCTTAAGCTGCTGACAACACTTGGACGTACTATGAAAAAAATCATCAGGTAAAATTATGGCTTTTATGATCATTTTAAATCTTTCAAGATCCTGCTTTTACCTTAATTATTGCACGCTAATAATTGGCCATACTACTCCTTGAGTTTAAACACTGTAACTAAAAGTAACCTTTGGAGCTGTCATGTTATCTTCAAACAGGCAATTAAAGTGAAAAATGAGAATGTGTATAACTTTCCAGCATTGTCTATTATATATAAATAACACTACATACAAACAAGGGCGAGACAGTGGGATTCAACCCAAACATTTATCAGCTCGGTCACATCTTCATTTGTTTGCTTTAAAAATACACTCTCCAGTCATTTTCTGTCATATAACTGTGGTGTTCTGCTGCCATGAAAAGAGTTCTTTATTTTCTATTTACAAATTAAAAGGACTTTCCCTCCCACAGCACAAAAACCTTTGGGGGTTAATTCATATCTTGAAGTACAGTAGAATGCTATTATTTGAACTTAGGCTGTAACAAATATGCTTGGATAACCACAGAATCATAGAAATGGAAGGGACTTTGAGAGGTCATCTAGTTCAGTCCTCTGCACTCATGACAGGACTAATTATCTAGACCATCCCTGACAGATGTTTGTCTAACCTGCTCTTAAAAAAAATCTCCAAAGGAGGAGATTCCACAACCTCCCTAGACAATTTATTCCTTAACCACCCTGACAATTAGGAATTTTTTCCTCATGTCCAACCTAAACCTCCCTAGCTGTAATTTAAGTCCATTGCTTCCCATTCCTATCCCCAGAGGTTAAGAAAAACAATTTTTCTTCTTCCTCCTTGTAACAACCTTTTACATTCTTGAAAACTGTTATGTCCCCTCTCAGTCTTCTCTTTTCCGGACTAAACAAATCCAATTTTTTTCAATCTTCCCTCATAGGTGATGTTTTCTAGACCTTTAATCATTTTTGTTGTTCTTCTCTGGACTTTCTCCAGTTTGTCCACATATTTCCTGAAATGTGGCGCCCAGAACTGGACACAATACTCCAGTTGAGGCCTAATCAGCGCGGAGTAGAGCAGAATTACTTCTCGTGTCTTGCTTACAACACTCCTGCTAATATATCCTAGAATGATGTTTGCTTTTTTGCAACAGCATTATACCGTTGACTCATACTTATCTGTTGGTCCACTATGACCCCGCAGTACTTATTCCTAGCCAGTCATTAACCATGAGTTAATGGACAGAGGATTGTGCTACTGATTTGTTTCTACATTTGCAAGAAATTTGAATTGTAGGGATCTGAGTTATCAGAATTTAATAGCAGTTCGTCACTTTAATTTGGGTTAGTATACCCCCTCTTTTTATTACATCTTAGCATCTAAATACAGTGGTGATTGGTGACTTGTATGCAAGTGCATATATATAAATACAGACAGACACACACCCCGGTATAAATACAAACACAAATTACACACATGCACACACATCTTAGATAAATAGAAAAGTACACAAATCATGAAGAAAATTCCTATGTCTGAGAAGATCCACAAACTTTATATGTAGTGGACATTGGTTCTACGCTGGTGTACAGTAACTCCACTTTACTTACTCTTGATTTGCACCAGTTTACACTCACTGGGCTTGAGACACCTCTCATTTATAGAAAGAAAAAAACCACTATGATAATTTTTATTTTAAAAAGTAAAATACATAGGAAAATAAACTTTAATAAAATAGCAGGGGATGACTGTGATTCGTTAAGATAAGAGTATATGTTATGACTACAACTCCCTAGTAATATTCCCAGCATCTCATGTCTGAGATTATTATAATAAGTTACTGCAAGCTACCTATTTACTATTTTTCACTCAAATAAAAGGTAATTGTTGGTAACTAGCTGCAAATATACATATGTCACATATTGATGTCTCATGATCTTTCAGATGTAGCTAGCTGCAAGAGCACTTCATATGCTATGATTTTGCACTTACGTTAATTAGTTTTTATTTGAAACCGATAATTATTGCTGTAACACAAGGCAGTAATTAATGGCTACTATGAGTGGGTAAAATATTCATTAATCAAGTCAACAGACAAGAGAGACCTGCAGAGTGTTGCAAAGGTCCTTACAGAAGGAGAAAAATGAATCTGCTGGGACTTTATCTAAAAAAAACCAAATAGAGGTTAAAACTATTCAGTCAAAAAGAATTCAAAAGGTTTAAATCAAATGTGCAACACAACCAATTAATGATGATATCTCAGATTATATTGGGGACTTGCATCAAACTCCACAACTGTATTCTTGTATAGGTGTGGCAGGAAACTACTTTCATTAAAATCATCAAGCTTCACATATTAGCTTAACTCCAAGAAATTTTATCCTTACAAGATGTCACTGAAAAGTATTTAAAAAAAAAAAGGAGAGCTACTCTCATCACCTTCCAAAAAAGATAAGCAAAGAAAACAAAATTCATCTAATTTTGGCACTCTCTAAAAAGGTCAACAACTGAATTAAATTTGTTTTGTTCCAACTGTGCTATCAGCATTTTCAGTTGTCCCTCCATCCCCCGTCCTCCCCCTGCTATACAGATTCACTTTAGGCGCTGAAACACAAACAGATTAAACAGGCCATAAAGACTAATTTACTCAAAATGAAAAAAAAAAAAAATGAAGCTCCCAGATTATTTTTAAGAAGTCAAACCCATAATTTCAGGCTATTGTGTTATCCCATAATAAAACTGCATCTAGTTTTCTCGCTTTCTCTTCTGAAGCAAATATGCATCCACAAGCCTCTCTTTTTATCCCATTTGGATACAAGTTCTCTGGGTGACTGGGCCAGAGGCCTTCTACTTTTCCCACCCTGCCAATTCCTCTATCTCCAACAAACATACATTTTCTCTGCCTTCTAAAACCCTACATCATGCCCAAGTATCTTTCCAACTTACAGACACAAAGTGCCAGTTTTAGGCACTGGTCTTTTTGGCAGGTTGCTCTGCTACTACTGGACAGCTGGCCCTTCCCAAACAAAGCCCAGTCCTGCCAACAGATTCGTGTGGGTAGACCCTTGCAGTACCCCACATAATTCAGTGGGAGTCTACCCAAGCAGAGCCAGAAGGAGGACAGGGACCAAAAATGGTTTTCATATAACTTTGACCACCTCTATCCTTGATTTACAAATTTCTTGCCATGTATCATTTGTGTTTTTAAAATCAAGCATGAAAGAGAAGGGAGAGCACAGAATAAGTCAAACAATTATTATTAAAATGAGTATCAGGACTCTCAATCTAGGATAAACAATTTTTAAAGCCCTTCATTTCTGGTTTTTAACAATTTTTACCAAAAATTTTCAGTTACATAAAAGCTATTATTCGATTTTCACCTGAATTTTGGACCACTCAAGTACATGAAAATACCAATTTTGTTAAACAAATGAAATCCGTTACATTAGGTAGACGTGTTTATGTCAACAATAAATTAGTTTAAGTGTATATGTGAGACTGTTAAGGCAACATAGTGGAAGATACATCACATATGCACGTGTGTGCATGCCTGTGTATGTTCTGTTAATACACAGTTCATGAAATACCACAACATAAACTGCTTTTACTTGCAATACTCTTATTTTTCTCTGTTTGCTTCTTTTTTTCATCCTCCGATCTCCCAATATTAACCTGAATATTTACCCAGATTTTGCACCAATTTTCATATATTTTTAAATTTTTGTAACAAATATTGAAATTCCTGGGACATTTCAAACAAAATACAAACCAAAAATGAAGGTCCTTGACAATTTTGCATAGAACAGGCAATTATTTCACCACAGGTGGTCCTCGTATTAAAAAAAATACAAAATTTATAGGCTTTGGGTTTTTTAATTATTATTGCTCAACTATTCAAATGCTTGTCATAGCCTAGTTTTAATAATGTCTCAAAAGTCTGGAATAAATAAAACAGTATCATTTTAAGTAAAAGTTCAAAATATACCTCTTGACAGTTCTGAGGTCTGAGGATTTAATTCCCAAAAATATTAATGATCTCCAGGAGTTAAAATAATGTAATTATATCCCAGCTAAACCACAAACTGGACTTCAGTGGTACATATTTCATTTGCAATGTCACGAGATCTTCATTTTGGACTATCAACATAGCACTAAATCTTGATCTGTCATTGAAAACAGGCCACTTCTAATTTTGGCTTGCAGCACTGTAAAATGAACTGCAAAAGGCAGCTAATATTTCACATGTTAAATCTCTCCATCTCTCCCTGAATCAAAAACAGAAAGCTTATTGACAGAAATTATTTACTGTACACAAATACATATGCTAACAAAAAAAAAAAAAAAGAGTCTTCAGTGCATTGGAAGAAAACTTAGTACATACTTTACTCTTGACTCAAGAAAGTTGACATGGGGGCTAGCCTACTGTGAGTGCTCTGCATGGTCTTGCGGGAAGCTCAGATTGGATTCCTAGTCCTGATTTCTCACTAGCAGGGGGTAGAAGTGCTGTGAACTCAGCATGCTCCTGTGAGGAGAGCCTTGCATCATGCCATACCAACCCCTCCAGCCAATGTAGGAACTGTATAGATGTACTCTGGGGAAGTCCCATCGAGAAATATGGTGATTGTAATATGAGAAGGTAGGGAACAAAGAAAACTTTGTGGAAACCAAGCTGGATCTGTGGATGCCAATGCCTGTTTGGTCAGCAAACTCACTTAGACACGCTATATGCAAGTTTCCAATCACTGCACACATATTACTCTCATTCATAGCCAGAGAGGAATGTACTTCAATCAACTTTTAGTGGACCTAACCCTTTTGTAGGCCTGACTACATATTTTACCACAACCACCACCATGTCAGACCTGAGGCTAAACACAACTCCAAATCTGTCATCACAATTGCCCATTAAATTTGGAGATCTGAGTCTACTGCTGTTATAAATAAATAAATAAACAAACAAACAAACCAGTGACTTAATTCCCAGTCTTAATTTTTTTTTAAGCAGCAAAAGATACCAATAGAAACTCTTGTGGTTTATTCATTCTGTACTGTTACATATTAGAAGAAATCCCTCGCTGTCAGAAAACAAAGAAATTAAAAGAACTGATTTAAGTTAGGCTATATTAAAAAAATACATATCCTGCAGCACCTGTCAAAAAGTTTCATTATTCATTCATTGGGACAGCAACTACCTTTTGTTAGTTAGAACAGAACTTCAAGTGGTGTAAATTGTTATATCTCCATTGAAATCAAGGGACAAGATCTGTCTCTGTATTTGTAGATCACTTAGCAAAAGGCAGACAGCCCTTTGAAAAATGATGATGTTGGTTTTCTAAAATGTAAGCATCTTCGACCCTGGTTCTTGAAAAAGTAGATTCTCTCTCTGCGGATTTGTAAGTGGGCAGGCGGGGGGTGGGGGGAATATAGAGCAATTCACTTTTAGGTTACCAGTTCAAGTCGAGCTCGTATCACTAACAGCTGAAAATCATTACCATCTGACAGCTCTTTCGTGTCTCGTTTGAAATGATTTGGTGGTCTCAGTTCAGCTCCTAGTGGACAGGAGTTTACAGGGAAAGTCCATCCCATACCTTTATCAAAACTTGTATTTGCAGCAGAGAATCCTGGACTGAACAGATACCAACGGTGTTCTGTGCTCTGAAAGCTCATCCCACCACATCAGCAATGAGACTCACCAGTGGAGAAGTTTTCATTACCACTGTGCCTACACTGAAGATGGCTGTTTTCTGAATAGGCAACTTCAGTTTCTAGAGCTGTCAATCAGCATTAAATCCACTCAAATTATAATAAAAAAATCAAATTGCATAAGATTTCTACATGAAGCATTGGGGGGAAGGCAGAGTTCAGACCTCATTAGGAAAATGTTACAAACTCTTATCTGTCATGTCTAGTACACCCTGGCTGCAATGCTATTCTTGAAAGCTTCAATACCTAGATCAATCTGACTGTCTCTCTCTGAAGGTTATTAATTAGAAGAAGAATTTAAAAAAGAAACTACTTATGAATAAGGTCCTTACTGAAGGTTTAAAGAGATAATAGCATGCAGTTTGAGCTTCAAAATGTTGCATGCGTAGGTTTTTGTGAATGGTTTAGTTTAAAAAAAATTAAAGCTTTTGTTTTGGATTTAAAAAATAGTCACTGCAAACTGCACAGCAAGCAATGCCCATTTGCCTAGTGCATAAGAATTAGTGTTAGCAACTAGAAACAAAAATGAAGTGACTAACCTACTTCACTGCACTAACCCAGGAAAATGCAGTAGAATAGCAAAAATGATGAAAATTAAATTAGCTTTCTAAAATGTGCTCAGTTTTGGCACTCTAAAATGCTTTTGGTAATGCAGGTAAACACATCTGCTCTTTAAATGTGTGGAGGGGTTTAAGTTGTCAGTGGTCCCTCTTACATATGTTTTAATAGGAGTTATGTAATTTTATATTAGAAGATCCTCAGGATCAAACATAAACATAAAAAACTCCCATTGACAATGAATGACTACTCCCTTATGCTCAGAAAAGTCACTGGGTTCAGGTTCATTCTGGGAATTTTCTTTCAGCCAGTACCGATACCATACCGACACCTTGTGGTCAGCTTTATTATAACACTTAAAACATTCTCAAGGTGGGGGGAGGGGGAAGGGGGAGAAGCATCCTATAATTCTACTTGAAGAAAATGGTTTAGGCTGAAATTTTCAAAGGAGCCCAAAGGAGCTGTATGTCCAAATCCCTTCAAAATTAAATAAGATGTGAGCACCTAACTCCCTTAAGTTCTTTTGAAAATCCCAGTCTTAAAAACTGTTGAACTTTTTAAAGGGAGAAAGTTAGTTTCAGCACAATTGTGGGAGGAACAAATATGCTTGGAGGTTTAGAACATTAACAGTGGGCTACCAGAACAGATGTTGTGTCAGTATTTCCATTATAGGTCAACTTTTTCAAGGATCTATAAAGTTCAAATTTGACACATTATTTCATCTCACTCAGATTTTCAGTTTTCTAAGTGAAGACAAAATAATTAAAACTTTCTTATAGATATAGTTTATCCTTCCATAAAGTCACTGACAAATAAATCATTGTTCATGTGAAATTGACAGGCTATTAGACTTTCACTCTCACAAGCACATGAAAATACCCAAAAGTACAAAAAACTGAATTATTCTACTTTTTAAATTAGCATGCTTTCCCAGGAAGGTCCAGCAGTCAGAGCACAGGACAGAGTCAGGAGACCTGGGATACACTGCCAACTCTGCCAGTGACTGGCTGTGTGACATTGTCACTCATAGAGGCCCTTAACCAACCTCCGTGTGTGTAAACAATTTTGTAAAGGATTTTTTTACCCGATTTTATCTAAAGATTCAGCAATGCACATAGCAGCTGCATTTAGAGTCAGCCTTTTCTCTGCTGTATATTGAGCTAAGAATGAAACGCTACCATAATTCTGAATTTCCATGCTTTTATGATTTTAAGTTAGAATCTAAAATATTTTCATATTTTAACTCCCACACTTCTTCTAGGTATTTGTTTTTTTCAAGCCACTCCTTCAATACAGAAGGCTATTAACAATATTTTGCCACTTATTTTAGTCCTAACAAACTAATCAAAGTCAAACGAAAACCTTCTCAACTAAACTAAGCCAAACTTTTGAAGTTTTATTATTTTTTAAAAAGGCTTGAAGGATAACTTGGAAATAGAAATATTTAGGGATAAGTTTTTTTAACAACAAAAAAGTGTATGTAGAATATTATGCGTAACATCTTATCAAGGTCCTTTAGCACTACCATATAGGTTTTTGAGGGTTAGTGTATTCTCTATAGAAGAAATATGTAATGCTGTCATTGAGCACAATGCCCCCAGACTGACTATTAAATACTATGTTCAGGATAAACTGGAAAGAATTTCTCAATGTAATGATGGTGCTATAAAGTCATTATATTCATTATGACAATGATCACCTTGCTCACAGAAACACAACTGGAACATAGAACAGCTCACCAATTCAATACTTATTGTAATTTATACACAATTAAATTACAACAAAGTATAATTTATAAAATATGTAAAATACACATCACTACCAATATGTACAATTAGACAAATATGAAGGATAACTTCTCTGTGGAAAGACTGTAAACCAATTATATCTGCTTCCTTAATTACCAAAGGGTAGTATCACATGAGCTAAAAGTCCCGTATTCATTAATTTTTGTAATTTATTACAAGAAACATAAAAACATTACTGATTTGGCACATAAACATTGCATTAGACACACCATTAACTGAAATGGCTTTTTATATATTTGATACATGGCTCAGGCATAGGAAGGCATTTTGATTTATTTTTCACTGTCACGCAAACTGATCAAATCCCACTGAGATTTTTGTCACTTAACATATCGATGGTAAAAAGACTCCAGCAAGACTGCAGTAGAACTTCTCAGAAAGAACATAAGACCTCAGTACAGAAATCCACTGTTTCACTGACAGGACAAGAGCATTTCGTGTAAATATACAGTTCTTCACAACTGCACTCTCTTCTGTTTAAAAGGCTACAGACTTGTTTTTTGACAGAATCTACATGTCATGCCATCTAGACATATCATCAGCTCAACAGGATAGTATCAAGCTGGATCTGAATGTGGGAAATTAGATTAAAATATCCTATGTTACTAGAATTAAGATAAAAAATGAAGATATTACATTATACATCTGACGAAATACAGGTCTTACACAGTACAGTCTCTTCTTCTGGAGTGAACAAAGCCATGAGTTTTGAGACACCCATTGCAAAGGCTTTTGTGCATCATGTTGCTCTACTTGTTTAATTCTGATCTCTGCTTTCTGACAGACAAAGCTTCATGCCTAGCTCAGTACAACTTTTTAAAAAATACTACTGATCAACTTTAGAAACACTATTAAATTTACTGTATTTTCAGGGTCTGTAGCAATTTAATTATGGATGATCCAGAAACAGTAAGTACCCATTATTTCACCTCAGGTTTTAATTACTACCCATCAGAAACCTGAAGAACTCAAACAATTATCTGCAATTATGAAAAACAGAGTATGTAGTCTTCAGAGTACTGTACATACTGTAGATATTTTACGAGTATTTCTTAAAGAGTATTATGCTTATTCATTCAGACAACAAAGTTGCTATTTAGGTTTTTATATATATAGTGCTATTCTATAAAGTAGAAACATAAGGGTTTGGGGGTGGGGGGGGAGGCTTTTGTAACCCCACGGATACTATCTAATGACAGTGGTATTAGTTAGTGATTTGGACATTACTATCATCAACATCAAAAGAGGTACAGTCTTGTATTAAAAGAATAAAATTGAAATATAATTTTTAAAAATAATTTAAAAGTCACTATTCTTTATAATAATCTTTTTGGAATCTTAAACTCTAAATCTGTTGCTTTACTGAAGAATTAAAAAAGAAAAATCAGAAGCTACTATTTAAAGAATACACTACCAGAAAAAACACACATTTAAAATTAAATGAATTTTTAAAAATTCAAGCTGGCAACACTCCTTTAAAATGAAAATTTTTCTCAGGTCAAGAGAGCTGTGTATCAACTTCAGCACAATTCAACTGCAACCATAACCAGATGGCTTCAAGATGTCATTTGGAACCTTCTTTGCACATGGTCTTGACACACACATTAACTTACACGTTATTTTAAGGAAATTAATATGAATTTTGGGAGATATGAGACATTAAAGTCACTAATGAGCATGGTTCACCCACTGTTCCTTAAGCATTTTGGCTGCCTATACAGGCATAATGCCCCTGGGCACCTCTACTTAAGTGAAGCAAGCTACAACTTCCCTACCTCAGAGCAAGGTTTTCATTCCTTTTATATTCTTCCCCTAAGACTAAGGCTACAGGTATGATTACCTCTTGCTCTGCAGAGAGTGTTACTGATCTGCAGAGGGGAGCACACGGATGCCTGCTAACCTCTGTATTACAGTGGCTCTGTAGCCTTTCACTATAGTCATTAGACTTGCTAATAATTTTGATAAGATGATGAAGAGTGTGATGAGGGCAGTGTGAACTGAGAGACCTATAACAAGAGCTTAAACAAACTTTCTAAGTGGGAGACTAGCAGAGTGTTTGGGTATGATATAGAAATGAGAAGGTCTGAACCCCATGAGACAGTAAATGCTGCATTTAGTTCCAAGATTCCTTTGCCAGTCCCAGTCCAGAAGCCAGAAAAGTAAACAGAATAATTTGTAAAAATATTTTAATAGGTTAATTTTTTTTATTTTTATTTTTTTTTAAAGAAAGAAACATATCCAAAGATTACTCTCTTCAGTTGGAACCTGTGGATGCCAAGAGCTAATTTAAAGTGCAACAGTACTTTTCTGTAAGGGTAACACACATTAATGCTAGGCAGTTAAAATCAAGGTCCATAACTGGCTGAATCATAAAATCTTCAACCACCACTTACCACATGTTTTCCTCTGCATCAGCTTAGAAACTGGGCTCACTACTCCAAGTAGGGTATTGCTCTTGCTTCACATCTTCTTCTGAGTACACATGTAGCTCCTTTTCC
Organism: Chelonoidis abingdonii; assembly: GCF_003597395.2. Taxonomy (NCBI): domain Eukaryota; kingdom Metazoa; phylum Chordata; order Testudines; family Testudinidae; genus Chelonoidis; species Chelonoidis abingdonii. Next base: position 67,630,910 of record NC_133770.1, read on the forward strand.
ATTACATAATTAAAAAAAAATCTCTTAAGTGAATTCAATGGTGGTGAAATGTACCAGACTGACAGCTGCAGAATCTGAAGCCTTATGATTTATTCACTGAACACACACATTACTGGCAGTGCCACTCCAAGCTTTCCTAACAATACCACATTTTGAAGGACTACGGATGTCTGTTGGAAAGAGAACAGTTCATTCTCCACGTCCATTCAATTGTAGGCCTCTTTACTGAGACTACCAACAAGGATTTCAGCTGATGCGTTTTGCAGTCTGGACAACTGTCCAACTGGAACAAAGTCAGATTATCAGCTCATTTCATAGAGATCCCTGAATAGATATCAGACATGGTAGTGGATTTTGGTCATTCCTGTTACGAAGGCATTGATGAACTGGAAGAAGCTCCTATGAGTTCTTTGTTAACAGATCTGGCCACTGAGTCCTATGAATGGGAATTTCATAGGACTCAGTGGCACTAAATTACAATTTTTAGTTGTAGTTTTCTGTTTTTAAGTCTGTTTGTAGTTTCTTTCCTCTCCTGAATTGACCACTCAGATCACAACCAGAAATGATCCACTTCCGACTTGGACAATATCCCCATAGCCAGAGGCCCTAGAATACACTTGCCTGTCACCACAGCTCCTGCAAGCAGCAACTGCCAAATAGGGGAGCAATAAGAGGAGTATCCATAAGATGCTTCATAAGAGATTCAGGCCCAGGAGTGGGAAAGAAGGACTGGATCATTAGGGAAGTGTGAAGAGGATGAAATTGATTGGGTATTTTTTTTTAACAATGCAAAGTATCACTGGCTGATACTAAAACTTTGGCAGCATACCACTGGGTATGAGAATTTGGTTACCGATCCACTCAGTCTCTTTTTCTCATTCCTATTTAAAATAACTACAACAAGAATACAGATAAATCAATTAAAAAAATTTCCGAAGGTGATTTGGGGTCAAATTTTCAAGAGCAAAGTACAGATGTCTAAAGAAGGATGTCCTTGTAGTTAAGACACTGGACTGGGCCTAGGAGCTCTGGGTTCAATTTACAGCTCTGCCACAGCCTTCCTATGATTTGGGTCAAATAATTTCTCCGTGCTTTAGTTTCCATCAGTAAAGCAAGAAGAATAATTCTTTCTATCCTCTCACTCTATTTCACTTTTTATGTTCTTCAGGGCACCGATTGTCTCTTACTCTGTGTATCTGTTTTGTTCAGACTTGTCATACTAGGGAGAAGTGACAATGTGGTCCATCTGAATTTCTCTATTCACAGAACTGCTACCACTCTCAGGGTGTGAGCTCTGATAGCGGAAGGAGACTAATCCAGTCATCTCAACCAATGCATTTTGAGCTGAAGGTGTCTTTTTTTTTTTTGCTGTCTTCCCTCTTCCCTCCCCTCAGATGATATAGTATGACCACCACCACCACCACCCTGGCACATTACAGATATATTTTGCTTGTCCTTTGGGTGTGCCACAGCTTTTCTAATGATTGCAAAAGTTTTGCAAGTATTTTTCCAGCAATTTGCGAAACATGAGAATTCATTTGGGAAATGAAGCTGAGGTTCCTCATTTTCTATACCAGAAGCACAGAACTGAAGCTCTAATGAGAAGGCCACTAGTTCAGTAACTCACCTGGTGGAGGAAACAGCCATGAGAAAAGACACTATTGCGGAGAGCAAAAAGAGTGAGAGGTCTGTTTGAACAAATGTTGTGCATTTGTATTTGGAGGTGAGATGCAATCCCAAGGAGATTTATGCAGCTATTGTGCAGCAATCAGTTTGGCTGTTTGTAGGAAGCACTTCATGTTTGGCCCTGCTCTAGATAACTCCTACAAACTTTTTCCATGGGTAGACTATTCCTTATTTATCCACTGATGAGTTCGTACCCTTTCCTCTGAAGCACCGGTATTGGTGACTGTCAGAGAGCCAATATTAGACATATTTTAACTGACTGCCTAAGCACCAACTTCAAGCCCAATAGTTAAAGTCTGATGTCTATTTATATCCTGCCACAGTTCCAATCATAGAACTCCTAGTGGAGTTGTGGGAGATCTTAGAATCATAAGTTTAGAAGAGATTGCAAGAATCATCTAGTCTAACTCCCATATCTTAATGCAGTAGAGTGGAAAAATTTGCTATGTAGCAGTGCCATGCGGTCTGGCTTCAAGCCAGCCACTGCCTCAGTTTTGCCTCACTCCTGCCCGACCTTCCAACCTGGTTTTGTTACTTCAGTGACTCTCTGGCTAAGTCATAAAAGACAAAGTCCACCCCTTCCAGAGTATCCAAGTCCAAGTCCCCCCCAGTCTAAAGATGGGAATAGACATTCCTTTCTGAGGGTCTCTTTCATCTCATTTTCCAACTCTCTGCCTTTCCCCACTGCTGGGGACAGCCTCTCCTTCCTGCGGGTCTGTCTTCTCTTCAAACTTCTGACATTCTTCAGCCTGCCTTCCGGATTTGGCTCTCAGGTGTTCCCAGGCTCTGCACACTCTCTCACCTCAGTCCTTTCTGGATTCCTTTGAGTTTCAACCTGTTCTCTACCAATTGCCAGGACTTTCTACATGGAATCTCTCTTCTCTCCATTTAGCTGTCCCCAGACTTCTGTGTTATCTCTACCCCAGAAGGCATAGTCTAACCACATGACCTGCCTGTAACATGACCTTACTTATTTTCTTCCCCTGGGGAGGTGAGCTAAGTGTGTCAGAAGTGAGACTGGACCCATCTGCCTTTAAAGAGCCAGTCACAATGTGACAGGGTATAAAGATCAAACAAATAAATGTTTGACGTAGTCAGATTGGATTTGGCTCTTTTAGAGTAGGTACACTCTAGATTCAACATAAAGTGTTTCACTGCAATTAGATAACTTCTATGTCTATCTGTCCATGCCTCCTCTGGATTAGAAATGTGAGCACTCCCAAAACAAACTCACTGAAATACTGTACATCTGCTGGTGACAGACAGAAACTTATGATTTACAGTACTTAGAAAGATCTTACCTTAGACAAGTGGAATGTGAAGAAGAAAAAAGGCCAATTCTATTTGTCTACATTACTGCCAGCAGAGTAAAGACTGTCAAGCTTTGAGACACAACATTGTAAATAGGCTGCAAGAGAGACTCTCAGGTATTTATAGAATGCTATTCACCACCATATCCAAACACTAAGTCAGCCATGGATGCCGTAAGTTAACAAAAGAGAAGGATCCAGTGTGAAAGACAGAAAATAATATATTTATAAAAAAATAAAAAAAAGGCCTTGGATTATATATACTGTCATGCTCCTGGCACAAAATCTGGCTGAAACACTGCAGATAATTTTATAAGCCTGGCGAAGGCACTGAAGAAATACAAACAGATCAATGAATGCCAGCAGTGAGAAATAAACAGTTTCAACAGCTTCATGCAACTAGAATCACATTGCAGCCAGATTCGTTGCCAAGATGAAGACTTGGAAAGCTTCTGTCAGACTATTTCCAGTTACAGTGCTTTACGAAAAACACAGGAGATATGGTGTGCCTTGATGAGAAAAACCAGTGTATATATAGGCTCATCATCCTTGACCATAAAGCACGAAGGTAAGTAGTAGTTGTTATGGATATATCTCCATAAGTAATGGGTGTTATTGTGTTCAAGCTTCAGTTTTCATGTATTTTGTACTCGGGAAAAGGGGAGATTAACATTTTATGTTATAAAAACTTTCCTGTATTCTTGCACTGGCTGTCTGAAAAAAGAAATACTTTCAACTTACAATCATTCTTTCATTCTTTAAAATGCAAGATGAGGATATCAAATGTACTAAAATTAACTAACTGGTTTTGCAAAATGCTTTCCTGATCATTTTTAACCATTTTGCTTGTTGTTAAAAAGTTTAGGGTCTATTCTCATTTTGATGAGCAATAAAGGTATGCTACAAAAATCCTTTGACCATCTAGATAAGAACATATTACTAAGTCTGAATATTTTTCAGTATGATGAAATAAATATAACATTCAACTGACTAACATATTGTCCTCTTGTCCATTTCTTTATGTTAAAGAAGACATTCTCGTTTTTGGATAGCCCATGATATTATACTCAAACAAGCACTGTACCTATTCATAAGATGACAGTACTGCATTTGACAAAAAACTGGAATTTGAAACACCACTTTAACAATGCTTTTCTAAAAGCAATGTATAGGATTATTTTGGGGAAGTTCTATGGCCTGTGGTATACAGGAAGTCAGACTAGATGATCACAATGGTCCCTTCTGGCCTGTGAAACTATTAATATAATAATGAGCTATACATTTCATATTGGATGGACAAAGGACATAAGGAAAAAATCAAAGGATCATCCTGGAGTCCTTCATCAGGCAAAACTTTCTTAATCAAGTTAGTTTTATTTTAAACCACTAACAATATGCAATTAACTATATTCAAATCAGCAAACTAATCATGGAAAAAAGTGATTAAAAATCAGGGTAATTTATTAGTAATAGTATTTTGTTGTCATGTGTTAGACCTCTCTAGAAGACCAAATTGCCACTGTTGAAATTAAACCAGACAGAGGGGAAAAAAAAATCAGGTAATCATAAAAATAACAATTACAGATAAAAAAACTATGTTAAAAGAACACTGATGTTGCAAAGTCATCTTCTGTACTGAATGAAGCAGGGATCCTGTGGAAAAATGTGAACACTTGATTTTGTAAGCTTAGTATTCTTTTACTGTAGTTTTTCTGTATATAATTTTTAAACAAACTGAAAAAAGCAGAATTTCTATCAAGTGGAACCATGGTGTCCTTACATGGGTCATTAGCAAAGCTGTAACCTTTAGAGCCACTACACAGTCCTTTACCACTTGAGCTAACATAACAACTGGTAGCAGCAGTAGGTGTTATAGGGTTGGCAAGTATCTGGTTTTCAATCGGAACACCTGATCGAAAATTGACACTGGCGGCTCTGGCCAGCATCTCCAACTGGGTCATTAAAAGTCCAGTTGGTGGGGCTGGCAGGCTCCCTACCTGACTACACACAGCTCCCCAGAAGCAGCAAAATGTCCCTCGGCTCCTAGGTGGAGGGGCAGCCACAGGGGCTCCACATGCTGCCCCTGCCCCAAACACCAGCTCTGCAGCTCCTATTAGCTGGGAACCATGGCCAATGGGAGTTGCAGGGGTGGCACCTGCGGGTGCTGGCAGCACGCAGAGCCCACTGGCTCCTCCACCTAAAAGCCAAGGGACAAGTTGCTGCTTCTGGGGAGCCATCCAAGTTAAGCGCCGCCCGGAGCCCACACCCCTCCTGCATTCTAACCCCCGCCCCATCCTCCTCCCGCACCCAAACTCCCTCCCAAAGCCTGTATCCCACACCCTCTTCCACACTCCAACCCCCTGCCCCAGCCCTAGGGTTGCCAGCTTTGGCTGGATATATTCCTGGAGATTTCATCACATGACTTAACCTTTAATTAAAGATTTATCTTTAACTCCTGGAAACTCCAGGCCAATGCTGGAGGGCTTGCAACCCTACTGAGCACGTGCCCACACCCAAACTCCCTCCCAGAGCTCACCCCCCCTCACATACCCCAACCCTCTGGCCCAGCTCGGCCGCCCGGAGCCTGCTGCCCTGCACCTCAACCACCTGCCTCAGCCCTGAGCCTCCTCCCGCACTCAAACTCCCTCCTGGAGTCCGCTCTAATTCTGAGAGTATGAACTAAACTCAGAAAAATAACTAAATCAGAAATGAAGTCAAGTCTCTATCATTTACTCCCACTGATTTCTGGAGATTTCAATCTGGTACAATTAGTACCACACTCTGACTTTAGTGTTCTTCAGTACCTCTGAACTACAGAACGAATTACAGAAAATGTATCTGTGCAGACTTTCATGCCTTTACCATCATATGTTTTCATAGCAGAGTGAGGATATTTAACCATGTAAATTCACTTTATAGCATGTTTATATAAACCACAATGGCACAGCTAAATCTCTATACATTGCTTTGAAAATTGGCTCCTTGTCATGTTGTTTTTCTTCTGTTATTGCTGTTTTCTGTCTAGCTTGAGGGGGGATGAAGGGTGCTCAATATTATGTAAAACAAAATAAAACAGAAAATAAAGATCCAGGAACTGGATGGATGTTTACAGAACATAACTATTCCTGGGAATTTAAACAATCATTAAAACAGACTTGTTTTGTACTTCATATGCCCTTGTACCTGGCAAACATTTAGAAAGAATAAGTGGCTCGATTCTACAGCCTTTCCTCATATGAGCTAATTTCATGGCTCTGACATGAGGAAAAGCTAAAGAATTGGGTCCACAATCTCTACCCCAAGATCAGATAATTTAGACAGACAGACACAAACCATAAGAAAGCAATACGGACAGAAGGGAAAGTGAGGGATGAGCAAACTGGTTTATGTTAGGATTTGAATGCTATTTGTTTTTAGAAGTCCTGTGGGGAATAAGTTAATCTAATTCTTTTGGACAATGGTATAGGAACAGCATTAGTGTCAGAAGAATAAGCAGGGAGGATAAAACACCCCTTTCAAGTGTATAGTATTCATGCCCATATGAAACGCTATTCTATCTGTGAAATAATCCTAGCAGTAGTGGCGAGAGATGGGACAGTCCAAGGCAAACAAAGAATCTCAGCCACAAATGGGAATGACTAGAAGTTAGGCAGTACTGCAGTGTGCAGCAGGAGTTCAGCACTCGAAGCCGCCACCGCCCATAAAGAATAGGTGAAATGTGGAAGGCGGTGGCAGCTACATAAGAGCAGACAGGGAGAGAATGGAGACTATTTTTCTAAATACAACAGCCATTAGACAGAATGATTCAAGTGGGTTACGCTTCCACAGTCAAGCAGTCAGAAAGGATGAATGAAGTTCTGTCATTACTGACCCTAACACACAGCCAACCAGGCTGCAATAAGATATCCTTGTGTGTTTGCACAAACTTGTTTATTGTAGAGTCTAGGACAGACTGTGGCTGGATCTGAGCAAAGTGTACAGATATAAGACACCAGGAGTCGTGCTAATCCTTGTGTCCCTGTTCCAGGGCCAGTCACATTTTCATTGGCGAGCACAGGCACTCTCCAGAAGGACAGCAACCAGGTAAGGACAAACAATCTGCCCAGTCAAAATTCCTTCTAGGGGCTCTCACTGCAACTTGGACACTCTAACTATCCCTACAGTGTTGGCTGGGACTTCAGTCATTAACCACATATTATTAGTGCTGATAAACTATAACACACAAAGACAGCTGTTGCAAACAGGAATGACCAGGCAATGGGTACCACAGTGATAGTTGTTGGGCAACCGCAGTCCAGTAAATAGTAATGGCTAGGAAATGGTTAGCAGCAACATAAGAGCTGGTAGAGGTGAGAACTGAGATTGCTTTTATATTGAAGTTAATTTTATTATGGTTGTCCATCTCTAACCCTTATGAGCTGGTCAGAGCAGCCTTGACAGAGAGAGGGATGCACTAGCTGAAGGCTTTCCAGCCTGAGAAGATGGGTGGACATTACGTCTCTGTTGCACAAAAATCCTGTCCATGGTTATACTGTTGGCAGTGAGATGACCCCCATATATTTACAGGGTTGGCCTGTAGATTTGATAAATAAAGCCAAGCGGTCTCAACAAAAGTACATCTTTCACGAACTCTCCATCTGACAGATGCTGTCACATTAAAATGAAGAAAGAAAATGTTATACCCTGCATACGCAGTTGTGTATAAGAAAGGGTAGAGAACATATGCTGTTAGAGACTGAAGCTTTCCTTTTGTATATTTGTTTATACTTAGATGTACCACAATGATGGGTGGTTAGAATAAATGCTCAGCAGGAAGTAGTTGTATCGCAATCTTCGTCTTTTGCTTAAAGGGAATAAATGCTGAGCTCTATCCAGTCACTGGTAATATTCCTACCTATCCTGCCAGACCTTGGAACTTCCACTAGGCCCCACTACTGAAATTCCATAAGGGACAGTTCTGCAAAGGGTGAAACCATCTCTCATCAAAAGCCTTTAGGGCTCACTGTAACCTGACATTGCTGCTTCCTCAGCAGCATGACCCTACATGGTCCCCCACATTTTAGTGAACTACTGGGTATTTAACTTCTTCAATCCTGAAGCTCTTAATATAAAATTGCAGAGTCTGGAATCATTGCACAGATGAAAATGCTGCTGTTAAAAATGGTGGACAACTATCTTCTGTGTGGTGCAAGAACAGCAGCTGTATCACAAGGGGCCTGTTTGCGCTATTCTATTCATGGTTCAGCAAAGATGTAGAAATCTAGAGAATATACACTGCAAGAATGAATTGATGTAAATTATGCTGTGCTGTCACTGGAGTTACATGTGTTCTTTTTTTAAGGGTTCTAGTACTTCCATGACTAGTGTCTCTATGAAAAGACACTGCGGTTGATCCTAGTTCCATTCAACACCCTCAACTCAGGGGTTGTACCGTACGACTGGAGAATTGCTAACATAGTTCCTATCTTTAAGAAAGGGAAAAAAAGTGATCCGAGTAACTATAGGCCTGTTAGTTTGACATTTGTAGTATGTAAGGTCTTGGAAAAAATTTTGTCAAGGGAGAAAGTAGTTAAGACATTGAGGTCAATGGAATTGGGACAAATTACAACATGGTTTTACAAAAGGTAGATTCGTGCCAACCACCTGATCTCCTTCTTTGAGAAGGTGACAGATTATTCAGACAAAGGAAATGCAGTAGATCTAATTTACCTCGATTTCAGTAGGCATTTGGACAAGTTCCACATGGGAATTAATTAAGTTAAATGAAAAGAGGGGTCAATATAGGAATTGAAAGGTGTTTAAGGAACTGGTAAGGGGAGACTACAACGGTCGTACTGAAGGGGTGAACTGTCAGGCTGGAAGAGAGTTATAGTGGAGTCCTCAAGGATCAGTTTTGGAACCAATCTTATTTAATCTTTTTATTACTGACCTTGCACAAAAGCGGGAATGTGCTAATAAAGTTTGCGGATGACACAAAGCTGGAGGTATTGCTAACACAGAGAAGACCGGATATCAACAGGAAGATCTGAGATCTTGTAAACGGATATAGTAATAGGATGAAAATTAAATAGTGAAAAGTGCAAGGTCATGCATTTAGAGATTAATAATAAGAATTTTAGTTATAAACTGGGGACACATCAGTTGGAAGCAACAGAGAAGGAGAAGGACCTTGGAGTATTGGTTGATCCAGGATGACTATGAGCCACCAATGTGATATGGCTGTTTAAAAAACTAATGCGGTTAGGGTGCGTCAGGCGAGGTATTTCCAGCAAAGATAAGGAGGTGTTAGTACTGTTATATAAGACACTGGTGAGATCTCATCTGGAATACTGTGTGCAGTTCTGGTCTCCTATAGTTAAGAAGATGAATTCAAACTGGAACAGGTTCAGAGACGGGCTACTGGATGATCCGAGGAATGGAAAACCTGTCTTACAAAAGGAGACTCAAAGAGCTTGGCTTTGTTAGCCTAACCAAAAGAAGGTTGGGGGGGGATATTGCTTTCTATATATATTATCAGAGGGATATTAATATTACGGAGGGAGAGGAATTATTAAGCTTAAGTACAATGTGGACACAAAACAAATGGTATAAACTGGACACTAGGAAGTTTAACTTGATTAGACAAAGGTTTCTAACCATTAGAGGATGTTAGTGATTGTGTGGTTTGGTTGTTTCTTGAGTGGTGTTATCTTGTGTGGTTACATATTATTTTTCGTGTTTTTGTTGTTTGAAGTCTGGAACAGCCTTCCAAGGGGAGTAGTGCGGGCAAAAGACATATCTGGCTTTAAGACTAAGCTTGATAAGTTTATGGAAGGGATGGTGTGATGGGATAGCTTAATTTTGGCAATTGATCTTTGATTATCAGCAGGAGGTCGGACTAGATCATATTGGTCCCTTCTGACCCTAAAGTCTATGAGTCTACATGTGTTCTTTTTTTAAGGGTTCTAGTACTTTCATGACTAGTGTCTCTATGAAAAGACACTGCTGTTGATCCTAGCTCCATTCAACACCCTTTCATCAATTTCCTGCTCCACAGACATCTGATGTAGGCACTGCTTTTACTTAAGCAAAGGGTGCAACAGATGCAAAGTGTAATTTCAGTGCAGGTTCATTTTCTCTATTAAGCTATACCGTTATGCATGTGCCCCACAGCAACCCTCCTTCCAACTGAAGATGCCAGGAAAAATGGTGGGCAAGCAAGCCTCTTTGATAGCAGATGAGGGAACAAACAGGGGCCTTTGAAAGCTTTTATGGATTTCAGGCAGGAGTCATCAAAAGCTCTCCTTCTCCACCATCAAGATGACAGCAACAGGTAAAGAAGGGTACTGAGCCTTCTTGGGCAAATGTGTTGGTCAGAGGGAAAGTGTGATGGAGCATTTCACTGACTTTCCTTGGATTTTTTTAAATCATTGTTCATACAAATCTGAAACTGCTGGGACCCCAAAGGAACTGAATCCAATTATATAAAATGGGTTTCACATTGCCCTACTTCAAAAGTAAGCTTTGATATCACATCAACAGAGGGAAATTAGCTTCAAACTTTCTGATGGTACCATTGATAGAGTCTGGTTACACCATCATTAAAACAGCTGATGAATCAATGCACATTTTTAATCTCTCTCTGCAACATGGTGAGCTAGACACTTTTTTCTGTTGAACAAAAAATTAAATTCCAGCGAATGAGGAATAATATACGAGGATTTTTTTGTGCTGTTCACATGGTTCACCACTATTCTTAACCACAGTCCAGGAGGACGGGATGGGTGGGAATACTTATCAAGAAATGCAACAATATGCCAAAAAGGTACCTTTCGTTTTCCCCCCGAAGGTTTTTAGGAAATAAATGCTGACACTCAGAAACTTTAGACATTAGATATCACGGATGCGGCCCAAGATGGTACACTTAACACTGCATCTAGGCAGATGTGAAACAATTTTTTTCTAAAATATGCATTTCTTATATTTCATTTCCTCTGGCATTTCATATGCTATTCTAAAGCCCCGTGGAAGTTGTAGGTCTAATCTGAAAGTTAAGCTTTCATATAGTCTTAACACAGATAACTATTGTGCATTAAAAAGAAAGACAGATTACTTGTACAAAAACAGATGTTCTTCGAGATGTATAGTCCACATTAAGTGAATGAGCACCAGTGACCAGTATCGAGCAGAGCACCGCATGAGCTCTGTGTTCTGTAGGGGTATAAAGGGCTGAGCTGTCCTATCGGACCCTGTTCCTTTGCTACCTTACAAGGTCAAGATCGCAGGACTGATTTTGGTAGCATCTGGTCATCCAGAACCTTGAGTCCAGGATTACACATGCCGCTCCTGAATGTTGGGTCTGCTTGAAAATAGACCTGTGTATATCGCAGTACTTGGGAAATGTTCCTCCCCAAGGCAGAACAGACACTTTGTGTATCTGTTGTTGAGAGCCATGGCTGCCTCACAAAGCAGGCAGTACTTGAAGCCTGGGAACTTGCCGTAGTGGCAATGGTGGACTGAAGGCATATGGAAGCCTAACTAACTAATTCAACTACAGTCTGTCTAACTAGCTGCAGGTCTGATTCTTTGTAAGAGTAGTTCTGACACGTACCACAGGAGACAGAGAAGGAACTGAGTGCAGTGGAGCCTTTATACGCTCATGGAATGCATGAGGAGGGAAGGAGGGCGGATGCAGTGGTCCACGGTCTAGAAGATTCTCTGACACATGTGCACTGGGCGCACATTCACTTAACATGGAATATGTATATGGACTATCATTCGAAGAATTTATGAGACTACAGACCATGCAAATCTAAAACTATTAAAATTATGGTATACATTAATACTAAAAATAAGTTCATTACAATCCAACTCATCAAGGGTGAATAAAGTACTAAGAGGTTTCTCTTTTATATGTGATAGAGTAAATTCTGCTCCTTAAATACAATATTTTGGGAAGCTACTAATAAGCACAAAAGCACACACTATACATTCCCTAACAGTAGATTCACCAGCATCAGCTCTCTATTTTTCTTTCAACAGGAAGAAAACACTACACAGACATCATTTTTAAAAAAAACACTATGTACATACAGAGCACTATTTGTATTAGGCTATTCCTAGGAGTCAAAGAATATGTGTACTATAAGGAAATGCATGTTACAAGCCAGGTATTTAGAATTTAATGAAGTTAGGAGCCATATAGCAAGCATTCTTACAATGATGGTTCACAGTGCTTATCCAAAGGAACTATAGTTTCTCCTCTGATAAAAGAACGTGGTTAACATAAATAGATAAGTTAGTGCCCAAGGGGAAAATTATGGTCCATTTCCAAATAAGTCACACATTCTCAGACAAATGGTTACAACTTCCTTACTAGCAGTTATTTCAAATGCATTGTTCTATATCAGAGCGGGAGACTCTAAATTGGATCTGTGTAGACTCTTATTAAAAAGACATAAGGTAATACAGAAAAAGAAAAATGGAACTAGATATCTGCTTTTAGTGCCTCATAATGAAATGGCACAAAATAATTTCTTCCCATCCATCAGTTCCCAAATCCATCTGTTCATTCACTTCCTCAGCTCTATTCCCACCACATATTTTTGGGCTGGGGTTGTAACCTCTTGAGGACAAGTCCTGTGGCTACTGGGACATTGGAACTGAAATACATTTTATTCTGATAAATTGTGAAAATATATTTATTTGTTAGACTACAGAATCTAGATAAAAATGAATCATTATAATGTATATTCCTATAAATAATGTTATTTATTTTAGGATGCAACACTACCTGTGATTTTTATGTAGGCTAATTCTATAGTTGATTGGCTACAGCAGGAGTGGCCAACCCGTGGCTCCAGAGCCGCATGCGGCTCTTCAGAAGTTAATATGTGGCTCCTTGTATAGGTGCTGGCTCCAGGGCTGGAGCTAGAGGTGCCAACTTTCCACTGTTCAAACCCAGGCCCCGCCCCCTCCCCTGAGCCTGCTGCGCCCTTGCTCCTCCCCCCTCCTTCCCAGAGTCTCTTGTACACTGTGAAACAGCTGATCACAGCAGGCAGGAGACACAGGGAGGGGGAGGTGCTGATCGGCAGGGCTGTCGGCAGGCAGGAGGTGCTGGGGATGGAGGCGGGGGGAGCTAATGGGGGCTGCTGACATATTACTGTGGCTCTTTGGCAATGTACATTGGTCAATTGTGGCTCCTTCTCAGGCTCAGGTTGGCCACCCCTAGTCTACAGTGATGCTTTATGCATCATAAAGCAAAGTTGAGTGCCTCTCCATAACTCAAACCATGGAATAAACCCAGCAAAAATATTAGCCAAAATGACTTCCCTCGCTAGGGGCCTGGTCTAAAACCCATTTCAGTCAATAGGAGTCTGTCCATTGACTTCACTGGGTTTTGAATCATGCCCTAGTAGTCTTGCAGTGCTAGTCAAGTCCCCCTTTCAGTCCTCAAGGAGATCAGCCCGTATTAAAACAATTTAGAGAGCACTAAATACTGTAAGTCCCAGCTCTAGTTATATTAATGACATTGCAAGGGAACTGCAGGTCTAGAAGACTCAAAAATGGTGGTTAAATACTTTGGAAGGCTATTAAAAGAAAGCTGAACTCATTTTATTCAAACCAGCTGTATGAAAGTTCACAGAAAAAGAAGCAATCATTAACATGAACAAACTGCAAAATGTAATTTAAAAAAACCACACAAGCACAACTTACTTAGTGAAACATACCAAAATTAAGAGCATAATGAAAGATGTCATAATCCATTTTCAAACCATCTTGAACAGGAATGTCAGATTATTTTTCTAAAAAAGCTAATATTTTCAAGGATATTTTTTTTACTTAAAACACTAATGGACTTTTTGCTGACTGTCAATCCATTAGTAAAGCAGATTTTAAGCTGGTTTACAGTCTCCTACACCGAGCTCTGAAACAATCAGTGCCATAAATTAGATCCATTTTCAGTAAAATGGCTGCCTATAGCTAGCGGCTAAAGAATGCTGCTTGTAACAAAAACTTTTTTTAAAAGAAGTTGACAAGTTATTCATAGTGATAACTGCTCCTTAGCCCGTGAACTTTCATAGACATGGGGCTAACCTTAGCCAAATGGATTCAGTTATCTTTTAGAGGCACAAGAGCAGTCCTCAAGAGTATTTTGCTTGTTTTCTTATGTATCCATGTAGCAGTAGCATGCTAGAGCGCCCTTTTAATCTTGCGATATCTTCTTAGCGGGTAAGAAACCTACTACTTCAAGGAGTTGAACCAGGGAACTTTGGGTCAAAATGCAGGAATTCTACCACTGATCTAAACAAGACCTTGCAGTAACCAGCAATATTACTTTTCAAGCCTCGAGTAACTACAGGGGAAGAGTGTGCCAGTTAGTTTCCAAATAATGCGTCACATCTGAACAGCAGAATTTAATCCTGTACTAGTAAGCCTTTTTAAACCTTTGTAAATCACTGTAATATCTCAAATACATTCCCTCTCTGCTCAGCTGCAGATGCCAGTCTCAATTCATCTATTTGTCAACCTCTCACAAAAACATCTCCTCACCTTCTTCCAGACTAACTCTTACCCAGTCAACATCCTCCCTGAACTAAATCCATAAACCCATTGTTGACTCCTCAGTGCTCCATCAGTAAGTTAGCGACCTCTACTGGAACATATGGGGTTAGCTGGAATTTATTTTAACTACAAATGTGTGTGTATATTTTATAGACACCCCTATACATTGTATAGATGTGTAGCTATTTGATGGCATCCCTCTCCCACTACCCTTAGTGTGACACAGTCTTGTAAATTATTAACTCTTCCAAAAGAGACAGGTTCTTTCCATATGTTTCTATAGCACCTAGAAATAATGCTACGCTGATCCTGAGCAGGGTCTCTGGGATTTATTGCAACGTTACTGTTCAGCAATAACAGAAGCATTTTAGAATTCATGAAACTGGTGATGCATTGCTCTGGCAGCCTCATCATATTCCTTAAACATATCTGCATCAGTCTGACTGAAATCTAGGGAATGCTTTTGCAGTATGAAGGAAAGCTCCCATTGTTAGGAAAGCATACAGTATTGTATTTTTTCACTTCCTTAACAATGTGGTCTCATGCCACAGCAGTTATTCCCTTACAGTAACAGAATACAACCTTCAAGTCATATTAAGATTAAAAACTGTACAAGTTGTCCCATATATTATTATTTTTTTGATTAAACCATAGGTAGTATTCTTTCTGCCATCCCCAATCCCCCCGTTTATCTCCTGTAACTAAAGAGTGAAGGAAGAAAAGACTAATTACATAATTGCTGTATTTATTTTTAATAGCGTATTTGTGGTAGTTTAGCTTCTTGATGACAGGGCTGAGATTTCCCTATACTGAGGGCAAATACTACTGATATACAACACATGGTTATCAAGCTCTGTATGATTCTTAATAGCCCTGCATTCAGCTGTCTCCTTAAGTTAAAGAAAGGTATTGATGGTATCCTGGAGATAATGTGATGGTTGCCACAGAAACAAATAGGAATTTAAAACAGACACACAGAGAAACAAACACACACGCACACAAAGAGACAGAAAGAAGGGTTAAATCTATATTTGTGCTAGCAGCCAAGCAAGAGAAAAACTTTCTGCTTTGAGATTTTAGCTTGAGAAGTAACTTGCAAATGAGAAATATTGCCTCTTTTAAATAGATAAAGGAAGCAGGGAGTGGGAAAGAAGAGGGGTAGAAGGCCTTGGCTTTTTATATTAAAAATTCAGGCCTTGTCTAACTTGGGAGACTATGGTGACAGATGAACTAGTGAAATGAGCCACTGAGAGAAGGAATGTGAATCAGTCTGTTTAAAATACTTTGGTTTCTATTAGTACCTGTCTAATATCTAATGTCTAATCAACATTTTAGAGAAATTATCTGTGTTAATGATTCAGTAACTCAGCCCCTGAATTAAAGTACTGGCGCTGACATAAACCCACAAAGGTAAAAACCAGGGACTATACCTGATAGCCTCATAGACCTTTAAATAGAAAAAAAACTTTGAAAAAGCTTTACAGACCTTATTTCCACATAATTCCAATTTAAGATAAAATTGTTGCAAATCATTTTTAAAAGTGTTGTGCAAATGGAGGGTAACTTTGGTTAATAAATATTGCTTCGAATTTCTACAGTGTATTGTACTGAGATAACTCTAAGCAGTTTACAAAGGTGGGAAAAGGGATTATCATCCCCACCTTATAACTGGCAAAAGTAAAGCAGAAAGCACTTAAGTTTTGCCATGATAACACTGAGCCAGTGTTAAGGCTGGGGACAGGACCTTGGTCTGCATACACTTAATCTCCTGCTTAAACACTGAACAATGTTGTCTACTTAACTAGCTCTATTATTATTTATAAAAAGGTTATTTAAAAAATCATTTAAATAAATACAAAACATAAAAGCTAATAAAATTTTAGCTTTTTTTAATTTTAGAATTCTTAATACACTTTGCTATTTAGGAGCTGTCCGAAACTCCATTCAATAGCAAAGTGGTTCTGTGGAGGTTGAATTCTGGAAAACCACTCATCTACAGATCACGTAGGTATTAAAATACAATGCTTTGTAAAAGGCTTTACCATGGCAAGGTTAAAGGTATTAAATGAGAAAATATGGTGAGACTTCATGGGGTTGGGAGGCAGATTACAGGAAGGTCTACTAGAAAGCTGCGCTATGCCACTTATGTTGATGCTAGAGGCGGCATTCATTCAGAACAGGAACAACCCAACTTCGAAATGTCTTGTTTATCCTGTCTCCACCATTTGTATGAATGATCTGGAAGACCAAGGAGTCTGTTGTGATTTCATATAGGATCTTATGAAGAAAAAGTCAATGGGAGAATGCTGCTTATGCTTGTATGTGCCTAGCATGTTGAATAATTTCTTAACCATTAATTTATGCTGTTCAAGGCTGCCTTTACCAAGTGACTTTATTTCCTACCTATGAAAAGGTGGAAGTAAGAGCAATAAGCATTCTAAGGACTATATGTTTTTCTGTCCTAGAAGACTTAGCTTATTGGTAGAGTCAGGTGGAAAAAGTTAATTCCATTTTGCAGAGGATTTAAGATATTTTGAAACTGGTTTAGTTCTGATTAAAAACGAAAAACAGAAGTTTTGAAATACTGTGTTAAAGGAAATAGGGCCCTGGAGATGTGGACTCTCAAAGCAATTGGGCACTTGGCCCAGGGGCATTCTGCCCACAGGCTACCCCAGATCTTGGAAGCCAAGGTTACTGAGAAGGCAGGCAAGCTGGCAGGAAACCAGGCAGAGTTCCACTAGAACTTCAGCAAAGTGAACCTCTCTCTGCTAAACATTTTGATTTACCTGAAATTGGCAAATTCTGACAATCTGTGCCTCAGTACCTGTCTGTAAAAATGGGACTAATAGTATTTCCCTACTTCACAAAAGTACTTCTGTCAGAGCACTGTGGACAGTCTTCATGTCCTATAGAGGTACTATGTGGACACTCTACTACATGTCTATCTACTGATTACCTTAAAAATAACTATTTATATAACATCAAGGAGCATATAAATACTGCTCCAAATGTGCTCTTCCCAGCCACTTTCACACACTATCCTGCTTAACACTTCAGACAGCAGACTGTACCCATAAAGAACGGGCAGAGAACCCCTTGTCTAAATTATCCTGCATAGAAGAGTCTGCTTCTACTTTCTACCATGGTCTCCTTCTGCTGGCAGAGTGCTTTTCCTGGAAACCTAGAGACATAGGCATCTACCTGGGCAGGCAATAAGAATGATAGTATTTCTGATTTATCTTTAGAGAGTGAACAGACCTTCCTAAACAGATGAGTGTGAAGCCTCCACCCCATCTAACATTTCTTATACTGAACTGTGGAAAAAAGCACACAGCTCCTTAATGTCCTTTTTAGAACTAGTCAAAATGGAAACATAAGTTGGATTAGACAACTTCCAAGTAGAGAGCAGTAAAGACTATACAGATTCAGAGTGAAAAGCCTTCTTTTTAAAACAGCCTGAACTCTGCTGAATCCAAAAGACTTTCCCTTTTCTGACCTCCAACCTGTGAATCAGTCTCTTCCCAAACAGAAACTGGTGTGCACATATCCAGCTCCTGTATCTACATCAGGATCCAAATAAGGAGGCCACATGTCAGGCTGCTCAAAAGTTTGCTTTCTTTACACTTGAGCTAAGGAATCCACTTTTGAGAGTATATAGGCCATATTTAAAATGAGCCAGTAGTCCTGGGTGTTTCAGGAGAAAACAATGCAGTAAACTGTGTGTGTGAGAGAGTGTAACTCTCCCTAGGAATCTGATACTGAATATTACTTGATAACAGACTTCTACTAAACCTGGGTGGCTAGCAGATACTCCAATATTCCCTGGGAAGGATGTTAGATGTTATTGTCAGCCTTTAAGCAATACTAAGCTGCATTGCTTCCTCAAAGGTCCTAAAGCTTCTGTCTGGATTTCATGCCAACTGTCCTTATTTGTCATTGGGGCAAGAAAAATCAACACAAGTCAGGCATTCATTTTGATGCATGGCTCATGCTGCGGAGTTGGTGAGAGCAACACAAAATGAACTTCCATGCTTCCATGCTTCTCTACCCTTTAGCAAAGGATAGAGTACCAGCTTGCACCCAGGGCTGGGCATAGGGAAAAAAGGAACAGCATATGTGGGAGCAAATGACAACTTTGCAATTTTTGTCAAAACTATGTTACTTAATCCTGAAAAAGAACAGACTCATAGACTTTAAGGTTAGAAGGGACCATCATCATCATCTCGTCCAGGGAACAACCACTTTTGGCATGCGGCCCATCAGGATAAGCACCCTGGCGGGCCGGGGCGGTTTGTTTACCTGCCGCGTCCGCAGGTTCGATCGATCGCAGCTCCCACTGGCCGCAGTTCACCACTCCAGGCCAGCGGGGGCTGCAGGAAGCGGCATGGGCCGACAGATGTGCTAGCTGCCTCTTCCCGCAGCCCCCATTGGCCTGGAGCGGCGAACTACGGCCAATGGGAGCTGCGATCGGCTGAGCCTGCAGACGCTGCAGGTAAACAAACAGGCCCAGCCCACCAGCAGCTTTCTCTAACCAGCCCTGTCTGCCAGTGGCTTTCCCTAATGGGCCGCATGCCAAGGTTGCCAATCCCTGATCTAGTCTGACTTCTTGCACATTGCAGGCTACAGAACCTCGCCCACCCATGCCTGTAATACACCCCTACCCCAGGCTGAGTTACTGAAGTCCTCAAATCATGATTTATAGGCTTCAAGTTACAGAGAATCCACCATTTACTCTAGTTTAAACCTGGAAGTGACCCACATCCCATG
Organism: Chelonoidis abingdonii; assembly: GCF_003597395.2. Lineage (NCBI taxonomy): Eukaryota > Metazoa > Chordata > Testudines > Testudinidae > Chelonoidis > Chelonoidis abingdonii. The sequence continues at coordinate 67,650,217 of NC_133770.1, forward strand.
CTGCAGAGGAAGGAACCCCCCAAACCCTCCCCCCCAACACACAGGGTTTTCATCTCAGGAATTAAAAACTGAAAATCCAATCAGAATACATTTGATTTTAAGGGTTGCTTTTTTTTTAAAATGTGAAACTAACCAAGTGGTCTTAGATGATCTCAAATAATTAAAAGGCTATTCCACAAAAGCAACACAGAAGTCCCAATCCCGCTTGCCTTACTCATGTGGGTATACTCATGTTGGGTGAACAGGATTTATGCTTTGCTTTACATTGGATAATCAGCTTGGCAGTGACTCCAGTTCTTAACAACGGCCTGGTCTACACTACGCGTTTAAACTGATTTTAGCAGCATTAAACCGATTTAAAGCTGTACCCGTCCACGCTACGAGGCCCTTTATATTGATATACAGGGCTCTTTAAATCGGTTTCTGTACTCCTCCCCAACGAGAGAAGTAGCGCTAAAATCGGTATCACCACATCGGATTAGGTTAGTGTGGCCGCAAATCGACGGCATTAGCCTCTGGGCAGTATCCCACAGTGCACCACTGTGACCGCTCTGGACAGCAATCTGAACTTGGATTCAGTGGCCAGGTAAACAGGAAAAGCCCCGTGAAATTTTGATTTTCATTTCCTGTTTGCCCAGCGTGAGCGCGATCGCGACGGGGCAAGCAGTCCCAAAGCCAAAAAAGCCCAGCAGACCGAACGGGAATAAACGGACTGAATCGCTGTATGGAACAAATGTCTACAAAGCTTGGTACAGAAGAACAACAAGCCAAAGCATAAAAAAAATCTACAGCGCACACAGTGCCTGCGGACAAGCGTAGACCGGACCAGAGACCAAATGGACCGCTCACGGAGGGAGGGAGGAGGGAGGGGTAACGAAGGACGTCCAGCTATCCCACAGTCCAACAGCAGTCTCCCGAAAACCTATTGCCACTTTGGCTGACTCAATGCCTGTAAGGGGTCAAACAACAATGTCCGCGTGGTCAGGGAAGAGCCAATCAGTTTACTCCTCCCCCCCCAATGAAAGAAAAGAAAAATCGTCTGACTTTCAACTGCACCCTAATTCTACAGGAATCCGGTAGCACAAGACCGCAGCGGAAGAGCAACACGTCCCTCCCTCCCCAATGAGAGCACGGCACAAATCAACTAATGATAGGGCGGTCGACGTCACATCCGTAGTGCTCTCCACGCCCAGGTGAGGCGCAGGACGCCGTAATAAAAGGAATACCCGGCAGTCCAAATTACAGAACCTGTAACCGCTACGCCTCAGAGAACGAGGCGAATTCCATCAACCCCTCCTTCCGTGAGAAAAGATGGGACTGCCTGACTACATTAGCACAGGACGCCCCCTCATCCACGCGCTAACTCTGCCTGGACGCATGCAGCCGGGAGCCGCCTCCCCTCATTAACTCACTAAAACTGGTCTACCTCATTCTTAACACTTCATGACACAAGGGGGGGACACTGCCATGGTAGCCCAGAGAAGGGGGGAACAGGGACAGCAAATGGGGAGGTTGATGCAGGGCGACTCCCCGAGAATGGCACGTAGGTCATGCATTCTGCGGAGACAGAGACGATCGCAGTACACTTCCCCCATATTCTGACGGCAAGACGACTCTATTTTAGAAACCAAAGGAGGAGGACTCGGAGTCATCCCCAGGTTTGTCCTCATTGCCCGAGCAAATCCAGCAGAAGGGACCCAGCAGAAGCAGACAGAATAAAAGACAGGATAGACCGCACCATGCAAGTGACACCGCAGCAACGACAGAAACGACTGATAACCGAGCACATGCAAAAGCAAAAAGCGCGCTGAGCGCGCATAGTCGCCAATCGTCATGGCTCCAACAAAATTGGACTGGAAGAAAAAAAAAAAAAAAAAAAAAAAAGCTGAACCGGGTCCAGTGCATGCTAGGGGGGGAGGGGGCGCGGGGGGGGGGCGAGGGGGGGGGGGAGGGGGGAGGGGGGGGGGGGGGGGGGGTGGGGGGGTGCAGCGCCAGGCAATCGAAGAGGAAAAGGCCGAAGAGATGATCGGTGCTGCGCGAGGAAAATGACTGACACAATGGTACGCAGCCAGAAACAGCCCGGCGCACCAATATGTGCCACCATCACGCACTGGCCTCAACCTAAAGAATCTAGGGCGCGGGGAACCTGGCGGAAACATGGAGTCTAGGGAAAGCTACTAGGCAACATGCAAGCCTCCGAAATCCGACAGGCACGAGCTCGGACCATGGACACATACCGCCGAATTAATGTGCTTAGTGTGGCCGCGTGCTCTCAACTTTATACAATCTGTTTTATAAAACCAGTTTATGTAAAATCGGAATAATCCCGTAGTGTAGACATACCCAACGTCATAGGATACTTTGCAGACAATGCATGCTCATCCTCACAGGTCAGTATTCAATTATCAAAAGCAATGAGCAATTTTTGCAGTTTCTCAAACCACAGCTTGTCTAGAATAAATTTGAGACTGTATCCTCTACTGTTTCCACTCGGTTAGCACTCAGAGTAATTAATCACCTAACACTGTAATAAAAGAAAATAATAATAAGTGGCTACATGTACTACAATATTTAGATTCGGCACATTGTATATATGCAAGGCTAACGTAAAAAGAAAACCCACAGTTACTTATGTTTGTCCAGAAGAAATCACATGAACATTTTAATAATTATATAGCATACAGGTCTTCATTTATTCAGTACATTACATTTTCAGCAATCTATATGAGAAGTATTATTTTGGTCTAGAATAATTTCTTGCAGAATCATTTCAAAATAATATTTTCTCTACGATGCAACCAGCTGTTTTATTGTACCACTGCACTCAGAAATCGGTACTTCTGCATACTAATTTTTATTGCCAGTTCTCTTACATTCCAAAAACAAAAACACATCCAAAACTCAATGAAAACTGGTATGAAATTTCCCTATGAAGGTCACTGTCTAATGAAAAGGGGTATAAATGACACGATCCATCAACATTTAAAGCCTGTAAATAAGAACAATTAAAATCAAATACAAAAGGGAAGTAAAACAAAAATCACAGGGGAAGAAATCACACTTTCAATTGATTTAGACAGGCATTAGAAACACTGGCATGTGATTTACTTTCAGAAACTAAACACACTGGTGTGGGCTAGTTGTAAAGAAAAAATACTGTCATTTTTTTCCTGTTCAAGAGCTGGTGCACTGAATCTTAGAAACTACAGGTTCACCTAGAGTGCATGCTTCTTTTGATGTTAAAAGGGAAAAAAATTAACCTTCTGCATACCTTCTATATTAAAGCTCATTAATGAAAGGCTAAATGTTTAATTCACCGGGATGTTTCTATTTTTTGTCATTTCTGTATAGTTAACAGGAACATAATTCAAACAGGTCACACATTGTAAATATCCTTACAATATTGTTTTTTCTTTCTCTGTAATTAGACCACCTTTTGTTACTAAGAATCCTATAAACTGTTTAATTGTGAGTGGTTGTAAACTGCTCGTATTAAAAATTAGGAGTTGTCTCCTCCTCCTAACTTCATGCTGTGGGAACTACAACAAGGAAAATATATAATACATACAGTCAATATTACATATCTGACACCTTTCTTTTTTGATTGGTTTAACCCAATTGACATCAGAAATACACTGTGCAGCTTTTGACACATTTCTGTTTCAATGTCCATTCACCTAAGTAACTCCCACCAAACAAGTTACATCAACAGGAGACGTCACTCTATTGACAACAGAACAGAAGACAATATTCTCTTATCTAAATTCTGGCTAAACACAAAGAAAACTGGCATAGTAACTAAGGCCCTGCTGGTTTTGTCTTTCCTGTATTCTTTTTTCTTTGAAGAGTTTTGGTGGGAAACAAAAAATAAAACAGCAAATTCTTGCTTTCTTCAGCCCTCACTTTGCACACTGCTCCATGAAGGCAGAGGGGGATTTATGCCAAAATTGTCAAACTTGGGAATCTAAAATAGGCACCTAAGCGACATATTTAGGTGGTTAAATATGGATTTTTGAAACCTGAAGTTAGGTACCTAAGATTGAAAATACTGACCTTAGTTCATATGTAGAATAGCCCTTCTGACATAATGAGAGCCACTATGTTCATATTAATAAACTACTGTACATGTAATACAATCCCATAGTACTTATTGGAGCCTGTCACAACGTTTTCAAATTTTGGCTTTTGTTCTGCATGTTGAGAAGCAACTTGGGATCTCTCACAATTCAGGCCCTTTGGTCAGAGAGTGCATCATGCATTGCATTTCAATAGCTGAACTAGGAAGAGTTGCAAACTTGTAGTCGGCCTTGCCTCACTGCATGGTTTGTGTTGCAACTGAGGCTGTTGTGAAGTAGGGTGATGTAATAAAGATCGGACTGTACAATGGAAAGGTAGCCCTGAATGAACCCTGATAGACAAGGCCCATAGAATTTAACATGAATGAAAACAATATGGTTCTACAGAAATAGAAGTTATCAGAGAATGACACACTTTTATAGTTTGCGGTTTTTTGTTTTAAAAAACTTCCTATATACTTCCATAGCAGGCTCATAATTTTCTGTTAAATACTACAGGAAGATTCAAATAACTATACAATGATTACCGTTCTCTAATAATTTGTGTCAGAGTCCTCCATAAGAAAAAGAACGGGGGAAGCCTTGGAAATCTGCATTTTAATTTGGTTCCCTGTTCCGTGGAACATTCCATAGCCAGGGTCAGTGAGTTCATCCCATGTTCAGATATCAGGAAACTACACCCGCACCAGCCAATGAGATTTTTTTTTGTTTTTCAAGGTGCCTAAATGCACCTTTCCACTACATACCACAACAGCTCTCCAGCTCATAGATGTCTAGTGCTTATTCTGACGCTTGAATTACCACTCAAAGTTTTTTGTAAATGTTTCATTCTTTAGTATTCTCCTAAAGGAGTTCCCTCTTACGGGAGTATTGTAGAAAATAGTAAGTCTAAAAAGCTATCGCAAAACAGAATGGTATTTGATGCACTGCCGTCATTACAACAACTTAAAAAAAACTAAATCTCTATTGCAAACTACTTTCCACTTCCAACAAAACCTTGTTTTTTTCCTCTTAACCCCCATTAAAAGATCAGAGGGAATGCTGACATACAAGATTTGGCAGGCACTCAAGTCATAGTAGGTACCCCATCAGACATCCCTTGTTCTTAGAGACTAGACACCAAGTAAAATTGAATCTTGGCCTGAAATCAAACCTTTACAGTAATCCACTATAATTTAGCTGTTCATAAATGAAAATGTTAAACCTTTTTTAATTTTAACTTCAGGAGAAGTGGAAGTGAGGAGGGTCATTTAATACTGATATATAGCCTGCTAAAGAGGTAATTTCATTATTAGACTCTTTTAATCTTGCTCAGTGCACCGGTAGAGTTTATGGATTAGGAGCACGCTGGATTTGGTAATTTACATCAATAGCTAATTTGTCAATATTTCCATGGTATGTTGCTCTGTATTCAAAGCATTCACTTATTTTAAAGCTTTTGTCCTGGTTTATATTCTTACACTGTGTAACTCATCTCTCTCTTACCAGTAATTAAGAACTATTTGTCTGCTATTGATAAGTATGATCTGCTTTACTGTGCTACACAATTAAGGGGGCAAAGGAACAGTATAACATATCTCTAGCATATCAGATGAAAATACCCTAATTAGAAACTAATCTGTCATCCATATCAATATAATGAGGGATTTAGTCTTAATGCTACAAGTTAGATCAGCACTGGAAGACTGCTGTCAAATACAATTTACAATGGTAACATTTTATGGCCTATAGATCAACTAAAGAAAAACTTTCTGTAATTTTCATCATATTCACATTAACTTAATTCTGATAATCTTCTAGGTAAGGTTTTAGACCCTATGCTTTCAAGTTTCTTCTTTGACATCAATACTTAAGAGGCCATAAGATCAAACTATTATAATGATAGCATCCAAATTTACTTCATTCTCTTAGATACCAACAGTTATACATTCACTTAACTTGGGACTACTCACAGTAGTAAAGTGAAACATCTCCACGTGTATTCACAGTACTGATACCTTAAATGATCTAGCAAGAGAATCTGTGATTCCTAAAGCTGTAATAGCAACAAGAATGTAATTTAATCTCCTAAAAGTATATGCAAATAAACACAAAAATGTTAAAAAATAGATCTTGTAATTTATTAACATGCCCAATGATCAAAAAAATTGTTTGAGGGTAATCTTCGCTAGATATTTGCACTTTGTTTATAGCCTCTATCCCAGTGAGACTTGATATTATATGAAAATCTCAGCTTTTGCAGGAGGTGGGGGGGGAGGAGTAGGAATAAATTTCTAACCCTTGCAATTACAGATTAAAGTTTGAAAATATGACTTGAGTGTAACCAATGTCTCAAAAGCCAGAAGACAAATATAACACCCAATATTTTATAAAAATCTCATGATTTCTACTTCAATCTTACGATTTTTTAATGTTTGGGCTTAGGCAATACTGCAGTAGTAGTATAGCATTACAGAAAGGCACAGTTCTGAACATCTGGAAATACAGAGCACAACAAGAGACAAAATATTTGAGGTTAGCCTGAACAGTGGCTGAAATATACCTGGTTAAAATTTTCAGCAAGTGTCAAGGAAATGAAGTTTCAGTTAGAACAGGAATTACACGCAGTTCATGTTAAGGGACAGATTCTTTTGTTTCTTTCCTGAAACGGACACAAGAAGGAAGGTGAGGGCTCAGCAAAGGTGGCATAAAGCCACCTTTCTGAACCTGAATACTGCTCCTTCTGCAACTTAGAGCAACCCCAGTTAAGTGTTTGCAGGTTAAAAGGGATGAGTGTATTTGCAAAACTAGTCAGCAGTGGACTCCCCAAGCATAAATGTGAATTATTAAAGTTCTAGTATAGCTAAGAGATGGTGGAGACCTAATGAAACTAAGTCCCCCGATAGAGTATGTTTATATTAAATATATTACACCCGATTACACTGCTGTCCTTATATTTTACTTTACATTCTTTTTCATAGGGCATATATAAAGGAGAAAAATGTTTCTTGTAATGGAGTTCTTCCAAGGCAAGATTGGCAGTTAGGTCCTTACCTCTGACAAAAACCTCAATGGGAGGTAGGCACCTACCTGGCATCAATACCTTTGAAAATCACCCTATACAATGTTATTTGGAAGGAAGAAACCACCATTACCGAAATTTAAAAATATTACCACATTGAACTGTAATGCAAAATTAGCCTCTAGAAGTTGATTATAATTATGCACAGGGAATTTCAGTTCAATACTGAAGAACATTTAACATTTTATACTTGTAAACCATCTTCATCAAGTGTTTTTTGTTAATGAGTTCATAATAAAGCAAAGCACCAGGGTTATGAGATCTTTTTTATAAAACAATTAAGAGGTTTACATATGCTGTTAAAGAGTCAGACAGATATTTGATTAGGAGGAACAACCTATTTAAAAGCAAGCTTTCAAAAAGTTAACTTGATAATGCAGCAGATGGTGCAAACAGACCATTTTTAGAACACCAAAGCGTTTCTGAGAAATGTATTATTCTAGGAAAAACATCAATATGTATTAATCGTGACATGATAATTTTCTAATATACTGTTATAAGGCATTAGTGTTTCTAATACCGATTTCCCTTGCCAAAAGTTAAAAAGCACACCAAGAATTTTTTACTAGTGCAATTTGTAATAGAATAAAATCAAGCATCTGTATATAATTTTATGTTAATTTTCCTTCCAATCATGTTTTAGTAGTAATTAGTGACCAAAAGAGAGACAAGTGAGAATAACGAATGTGAGAGAGAAAGCGGCTTGCTCCCACAAACACTGTACAAGGACACGTTGGCGGAGGGGAGCATGTCATAAAATCAAAAGGCAACACATTTCAGAATGAAGAACTGGACGTTGAATATACGTAGCATGTGAAGTTACACTAGCTAAAATGAAATTACAAGGGCTAGTGGTTCCTAAGTTTCAGATGTATCAATGGCAGTAAAGTCTTTGCATAATTGGGTACAACTCACAGCCAGAAGGGCCAGGTCCCCTAATGCAGATTTCACAATAATACTTTATTATGAGAAGTTTATAATTTTCTGGAGGGAGTGGAAAAGATATTGCAAGTTAACACACATCATACAAGTTATGCTCATATTTTAGTAAAATTAAAAAGAAACTGAACAGATAAAAAGAAAGATATGAACCTCCCTAAACTACATCATTTTTATTTGCTTAGTGGTTCACTTAGGATTGAGTTAAGGCCCACCAGAAACCAAAAACAAAACAAAACTAGTTTTAGATAGTATACCTGAACTAAAATCCCGGCTCCACTGAAGTCAATGGTGCAAGTCCCATTAACTTCAGTGGGGCCAGGTCAGGACTTCACGCCTGGTGTCCTATGGATTTACACATGTTTAGGTTATAAATCAAGAGGATATTCTCTCATTCACCACTATAGTGAAGTGAACACTAAGATTCTGTCACTTTTCTTCACATTGAACATGACTCTGCAAATGGTGCAACCAACTGCAGTGGGACTACTCATGAAGTAAATTACCATTCAGTATGAGCAAAGCTGGCAGAATCTGGCCCTAAATATCAGTTATCAATTCATTTATTTACATAAAGATCAGAACAGAATCTTGATATAGTTCTTACCTAAATCTGTGGGATACACCAATACACCCCAAATAAAAAACAAGCATCTGGATTATCAGTATGTTGTACTCATAAATTGCTATGTTATTAGTAGTACAGTAACTCCTCACTTAAAGTCCTCCCGGTTAACGTTGTTTCATTGTTACGTTGCTGATCAATTAGAGAATACGCTCACTTAAAGTTGCACAATGCTCCCTTACGCATTGTTGTTTGGCAGCCGCCTGTTGTGTCCACTGCTTGCAGGAAGAGCAGCCCGGTGCTGGTGGGAAGTTGGAACCAGTGTGGACCAACAGCCCCCCTATCAGCTCCCCATTCCCCTAAATTCCCTGTGCGGCAGTCACCCAGCAGGATATCCTATTCAGCTGTCCCTCCCCGCATTGCCATGTGCTGCTCCTGCTCTCTGCCTTGGAGCTGCTCCCTGGGACAGAGGGGAGCTAACGTCAGGGTGTCCCCTTCTCCTCTGCTCCTGTCCTCCACTTAACTCATCTTACATAGAGCAGTGGGAACACACGACAGAGCTCAGGACAGAGGGAGCTACCTGGCAGCAGCTGCCGTCTGAGCTTGCTGATCTACTTAGAAAGGCAGTGTACTTAGAGTGAGGTCAATGTGCTTAAAGGAGTAATGGGCATTTCTCTCTCACACACCCGGTGTGTGTGTCTGTCTCTGTCTGTCATGCTGTCTCCCCTCCCTTCATTCATGCTGCTTTGTAGAGTATGAGGCTACATTAACCACAATGAGTTAACTCTTGAGGACTCAGCCAATTGCTAGTTCATCATTTAGCAGTAAGGCATTTCCTGGGAAATATCCCACCCTCTGACTTCACCACCTCAACCAAGCTTTACAATCATCATTGCTCTGTACCAGTATTAAATTGTTTCATGAAAAAAATTTCCTTGGAACCTAACCCTCTGCCTCCATTTACATTAATTCTTATGGGGAACTGGATTTGCTTATCATTGTTCCACCTAAAGTCGCATTTTTCAAGAACATAACTATAACGTTAAGCGAAGAGTTACTGTACATGTGCAGCCCTTTTTGAGGTAGCTCAGTATCAAATGGTTACTCATTCACTATATTTCTGAAATCCTGAATCCGTCATGTGAAAGAAAGCACCTAAAAGATAAGTGTTACTGGACCCCAACAAAGAGTAGTTTGTGTTCCTGATCAGTTCAAAGCAAATCTGAAATCAGTAAAATTTGGGAAACTGGTGTTTAAATAGAAAATCTATTAAACCTGGCATACATCAGTTTTTAAAGTACAATACAAAATATATGTGCCCCATTCTAGACAGGTCTGATTTTTTTCAAACTATGCCCAAACTTTTGATTTAAATCCAGAAAGCTAGAAATTAAAATATTAAATTACTATATTAATTGCAACTATCAGAGTGCAATTTTTGGTAAATACTGAAATATAACATGCACTTCACTACTTTGCTAACTATAAAAGGAACATCTCTCTCACCTCAAATCCAAATTTTCCTTCACAACATTAAGTAGGGGAATTCTAGAAGGACAGCCCTTATGACAGGAGGGATCTACTAAAAGATTCAGCTTTGTATTGCATACAAATATTGCAAAGGGAAAACTCTCCCAGTACGAGGAAATGTCAGATATGTTCCCTCTATAAACAAGGTACTGCTGTGATCTGCGTTCATAGTACTGAGATCACAGCGGGGAGCCCTGACCTGCCCTTCTCCAGGTACTAGTGCTGCTACTCCGTGTAAGAGAATTAAACTGAGCTTCTGATGGTGCCTTTGCTTATGCTGTAAATTAATAATTAAGGTTAAAAATGAGATTGCCTGTTTAATCAGTTCTTCTCTGATTCATAAGATGCAGGTGGAAGTGATGTCCCCCTGTTCTGCAACTCAGCTGCTGGTTGACGGGGAGGTAGGGTCTATCGCGTATGAGAGCAGCCTGGGAGTAACTACTGGAGGCTGTAGTCTCTCTGCACCTTCAGAGTCTCCAGAGGAGAGCAGGAAGGGAGGGGAATTTTCTTTCTTGCCTGTAGAACTGAAACACGGTTGTACTGAGTTTACATACAAAGTTAAACTGAGTAAGAATTTGAACTATTTGGCAGCATCTTCTCAGGAAAAATCCAAGATTACAGAAGGGGAGGGGTGTTTTGCTAGCTCCAGGTGCAGAGGTGGCACTCTGAGGGAAAGTCTGATTTGAATGCAGCAGGAGCAGGTGCAATGCAAACATCTGCTACTATTAATTTAAACCTCAAAATTCACTTAAATGTAATGTTGTAAATATACATCAGTCAAGTGACAGAGAAACAATGACCAGGAGTGCTATTTTTTTAAAACTTCATTTTGTATTGTATTTTAGGTGTTGTATTAACATCTGCCACATATGCAAATACTGCACAAACCCAAAATTTCACAAATTTAGAATTTCTGAACAGTTTTATTTATGTAGTGAAACAATATGTTCAGTTCGCAAATAATTTAAATTTTAAAATCATCACAAAAGAAAAACAAACTAACTCAAAATCTGTATAAAAATACAAACCAGGATATAATCTGCAAATAATTTTATAATCCTTATAATTACATGCTTTATAATTGTACTCATCTCTTTTTCATATCATTTTAATGGTATCATCAGATGTAGCGTCCTGGTCCATTCATCATAGCTAATAAGACTGAGAAAATAATGTAGGAGTAATTTAGGAAGACTCACTCAGAAGAGGTTTGCAATTGTTGCAAAGTTTTGGCTTGCTGTGAGAAAAAACTCTTCTCCAGGCCAAAGAAATGTATTATTATTGAAAAAAATATATAACATTAAAAGCACAAGCTTTCTCCTTACTTGGTTGGTGTAGGAGATCAGAGACAGACCAAGCACAGAAAACCAAAAAATGTGGAACTAGCCCCAAATAATGCCAAGAAAAACTATTTATGTATTTTAGCTATTTATTTTTGTCTAACTGAAAGGCTATATATCAAAAATTTGTAGTGTCTGCTGCTTGTACCAGCCAACAGGAAACCAAAGTGAAATGAAATAAAATAAAAATAATAAAAAAAAAAAAATCAAGAAAAGCACATCTGGAATTTTGGACATGCAAATACTTCTTAAAATATTTAGTAATTTTTTGAGCAATACTAATTTCTGTAAAGGTTACTATTTTCTTCAGTTAGTAGCCAAAGACAGAATTTACCGTTATCTGGATAACCTCCTAACAGAGAGCCGATCTTGCTTTCAATAGCACTTGCATTTGTTAAACTTAATTTTCCCTTGATTCATTTTTTGTAAATGGGTATCTTATTTTTATGGCTATTACATTACATGAATGATTACAACACAAAGACATTGTTGAGGGTACTCAGTAAGCGATGCCTACTTGAAAAATATCAGTAATAGCAAGGATGAGTTTGAAATTTTATTTGCATGAGGTTGAAAACATTAAAAATAGCTTATGTTCCTACTCATTCTTGAGTGTTACCACCAACCCAAGCAAAGAACTGGCAAAGAGTGGCAAGTTTTTAGTCCAAAATAAGACTGAATTTCTATAGTAATCCTCTCAGAGAAGATGGAGATTTTGTTCTGTTTTTCTGTCATGGAAAAATGTCACACACACATACCTACCTATAAAGATATATAATAGCTATTAAAATATTACGTGTTTACACAGATTTGAGTACATTAGATAAGAAGCATGAGAGCTAACATGCATCGTGTATTTGCTCACTTTAACAGAAAATTAGCACAATTATTACAATAATTCTCCTCATTACTGTCTCTCTGCCCCTTCTTCTGTCTCGCTCTACCCTTTTCAGGCCCTCTTCCCTCATTTTGAAAAAAAAAATCCTTTTGCTTCCTAGGGGTGCACAGATTCCCACTAGCTACACCACAATCTCCTCATTGTTCCCCTCCCACATATCAAGATTCTTTTCTAGTTACCAGCAGAAGCATGGTTACAATATTAGCTTTTGGTATATAAATGCTGGAGAGGTGAACAGTGGTTCAATATTTTGGTTAATGAAACAATCAGTTTTAATAATGTCCATTGACTCAGAGTTTAATCAGGTGAGAGTTGCCCATTTTTCCATGAAGTCAGAGTTTTGCAAAGAAACATTGCATTATGATCTGTTCCACTATTAATTTTTTCCCTGAGAGGTTCACCCAAGTTCTCTAGTGACTCTTGACTTAAGATGTTACTTCTCTGGCAATGATAATGATCTGGCAATGGTCCGTTTTAATAGCCTATATACACAGTTTAGGATTAAATGAAAAATTATATTTAAAGCTATGTGCTTCTTGTTTCACGCATTTCATTCCAAAAAATTTGTACTTAGCTCCATATTGCATGTCAGAATACTACTCAAGAATTAGCACTCTGTGCAACACTTCAAACTTGTTCTTACAAGTTGGGTCATATTTTGATTAAATAAAGTCTGATTCTGAGAAGGACTGAGCACCCACAACTGCTGCTGAAGTTAATAGGAGCTGCATGTACCCATCACCCCTGAAAATCAGGATCTGTGTACACAACGCAAGTCTGAATGTATATAATCTTTTCTCTAGATATTCCGGGGGGTTTTAAGACTCTTAACCATTTTCCTTTGTCCAGTTCTATAATCCTAAATCCCACTGCCAAATGATATATCCCTCTAAGTACTTAGGAGGTATTTTTTGTGTGTATTTTGTAGCATTTTATATGCTACTGAGATAAATCCGTGCAACCGGGAATTACATACTAAGCTATCCTCCAAGAGATGGATTTCTGTTAAGCTCTTATCTGCATAGAGATGTTTGTTTATGAATCCCATTACCTGGGAAACTGTGACCAGTGATTTCTGCATATTCCCATGTGCCTCAATTAGGTGAATGTTAACAGGAGAGAATAGCAGCATATTTTTACTCTAAGTTGGTGGCTGAAGTTTTGCACCTGCAATGAATTACTCTCCAATAAATTGCCAAGAATGAGCCCTAGTACAATTCATTTCAGGTGTAGAGCTGTGCCCACAAAAAATGGAAGTCCTTCACCACCAACCTCTTGTCCAAATAACAATAGGGCATCACTCTAGCAGTACTGCTGGAAGTGATGTTTTGGCATTAGACAACAGTAACTGATAGCGAAGATAATCTTTCGGAGCACCACTTCGGGGAACGGTACTTCCAGTAATATATCGAAAAGGATTGTGGCTTCAGATATTTGTATAAATGCCTTTAAGTGTTAGATATTGGTGAAATACCTAACCCCCCAGACTATCCTCTGGTGATCACACAATATGCCCATATCTAAATAAAAATTATAACTATTGACAGGACCTTTCCTTCCTGACAATATTTCCATAAATCTCATGGATAATTTTCATCTCATTATTTTAATCTCTCTTTTTAAAACTAACAAAACAAACCCAAGATCCTCCCTATCCCTTGTTTCTTATCCAAACAGAGAACAGATGATATTGGATAAATATGACAAAGGTTCTATTCACCCAAATTCATCTGTTACAAATAGGGTAAGACAGAACTTCTTTGCTGTCAATGACCCTAATTAGTAAATTTCATAGAAAATACTAGCTTAAAAAAAAAAAGTAAGGTTGCACAGTGAAACATACTAATATCAGTAATTACTAAATTAAGGATGGCTGTGCAATTTTAGATCTTCCCTCGTGTATACGTTATAATACTGTTAATTACTTAAATTCAATGGGATGTAAGTACATGCTCAACTGTCGTCCTGAATAGAGAGGCTTCCCTGAATCAGAATACGTGTAGGTTGTATGATGCACAGTGAATGAAGTAGCTATTTATTTACTTAGGAAGTTTTAACAGCTTTACAAATCATTGCCATGTAAAGATCAGAAGTAACTTGTCTTTAAAGTCCAGGAACTTAGAATAATTTAATAAAACAATTATTTTGCCAAGAGGGCCTGATAGTTGGAAATTCTTAACTGAAGACTGATGGAAATAAACACATTTCTCCCACTAAGGTCTAAATGCTTGGCCTTCTTCTCCACAGGAATGGGCCTTGGGTACTGTCATGTGGACATTTCTGTGGCTGCGTGGATAATGAGGGAGTTCAACAGGGTGTGAGATCAAAAACTCCACTCCCTTAGCCAGGACAAAATGCTAATTTTCTGCCCTTTTAGGGTGGGGCACAGGTGGATGGCATGTACCATACAGTTCTTGCCAGTTCTAGTATGGCCTCATTCAGGGGGTAGTGCTATTCTGCTGTATCCCAGAGGCTGTAAGATGTCTAGGAACTTGTGTTTTCAGTCATGGAGCTCTTTTGCTACTCTCCAAAGCAGATTTTGGAACTGGTTGTAGTCATCTGGAGGACATGGCAACACTAAAGCAACCACCTCATTGGGCAAGGAAGATGGAATACCTGTCTGTACCAGTGGATCTGGTTCATCTTCCTCCTTCTCCATAGGTTCAGGAGGCTTTTGTTGGTCTGTTGGCAAAGAAGGATGGTAAGATTTCCTACTAGACTGCACAGACTACAGATGCTGTGCACACAGGTCCCATGATCCAATAAAGACTAATATGAGGGGTTCAAAATAGGTTGTTGTGATCTCCAAGGCATTGCGTACCATCAGTCCCAAGGAAGGGGGTCCTCACATGGACAGACAAGATCAGTACAAGAGGATTCTCAACCCCATGTCTGGGCTGAGCTCTCTCAGTGGAGGACCACTGGTATGTCTGACTCTCCCAATGATGAGAAGGTCAGGTCTGGTTCCAATCGGCAATGCTGTTGGTACCTATGCCAGGAAGCCATGGCTAGTGGATGGAATGGGAGATGTGCTTCTTCCTGGTGTCAGAATATCCCTAGTGAGGGTAGATCCCAAAAACAGGGGAGACTGCAGGTCTAGGAGAATGAAAATACCCCTGGAGTAGTGTAGGATACTGGAGCCTTGGAGGTTGCATCTTCTTGACTGATGCTGCTGGCATCAGTAATTGATGGTTCCATATAGCGCTACAATAGTAGAGCTGGTAAAGGAGCCTCCACCCACATGACCATCGTTGGTACCAGCGACCCATGGTCCTTCAGCTCCTGGTGCTTTGTCTGAACTGGTATCAAAGTACTGAAGGGTTGTTATTGCTATGCACCTTAGGAGGACTTAAGTCCTTGTGTCCTGGGTGCAAAGACCTGTCTAACCTAGATAGGGTTGGGGAGGGAATCTCTTCTCTTAGTAGAACTAGGAGGGGATCTGCTTTTATGGTTACGAGAAGGCCCAGACAAAAAGGGTCCTTCACTATAGTCATTCCTGTGACAGTGCACTCCATAAGGCTTTATGGAAATATGCTTATATATAAAATACATACACACACGACATAACTGGAATATGTTTTATGCTACATATACCATGTAACAGATCTCTGTGAAGGTTATGATCTACTGAATCTATTCATCCTATTTGTATGCATGTGTCATTGTTGCATTTGAAGTTATGAATATTGGCTGTGTACTTGCTTGATTTCTAACTAGCCTTAGTAAAGCATTTGGTCAGCTTCTTGAGAAAGGAATGTGCAAATTAAGTGCCCAATCAAGAAACACTTAAAAAGACAATCTTGGAAGACTCCAATCCACATAAGAAGTCTACCTGAGGATGTTCAGTTTAGCATGTTAACAACAGTGGCTGTCTGTAAAAACTGAGTCATGCATGGACATGTGACTTGCCCATGTGACTCCAAAATCCATCTTGGAGCTGAACTTTGCATAGGAGAGAGGAGGGGGTCTCCACCCACAAGAGAAAGTCTACTTAAACCCCTCTGAGACCCCTCCATTTTGTCTTCAGCTGGCTCGAGAGATAGCCTCTCCACCCCCAAGGATACCTGAATGAAACTGGAACAAAGGACAGTAGCTATAGGGGGTGAGTGATTGCTGGACCCAGACTAGAAGGAGATTAGTCTGTAAAAGGAAGCTTACTGGAACACCAGGGAGAGTGGGATTTTGTCTGTATGGTTTTCTTACTGTATTAGACTCAGACGTGCATGTTTTATTTTATTTTACTTGGTAATTCACTTTCTCCTCTGATGTTTTTTCCTGTAAATATTTCAAAGTTTTTTACACAGTGAGCTGCTATTCTTAGTAGTTAGAATCCTTACCCTGGGTATTCCTCCAGTCCCCTAGAGCAGGACTTTGAAGCCCAGAAATCTGGGCATACTTTAGTCAGTGATGACCACTGGAGCTGCCTCTACTGCCTCTGAGAAACTCATCTAACCACTAAGTGCAGTATCTGCCACTCCTTCCTCAGCTGAACATGGCAGGAACAAGAACTCTGGCTTTGGAAGCACCTAATGGAATGTTCCATGAGGCTCAGTCAGATGCACGGCAGTGAGATCCCTCCCCCACCCATATGTTGGGCTGAGACCTTGAGGAGCGTGCCTCCTAGCTTGAGGTCTGACTCAGTAGTGGGAATTGTGACCGGTTGGATCACAGAAACCTGATTGGGGTCTGCCAACTGATGTGCCAAGACTACTTCTGCCCCTGCTTTCCCTGCCCTACCAGCTTGGAACTTCAGTGTCCTGCCTGGTTTGAGCCAGACCTGCTAGCTTGCTGCAAACCCAGACCCATGTCTGAACCACATCCCCTAACAGCTGTAGGCTTAATTGTAAGCAGGTCAAGAAGTGTTGTCTTTAACACTCAGATGCCCAACACCCAATGGGGTCAAGACCCCCCCAAAATCAAACTCATAAATTGTTTGCCTTCTATAACACTGATAGAGAGAGATGCACAGCTGTTTGCCTCACCCCCACCAGGTATTAATGCATACTCTGGGTTAATTAATAAGTAAAAAGTTATTTTATTAAATACAGAAAGTAGGATTAAGTGGTTCCAAGTAGAAACAGACAGAACATAAGTTCCAGATACTGGAGATTCCTACTCAGGTCATGTGGCGGTCAGAAGGAACTGGAGAGGCATTGTTCCGCTCTGACCCTCAAACTCACTGCATAGTGCATAAGGAGAGCAAGGACGCAGGCACAGACAACGGACACTACTTGCTAGAATTCTCCACTCTCAGGCGCATGGAATTGGTAACTATGGTAGCAGAATGGGCATCTGTTTGAAGACCATGGTTTGAAGGTAAACACAAAGAAAACTGAAGTTATGCAAGTAGAAAAGGCAGAACAGCTGTTCACTAATGTTTCAGGAGAGCAAAGCTGAAGCAAAAGAAAGAATTTGTGTACTTGGGAAGTATTCTGAGGACTTTCCTCCACTACCATGCAGTTCGGACTACAGGGTGTGAATAAACTATGTGCACCAAGGTGCGACACTAAAACTCCCCCATATGGATGCTGTCAGAACAAACTAAAAGGTCCCTACTATTAATATAAACTAGGAACCTTTTAGTTCATGCTGGCAGCATCCACACGGAGGAGTTAAAGTGCTGCACTTTGACGTCTGCTGGTATTCACACCCCAAGAACTCAAACTGTGGAGCAGTGTAGACGTGCCATTGGAGAGAGATCTGGAGAAATGAAAACATGAACCCAATGTGCATGGACTGAAGTAAAAAAGATGTCAGGAATACTATTGGACTGGCAATTAACCAAAAAGAAAAATATGTGGTCTATGGTTTAGAAACAGTGGGTCTTATGGAGATGGAGGAAAAGCAGACACAGGTTGTAGAAAATAAAATACTGAGGAGAATGTCAGGATAACACAGGGTAGGCAGAGTGTGCATGAAAGAAATTAGGGGGAAGATTAACTTGGGACTCTTAGTGATAGGGTGAAAAGTGTATGTTTGAGGTGGGCTCGACATGTGATAAGAATGAGAGAAGAAGAAGAACTAGGAAAGAAAACATGGGAGGAAGAAGACAGCAAGAAAAGGCATGGAAAACTGAGGGTACAATGGAAATACTATGTCAAGAGAAGTTTGAAGACAAAAAGGACTAGAACTCCAAGACCTACACAAACCTGTGCTATAAACTGGAAGGAGCGGCAAAGAATCGTGGGCACCTCTGGCTCCTTGTAAATGCGAAAAAGAGTCAAGAAGTGAAGTGAAATGTTTGTGTTTTTGTATTCTGCAGTCCAGTTCTTGGCTGTAGTTGCAGCTGCTGGCTTTAATATCTATTTTTAGCTTTCCCCTCTTTATTTTCTGTTCATTTTTGGGATTAACACTGGTCAGATTTGGTGCAGTCTCCTATTGTACAAATCACACTTTTGGGAATGATCAAACAATTACTTTCACGGAACTGTGGGTCTCAGATGACAGCGGCTGCTATAGGAAAAAATGCTGTGACAGAATAACTTGTAAAAGTTGCTATAGTATACAGTTTTGCCATCAGATCTCTGAGAAGAGGTACTCCTCCATTCAAATTTAGTTTAATCTGTCCCATACAAGTTGCATCCTCTCACTTTTATTACTGCTAAAAACATATATCAGAAAACAATAATATAATAATCCTGACTGCACTGAAGTCAGGGGAGTTCTACCTTTGACTTCAATGGAAACAATATTTCACCCATTAAACGTGTATAATGTTAAGATTTTTGTAACAATAATTTTCTTGCTTTCTTATTTTTGATCTTTCATTACATTATTTCCCACATTATTGCTGTGCTATGTTGAGAGCTATGTTTTCTATTGAAAACTAGACAGAGGCTAAGGTGGCTGAAATCAGGTTAACTATTATTTAAGGAAATGGGATGGAAAAACAGGCACTTTCCCAGTAAAAGTTGATCCTTTTACAACCCAGTTAGCTCCACTGTACCACAGGACCCTATATACAGGCTTGCTCAATACAGTGGGTCATCACTGAGAGTATAATTGAGCAGTCTCAAAATGGCAAATTAGTGCCATGGACTTGAAATCTGAAGGTTCTCTCATGTTGGCCCACAAATATAATATTTCAATGATGTCTGAAAGAGCTAAATAAACAGCGAGGAGTCCTTGTGGCACCTTAGAGACTAACAGATTTATTTGGGCATACGCTTTTGTGGGATATAACCCACTTCATCAGATGCATGGAGTGGAAAATACAGGAGCAGGTACAAATATACAGCACATGAAAAGATGGGAGTTGCCTTACCAAGTGGTGGGTCAATGCTAACGAGGCCAATTCAATTAGGGTGGATGTGGCCCATTCCCAGCTTATGCCCAAATACATTTGTTAGTCTCTAAGGTGGAACAAGTTCTCCTCATTGTTTTTACTGATACAGACTAACAGCGCTACCCTTCTGAAAGCAAATTAACATTATCTTAAAGCCTGACAAACACAAGTGACTTCTAGTGTAAGTTCATTAAGGATACTGTTGTAATCTACCTTGACTGGTTCTCCCTATCAGCCTCTGCAACTGGTTCCTGTCTGTGTGAGAAAGGCTGGAATCAGCACTATATCTTGTCCTACAAGATAGCAATGTTAAACCTCCTGATATGTATGCAGTGTAGCTGTAACTCTGTCTTCATGATGAAATTTAACCCTTTCCAGCATACATCTATCTTATTAGGGTCAATAACTGCCCCAAGCAATACTTACTTTGTAAGTCATAATTAATCAAATTACACCAATGCAGTCCCAGAGTTTGGTAGATACAAGGATACAGCATAATTCGAATATTTGTAGATAAAGAAAAGTACTATGTAAAATAATTGAATCCTGGGAAAATACAGATTGTAACGCATTACAATATTTAATTTAAAATTTCCAGTCTTTCAAAAGCCTCCAGTTTTTATACAGTTACCACAACACTGAACTTTCAATGCCAACATTCTCTCAAGAGCGATAAGAAGAAAGTTCCCAGTTTTGGGAGAGATGGCTTCAGCAATACAACTCATGGCAGTATTAAAAAGAAGACTCTCAAATTTCTACATCAAGGTCTAGTGCTGAAAGATAAGTATTAGTACTTTATGCAGGCCGGATGCTTAGGTCCAACTACACAAAAGTTCCTTAATACTGTATAAGTAGCCTCTTCAACAAGCCAAGTGGATGGTCAGTCCTGATGCCAAAAAAAGGGACAGAGCCATAAACGAAGACTTCATTCATATGTCCTCCATGAATTAAGGTCCCCCTGCTTAGGCTGTAGTTATTCCTATCAAGTGCTAAAGGGGAGGGAAAGAGAGACACAGTCTGACACAAGGATCCACTTCACATGGGGATGTATGCCCCACGTAAACTTTTCCAATTATATAGGAGGAAAGAATATTTGCCCCAATGCTCATCTCCTGACTAACGTCAGTCAAACACTTGCTCCATACTGTGCATCCCACTTTCTCATCCTTACCCTATTAGGACACCTCCCCTGCCCAGGGCTGGATTTACACCTTACGTGCCCCTAGGGAGAACTTCAGTGCCTCTTCCTGTGTACAGGTGACCCTTGTGTTGCACAGAGTGTTAGAGAGGTATGGTGCCCCTGAGCATGTGCCTACTGTGCCTAATTGGAAATCCCGTCCTGCCTCTGCCATCATCATCCTACCTGCTGCTAAGGAAAGCGTCTTACATTCTGCCCAAGAAGTATGCTGGGATTTAGCAGCCAGGTAGCAGTTATGCAGCTGTCCCTGAGGAAGAGTTATGTCCTCAGGATCTCGTTGGGTTTTGTGACTGTGGAGGCCTCCTAAGACCACACAGCTCTATCTCATTCTGTGCTCTGGGGGGCTGATAATCTGCCCATGCAATGTTATTTTTACTTCGCTGTTGCTTCCAAAGATTTTCCTTGCAATCTCTTTTTTCCTGTTTAAACTCCCACACATCACAGTCAACTTACACAAATTGGCTTCCCATCCATAACAACACTACTTGTAGCAATTAAAGTGTTACTGCAGGTGATGACAAAAATATGTTCCATTTTAAAGAGAAGGCAGTTTGCAAGGGTACATCTGTAATTGAAGAAAATGAAGACATTCATGACAAAATCTGGTTTTGATTTGAAGGCAAATCACCTCAATTTACCAATAAATCATTATAATTAAAGATGGGGTATAGTATTAACATAGTATAACATATTTAATACTCATTTATTGTTGTGGATGAGGGAAGACTGATGGAGTTAAGTTATCCTGTCTCTATTTCACAGGAACTAAATATGAACAAAATATTCTTTTCTATATAATTCAGCCCATGTTTTAATTTTATATTTGTGCAAATAATATTTTTTCTTACAAACAGCTAAAGTCCCGTATTTTTAAAAAATAATTGCTTTTGGAAAATATAATTAACTTTTAATGCATACTAAAAAAAAAAAAAAAAAAAAAAAAGAAGGTTGATAGTTTCCTGAGAGGCAGTTGAATGTTGGATAATTTTTGTAGCTACCTCTTTTGTTGGGCTGTGAGGCAGGGTCTATCCACACAAGGCCCAAGGAGGTGGTGTAAAAAAAAAAAAAAAAAAAAAGAGGTTGATGGCACTGTTTAGATCCAGGCACAGTGCCTGGGGGAAAGGCACTGGCATCAACAAATAGCTCTGTAATTCTGCAGCTGCCACAGACACTTATTAGGCATCATGCCAGGCAGGTTCCAGATCCTGAGAAACTAGGAGTAAAATCAGAATCTGGCCTATTAATTTCAACTGCGGTGTTACCCAAGAAAAGCCTAAAAGGTTGGGTCCAAAATTTAATCCTGCAACACACTGTATGATGCTTAACTGCATTGCAAGGATCCAAAACTTCAATTTTACAGCACTGTACAATAGATGCACATCTTCTCTCCCCCCAAAATGTTCTATAGTAAATATTTTCTCACAGTAAATACAGAATCTAGAACAATTTACATCACCTTTTACTCATTTATTTTAGACATGGTGCATGTTACAGTGATCAAGAGTATGTGTCTATATTTTCACTACAGTTTCTTGCAGAAGATGGGTTCTCTCTGTCTCTCAAAAAAAGCAGTATGTGCCCTCACAGTACATCTATACTTCAGCTGGGAGGTGTAATTTCCAGCTCAGATAGACATATACTTGCTAGCTCAACCGGAGCTAGTGGGCTGTCTACACTTTGAAATGGGGATGATATTGTGATAATTGGACCTACAAATTTACTCTAGTTGTGATTGCAGTTGTGAAAAGTGAATGAAAGTTCACAAGATGTCACAGTAATCTGTAACAACCAATGCTGATGAGAAAAGGTACAAAAGGGAGACAGAGTGAATTAGTTCAAATAAAATGGCTTACTGATATAATTCAAGGACGGTTAATATCATGTCTGGTAAACAGAAAAGTGTGGGGCTAGAAATTGGTGTGTCAGAAATTATGCCTCATGGTGGACAAAATAATGAGGGCATGTGCTATTTCACCCTTGCTTTCTTTTGGGGTCCTTAAAAGAAAGACTTTGAGAGGAAAAAATGGCAGAGGCGAAGCAAAGAGGGAAAACTACTGACTGGATAGATTGAGAGAGTAACTTCACCATCATGTCTGCCACCCCCATCATCTCCTGGAACCCTACAATCTACCCTAACATTACTGGGTCTTCGTCGTCCTGATCCTGACGGATGTCCTGACTAGACCAGACCAGAGAGATAGACCTCAGATGACACCACCACTTCCACCAGATCCGGCTAAATCCTGAACATCTCCTGGGACATGAGACTTTGTCTCCACCCTTCCCAAAATGTGTCATTTTCCTTCCCTTCCTTATTTCTTCTTTTTCCTATTTTTTCCTTTTTCACAAGAGTCCAGCTTAGCTGAAACTGCATATTGTGCAATACTGCTGTAAGTCTATGACCAGAAAGGCAGCTAAAAGCAATGCCAGGTCTCGGAGCAGCTAATAAGACAGTGTGGTATGCTTGTGTTTTTCCAGCAGTGAGACTGCAAGTGAGAGTCACCACCAGAGACAGAAGCTGCATATTCATCTTTGCCATTCTCTTCTTTCAGTTTTTATGTGTTTGTCTTGTTTTCTCTTCTAAGAAATGGGATTGGACTTTAACAGCAGCAGCGACAACACCAGCCCATTTCAACTAACTTATATTCTTTCCCCCAAATGGATAGTTATTACCACCTTTAATATAATCTAGGAGACTATCAGACAAGTGGTGTTTCCTTTTAAAAACTCACTCCAGCTACAGGGAAAGGGAACAAGATTATGGTTAAAATGAAACCCTTACTTAATATACTTTACATTGCAATGCTTGGATCCTTTTTCATTCTGTTCTGTATCTTTATTAAGGGATTAAAAAGATTTTTAATGGTGTGTTTCCCATGGCATTAAATAGGCTGTTCTATATTCTAAACCTTGAACCTTCTTTAAAACTGTTTAAGGCTGGACAGTATCATCAGGGTCGTGTTAACATCTTTGACTCTTTGGGCCCATTTCTTCCATCTAAATTAATACAACAGTGTGATTCACAACTCAAGGTGCCATACCCCATGCTAGCTCACATGGAGCTAGTGTGCTTAAAGTAGAGTGCCGTGCCAGTGGCAGGAGCAGCTAGCCACCCAAGATGCTACTCGTCCAAGATGAGAGGAATGTACAAGAGTAGCTAGCCTCGCCTGCTGCTTGCACCACCACAACTACACTCTATTTTTAGCATGCTAGCTTGATGACAGCTAGTACAGGCACGTCTCCTCATGCTGGAAATCATAGTCCCAGCTCAAAGTGAAGACAAACCTAAAAAACAGCAGTGTTGCTGTAGCTGCACAGGCGGTACCTCAGGCTAGCCACCACAGTACATACCTAAGATCTTGGACAGGACAGTAGTGATAGTATTCTCCCATGCCACCACGGCCCCACTGCTCTTTTTAGCATAAGCGGAGGTAGCATGTGTACATCTAACTAAGCTGGGAATTACACCTTCAAGATGCAATGTCAACATAGAATCAAAGTACTCAATTTGCTACCCTGTAAAAATGTGAGCTCTCCAAGAGTGACAGAGGTAGAATGTTACATGCCTATTTGCAAAGTTGTTTGTTATTTTATGTACTTCGGTAGGCAGATATTCCAGTATATTTAATAAAATGTACCTCAATTTGTAGATGAACCACAGATGCAGAACACAGAAGGGGAAAGTTCCTGTCTCAAAGAGCTTACGCTCTAAATAAATAAAATAATGCACCAAATTATACTGATTCTCCACTGTCCTATACCACATGTAGTCATTTATACTGGTGTAAAACAGGTGTACAATGCTACCATTATGATGCAGTAGATTTAGGACATCAACTCCTCACTCACTCTGGACAGGCATAAAGGACTATACAAGGTGCAAAGTAGGGTAGAATCAACCTCTTGGTGTCTTATCCACAACTGGTGACTAGCCTTAATATTTTAAATTACAAATTTCTGCAAGAAATGGGAGATTGACTGGAGTAGTTTCAGTGCCTTCTCTCACGGGCAAGTTCTTTGCCTTCCAATCTGCCATATAAAATATCTAAATCTTAGAAA
The DNA here is from genome assembly GCF_003597395.2 of Chelonoidis abingdonii. Classification (NCBI taxonomy): domain Eukaryota; kingdom Metazoa; phylum Chordata; order Testudines; family Testudinidae; genus Chelonoidis; species Chelonoidis abingdonii. Next base: position 67,675,168 of record NC_133770.1, read on the forward strand.
TAGCCAACGGCATTGGCACAGGTTATTAGTACAGTAAAGAAACCTATTTTACTGTGCAACTACAATAAGAAATCAGACACTCTAGCACTAGAGATCAGCTAATATCTAAAACCAGAAGCACTTGAGGTAAAGTAGTTAAGGAATAGGAGCTAAAAGAAAATTGGCCAAAAGGACAAGAGGTGGAGTAAAAAATAGTTCCTTGTATTATTTTTTATGATTATTATGTGCCTTCATTTGCCTGATTGATATTAGCCTGCTTGTCTGCATGGAGTTAAATCAAAGGGGGAAACCAACAGGAAACAAAATAATGACAGAGATAAGGTGCCTTCAGAGAGACAGCAAGGATCTTTAAAGGATCAGTGGTGGAATTATTAGGAAATGCCCCCTGCCTGGTTCTAGCCAGGTAGCAAAGTTTATTCTTCCCAGGCCCCAGCCTGGGATCAAAGAGATGCTAACCCATTAAAGATGCCTGCATAGAGAGGAAGGGGGTGGGGGTGAGTGGGTTGTCAGCAGCTGCTGGAGGGTAGACTCTATCCCTGGAGCCTTCTCTCACTCTCTTCCTGTCAGTCTGTCTGTCTCTCTCCCAGCCAGAGATGGAGGTAACTGGGCTGAGCAGAATTTACCAAAGCTTACAAGCAAAGAGTTAGGCTGGGTCCACACTTAAAAAACTCAGGTTGACATAGCTATGGAGCTCAAGGGTATGAAAAATCCATACCCCTGAGTGCCATCGCTATGCCAGCCTAACTCCTGATTTAGATACATCTATATTGATGGAAGAATGTTTCCATCAAGCACGCTACTGTCTATCGGGGAGATGGGATCCTTACAGCTGCATCTCTTCTATGCAGTTATGCCATCATAGCTATGGCACCATGCCATTATAGTCCCCATAGTGTAGACATGGCCTGATATTTAGATAAAAGGAAACATGTATAAGCATGTATTGTTTTAGTGCTTTTCTCTGCTTGCTAATATATTTTGGGTGAATAAATAAAGCTTTGTTTTGAAGAAGCTGTTTTTGGGTCACTTTAATCAGGTGCTATCATACAGCCCTAAAAGAAAAAGACTTACAGGTGCCAAACAGTTGGGGAAACAGAGGAGCTGCCACCAAGAGATCCAGTCCTAAAGTGGTTGGACAGCCCTGTTCCATCCTTCAGGGAGGTGAAGGAAGCCTAACTTGTTACCTGAAAGGTGTAATCAAGGAAGACATACAGGAGGTCTAAAGCACAGTTCACACAGTCACCATGACAGATGGGGTAAGATGAATGTAGGAAGGTAAATATGGAGTGAATGAGGGAGACAGATGTTACAAGGGACAACAAGAAAAAATAAACAAACAGAAAAAGTAGATAGAAACAAGAAGAAAAAGAAAATGTATCCCACTGAACACAGTCACTCATGGAGAACAACCACTTCCAATAAGTTCAATTCAGGCACTAGGAAGTGGAGGAAGAAATAGAAAAGAGTTTTAATCATTACCTAACTTAAAAATACTATTAGTTAAAAAAGGAAGGGGTAGATGATGATTGCTATTAAAGTATTTATATATCCTCCCTTTTGCTCATTGATGGATCACATGCAAATTTCTGAAACCTTCAAATAACATTTTAATTTAAAATAACCCATTATAATTCCATATATTTACTGTAATTTCACTGTATTCTAAATTAAATAAATTCTAAACATGGCTCCAGTCCTAGAAACACTAAAGCATGCATAACTTTACTCATATGAGTAGTGCCACTGATTTAACTGCACACAACTTGGTGCTTTTTAGTTAAGCATATGCTCAATGTGTTTGCAGGATTGGAGCCGATAAATGTGTGCACATTTTAAGAAGTGTCATTTTAACACTTTATATTGTATTTTTACCCAGTTTTAATAAATAATGCAACAAAAAGATCATTTACACAGTCCTGTTTCATTTTTTTCACATACAGAAAAAGAGACTGTAATTAACAGAAGCCAAAGAATAACGTTAGATTTCACAAAATAAGTAGTCAGACTAACTATGATGCTCCCTGTGCTTTCTACAGTACAAAGCCTGAGCACCTGGTGATGAATTGCTTATGAATTACCCTACAGCAGGTTCATTTAAAAGCCAGGCGTGGCCATCACTAGAATTTTAAGATTTATTTTAATACCTAATTTGACAGTAGATGACTTGAACCCTACATTGGATCATAAATATTAATAATGCTAGAATGATAGGAGAGTCAAAAGACAAAGTGCAATCAGTATTTAGCAGGCGGGCGGTGGTGGGGGTGGGGGGAGTTCGCTAGTATAAAACCAACAGTGGAAATGACAGATCCACATTCCAGCTAAAAAGACAAAGCTGATATGCTTAAAAGTACATGTTTAGGATTCTAGACTTGGCTTAACTCAAATGGCTTTGATTGAACAGGGGTCCCTTAGCAGTATTAAAACTACTCTAATTGCATTCTTCAAGCCAGCTGAAGGCTGACAGCTTCCGCTCTCCAGCTCACTATCAGAGCACATCAAGGGATTCTATTATGAGAGGAGCACCTGGTCCAAATTTATTTCAACGGCCCAGAGCAAAATGGGAAGGTGCTTAATGTTCAACCACAATGGTGACATTTTTACGAGATATCCAAAGTTCAGAAACAAACAAATGAAGGGTTTGAAAGGAGCATGAACAGAAACTGTGACAATAAAAATTCAACATTAATATATCAATTTTAAAACATATACCACCCAAACTCTAGGGGACAAGGCCAAAAGTTCAGTGCAGGCAAAAGAAAAAAATAATCTTTACATATGTGTCTTAAAACCACTGTGAATATTCTTAAAGAAAGAAATATTGACCTTTTACTGCACATGATACATTGAATTTGATTCTATGCTAGGTGACTACTGAAATGGGTAGTAACATTAAATCACACATAAAGTGAATTGAGGCACATTTCAGCATTAACACTAAAATATAGGGGCATTTTCAGCTTATGTCAGACTTTTTAGTGTTATTTTAACCTATTTTCTTTTATCCCCATGTAGCATAGGCTTAAACTCGAACTCCTGACCGAAATGCATGCAGGCCAAGATTTTAAAACTCATATATCCATAATGATAAGCTGGGTAAATAAATATTGTGTATTTAAAAAAGAAAGTATGTTAAGGGTTGTTTGCTTGTATTGTTTTTAACCTAGGCTACGATCATGTTTTGTTGGAGAAAGCCATCGCTATTGTCAGTGGGGCTCTATGTGGGGTGTAGGAATCACTCAGAATCAGGGCCACGTTTTCTTCCCCCCCAGCTACAACTCAATAGCTCCTACATAGACATTAACACGAGTGATGTAAATTGATAGGAGACCTCTTGTAAATGGATATTAATGTGGCTGCAGAAACATCAGCCAGTGCACTAAACCTATTTTTAAAAAGTTAATCATCATTTTTTGTTTTATCGATATAAAATCACAGAATAAAAGTAAAGAAAAAGCTACACAGAAACTTGCAACACCAGGCAGTTAAACTGAAAATGTCAATTAACTCTTTACAATAATGATATTTAGAAGCAATTTTGAATAAATATTCCTAAAAGATGAAAAGCAAAAGAATTATCCACCCATTCTTTTTGTAGAATTTTATTATTTTTCTTTAGTATTTTGGTTTTATCTTTTATAGAAAATTTCTTTATTAAACATGTATCTATTCCTATGTGAAATAAAAGCTCTACCCAATTTATTCTTTTAAATAATTCAATTAAGCAACATCTATTTTCTATAATTAGCTATGATTAGCTTACTTTTAGATCTACACTGATTCCAGGCATCACTGTGTGCTGTATAAAGCTATTATCTTTTCTCTGTGTGTGGCTTTTCTCCCCCCTGTCAAATACATAAAAGTATAATTTATAATGCAGATTCTATCTGCTACTAAGATAAACAAGTAGAGGTAGAAAAAGACTTGTTCAAGATTGGACCTCAAATATGTGATCTGTGCAGACAAATACAGAAACTGTAAACATGAAGCACAGAACTTATGGAATATTTAATGCTCCAATTTTTTATCTTAAAATGCATCTTTGCTTTCTCCCTGCTAATTTGTATAGTGGGCAGACAGATAGGTAATATGCAACAAACCACAGTGCAGCCTTGTTTTGAGTGGAGTCTACTGATATCAATCATCATTTTATGGCTGTTGTGCTTGGTCAGCAGCTTACACCCCCAAATCTTTTCCTCCTGCTTTCTCTCTCTCAAATTTCCTTAAAACTATGCTCAATAGCAGAAGAACTGCAAGTAACAATATGTTTCCTGATTTGACCTACATGGAATGCTTTAGTTTAGCAATGTTTATATCCAAGATTTTCAGAAATCATTTTAGCAGACTATTAAAATAGATTAATGTTACTCTACACTTAGCAAGCAATGTTTGGTATGTGGAGGTAAAACTATTAGCATTTAAAGAAATTTATAGCTCCCTTCAAAAGTCAAAAGGATAAGGAAGCTTTGGTTTTGTTTTTTGGGGGGTGGGAAGCAGCACACCTCCACTCAGCAATAAAAGTTCCATAAGGAACCTTCCAACTCTGAACAATCTTCAAGACCCCTTCTCTTGTATTTCCTTTTGCTGCCATCTCTCATTGCAAGTGTAACATGAAAGATAAATTGTAATTTTGCATGTAGGTATATCACCTCAAATTAGTAACATAAAAATCACTGACATTTATTCGAAAGAAAGCCCTGTTAGCTGGAGGTAAAATGCTGAACTAGCATCTGTCAGCAGTGCTAATTGAGGTAAGGCTGGGGACTATAAAGTGCTATTAAAAGAGTATAATAATGCCAAATGGAAATTCTGAGAACATACACTAGCCTTTTGGCACTGTAAATTATTATCCTGGTTAAGAAGCTGGTGCCATGAACAGCAATATTTTTCCTAATATTTCAAGGAACATGCTTATAGTCCACAGTACCTGAATCAATATATTGACAAATTCTTGCAGTATAATTCTAGAATGTTTGAAATCCCTTTTTGAAGAAAGTATTCATTTTTTCTTAAAATATGTATTTGTAAAGATTATTGCATTTTCACCCCTAAGCTGGATTATTTTAACTCTGCCAGGCCCCAGACAGAATAGTTCATATACAATGAGACAGCCCTTGTCTTAAACGTCACAGGCCACAGAAATCATGTTGCACTGCTGCTTCACAGCCTGCACTGACTCCATTGACTGACAAGTCCACTTGAGAATTCTAGTACTGATTTAAAAGCCCACTCTATCACAGAGACTCTCTCTCCTTTTGGGACCCACCGTGGCAGTTCTGAATGTCCAGCAAATTACTAAGTACAGAGCCAAGGTAGCTAGAAGAACAGCCTTCTCCCAGGGCAGACCATGAAGAATCTTGCCACCTTCTGATCACACCTTGCCATGCCCCTCTTCACCATAGCAGTAGAAAATCCAACATTGCACTCAAAAAGCAAAAGGATATGATTAAACAGAGTAGGATGGAAACACCAAATGCCCTTTGAGACTGTTTTCATCTGTTTGCTTTTTAGTTTAGTGCCAACATAGTACTGTGACAGGATCTTTAGAAAATGATGATAGACAGAGCTTTTGGTATACGGAACAATGTCTAGCAGAGGTTAAAACGTTCCAGAAATGTTCCAGATAAACTCTATCCCTTGGTTTACCAACAAAACAATAATTCTCTCTCCCTTTCTTCCTTTTATGGAGAAAAACATACAGTTATTCCAGTCTTTGGTTGGTCTAGATTAGGCTATTAAATATACAATATGTAGCTAGCTGCAGTTTCTGAACAACTAAGAGACTTGCTGAAATTACAAAAAATCAGGATATAATGGCAATATAAAGAAAGTTTGTAAAAAAATAAAAGTAGAGAGACTACATTTAATTTCCTTTTGAGTGAGTGAATGTAACAAGTTAATTTAATCATCAACAACGCTGCTCTTTGGGAAACTACTGGGAATTGAGGTCCGAGCAATTATAGTAATAAATCTCCTCTACAACTTCTACTGGGATCCTTGAAAATACTAAACTATATCAGTTCAAAAGAAAACATTTATAGTCAAATGCAATGGGAGTTATTTTTATGCAGATTTGTACCTAAATTTTGACTTGGGGAAATGTGTAGTAGATCTGGTCAAAAAATGGGATTTTTTTTTTTTTTTGGCAAATTTGTACCCTCCTCGTTAAAAAAAAAAAGGAAGAAAAAATGTAACTAGCCCTAATGTTTAGGTTTTGTTTGTGTTAGAATAGAGACAGTATCTTTTCTATTGCAAAGGTGTGGAATTGTTTTTGTTTATAAACCTGCTTCCAGCTCTCCTTTAAATCCTAAAACAAATCAAAACAATCTTTCCACTTCAATTTTTTCATGTGCAGTTTGCAGGCAATTGTTGTTTTTTTGCCCACATTCCAAACAACCAAGACAAGCAAATTTTGAGAGAAAAAAAAGAGCTATCAGCCACGCTCTGAAAATGATTCTAACCCATTTGCCATGCCTTATCTCAAAAATACCATATCCTTGGAACTTCAAATGAAGGTTATTTGAAAAGCCTTGGTGAGAACTAGGGCATATGAAGCAACGCCTAAATTTTGACTTAGGGAACATGTATATGGGAAAGATATATACTGATTAATTAAGAATGTCAGATTACTATGGAGCCTGTAGCTTAAATTTTTTAACAAATTAGTCTCCAGCCCTTTCATTTTCAAAGAAAGACTTCAAAATGTAAGGAAGTCTGTCATGGTACTTTGTCAGTGTTCAAGTGCCTTCCTTACATACCTTGCTATGTATGAGGAGTGTGTGGAGGTTATCTGGGGCACCGCAGACACTTTCTAAAGCTCATCAGCACCCTGATCACTTTCGTAAGAAATGCAGGAGCCTCACAGGAGTCTCAAGAAAGTCACTTGATTCTGACATGTTTTCTTGAATTCCTAATTTAAAACTATATAACCTTTTAAATATGCTTTTCAACATGTCATATTTGGTACTGTATGCCAAATGTCACCAAGAATTTTAAAATAAAATGTCAACTGAAGTCATTCTGACAAGCCATTTTGTAACTAAATACTAAAATAAAACTGCTATGGCAACAAAACGTAAGAACAAAGTATCCAGCAGTCAGGTGCATTGTTGCCGTGGGGGTTTGTCAGTACACACAAGGCCTTGGGAAGCCAGGGCCTTGTAAGGGTAGATGTACCTATCAGAAATATGGGGTCTCCACCTGCCTAGAAGAGGAAGCAGATTAGAGCATTTCTGGGGAATGAAGTTAACTGGGATAACAGGCAGCAAGGATGCATTAGTGCTTGAAGTTGGAACTCCTGTCCTCTGCCTAGATGCCAGACCTGCCTCTGCTTCTTTTGGAGAGGCCAGATTTACCTAAGCCCACTGAACTGGAGCACTCTGTTTCCAGCTTCCAGGGATACTTTGGCACACAATCTCTGAACAGTCTGTTTCCTCCTAGAAATAATAGGTCGGAGTGATTCCCCAACACATCACAGCAGAATTAGGGCATGCACTATGTCAGACTTCCAATATATGCCTGCGTTGTGAGGGAATATTTACCACAACATTTCCCTTTGCTTCAGAGCTGGGGATGAATCGGTGTTTAAGCGATCAAAGCAGGGAAGAACAAAGCACCTGAGGGAACAAACCCTGAATGAGGCTTGAGCTGTATGACATCTGACAGGTGAGGGCATGCTCAATGTGCTACTGAAGACATGGGGCTTCCTTCCTACCGATTTACTCTCTACCACTGCAGGTATCTCCTTCCTTAGAAAATCTGAAGGAGGGGATAGTGTGACTAGTTAGGGACCTTAACAGCAACAAGGAGGCCTGCAAAAACCCAGCAAAATGAAGATCATGGAGAATCTGGGAGGAGAAGTCTAATTTCAGGAGACCACTGTCCTACAGAGTTCCTAAGTTCTACTGAACAAGAAACTTGCTCCTGAAGACCTTAGGTCTTGAGACCTTGAACAAGAGACCTGCTCCTGAAGACCACAGCTAAAGAAGGGGCCTGCCTTGCAGAGCCTTTGATCTCTGCCAAAGAAGAAGGCCCACTCTGATGGAGCTAGGCACTCTGAAGGGGAGCCACTTCCTCTAGTAAGCTTCCCCACACAGGCATATAGACTTTAAAAGGTCTGCACTACTGAGAAGGCTAGGCACTCCCAGGATCCCTGGAGCTCAGAATCATGCAGCCTTTGAAATACTCACATTAATGGGAGCAGGAGGAACTCAGGAGGAACAAGAGGGGAGGAAACAAAGTAAATCCTGCCTATCATGCCCTATCCATAAGGCGGGGTGGAGGGACAGAAGGCTGACCTAACCAAGGCCACGTGGAACATGCAGGCATTATGAGTTTGTGATTATTCCAGCACCACAGCACTCCTCCTATGGACCATACAAGATCCAGAAGAGCAAGGAGACCTGGTTTACTGGCTCTTCGTCTCATGAACCCTATAAGCATCACAAGTAGAGCTACTAAACAAGGGGGAAAGCATGGAGGTTAGACATTCTGAAAGAGCACATGGGCTTCCTAAGGATTGCTGCAGAGCTAAGAGCATGCTATAGAATTCCAAGGATGGATCTCTACTGCTCTTTTGTGGTCCCAGCCACTCCAGAACTCCTGTAAACTCTACAGGGCTTCTGTGCTGCCATCCCAGTTCTGGGGCAGGCGCTGTAGAGCTTGGGAGCTCTGCACAGCAACAGCAGCCCTGGGGCCAGGAGTAGCCTGCAGAATTTAGAAGCTCTCCAGGCCATTCGAATCACTAAGTGTATATACAGCGAGAAGTCCTTGTGGCACCTTAGAAACTGCCAAATTTATTTGGGCATAAGCTTTCATGAGCTAGAACCCACTTCATCAGATGCATATGGAATAAATAAGAAGTGGGATTGCCAGTGAGTATCTGGAGTGGATGAATGTGGAATGGAGTATAGGAGGAATGCATATGGCCTGGGATTATTGCCTGTGTAGCTAACAGATTGCACAGGGAAGTACAAACAGGGGAGCATGAGGTAGGAGAACTCCAAGGGGAAGGGAGTATGGAACATGGGGAAGTTATGGCCCAAGCTCTGCTAGTACCTCTGTCATGGAGTAATTCTTACAGATTTTTTTAAATCTAGGGAAATTCCAAAAAATAAAAATAAAACCATCTGCATGAAAATGGAATTAAGCTTGATTGTACATATCAGTGGCTTCAGGATTAAACCAAAATCCAAAGACGACATACTATGTACAAGAATATCATATTAGAAAACCAAGGAATTCAGAGTTAAGTGCATAGACTCTAGCTATCTTTACCAACCACAGTGAGCTCACAGAAAGATTTATTTTACTAATTTTGGATAGGACACATAGCATAATGAAGGTAGTCTTTATTCACCAGTCATTAAAATTCCATAGGCCCCCATTAGATAAGCATTGTTAAACACGGTTAATGTACTTACATATGTGAACCTTCTAATTCTGAGTTAGGACATTATAGCACTTACACAAAAGAGTACAGTTAAGTGTGATAAGATAGCATCACAGTTGGTATCTGTGCAAGCAGACGGCCTACAACCCACAGACTTCAGACTTTTGAAACCTCTTGGGGGAAAGGAATAGAAAAAGATTGTAAAGGAAGATGGGCGGATGGTCAAATACAGGGTCTTTTCCAAAGTTAAGCTCTTCATAGCCATAAACTGAATTTCAATCCCTTTGAAAAATTAACAGATCCAAAAACACACAGATGGGGGAGAGGGGTTGCGGGGGAAGAGACAAAGAAAGGAAAATAAAAGGCTGGCATCTCTACAGAAGCACAGTTAAGAGTGTTTGGGGGACCTTAGGTGTGAATTTCCACACTTTCAGAAGTCTGTGTTTCTTTTACATTTCATGAATGTCCTGGCTCTTCATGCTTGGTTTTTGGTTGTTATATAAACTATACAGAATGTTTAGGGATTTTTACTTTGAAGTAACTGATGTGACTCGACCTTCGGTCCTTTTTTAACAGTTTTTGTTTGAGAATTTTGAAATAATGTTTGTCAGGATAACGCCATCAAAAAACTGGGGTGCGTCTTCATTCCGCCTACCAACAGTCTCCACACTAAAAACAACTTTCCAGAAACAAGAGCTGAACCTTGAAGTTTGCTGGATGCTCTTTCCCAGGCCTATATAAACCAGAGGCAATAAAATGTGTAGAAGATGTATTCTGATCTTAGATGTACAGTATTTATACAAGTGACTCTATGCAAGTCTTGTTGTTGGTATGCAGCAATACAATCAGCTACCTATTAAAAATCTGAAAACCCAAATGTTAAAGCCTTGCTGCTGTGGTGTACAAGAATGGCCTTTTTATGGTGTGTTACTGCTGCCTTAAGGGGTAAATCCTGTTTACAGCAAACCCCAGTAACAAAAATCCCAGCATCATTGTTGCATTAAACAGATGCCTCTCTTTGCTGATTTTATGGCACATGTAGAGCCAAAAGCCTTCTTATCAGGCCAAATGCTCAACTACTGACTTTGGGGCCAATTAAAGAGGGCTGTAAGATGACTTAAATTAAGGCTTTCAAGCTATCCACCCAGCCAAGTAAACTGTGAGCACCGGATGCCCTTCAGCTTTAACGCATGCTTTTTTAAAAAAAATTATATATCTATAGTTATAGTTATTCAGGTTTCCATGCGCCTGCTTAGCAACATGAAACCTCAAGAAACACTGCAAATAATAGTAAAATAGATAAATAAACAAACAACAATAATAAAGTTATTAAAGGTTCTTCAAATGACACTCAAGTATGGAATTTTTAGAATTCTGAAAAACACTGAAACTCCAGAAATTATTTTACATGCTGCACATCAATTTCTAACTCCTGTTACTTAAAAGAATAAAATGAGTGAAAAATATGTTCCCAAAGGAAGTTCTCTTGAATATTAAACTATAAAATATATTTTAGAAAGGAAAGCCTTTAAATACAAGCACTTGATAAATAAAAATTATTTTGACTTCTTTATCAGAAGCTCTCAGACTGGGGGGGTAAAAAAAAAAAAAAAAAAAGGTTAAACTACTGCTGCAGGCTCAAAGATTTAGGGCCAGGTTTTCAAAGGCACTTAGGTGCCTAAAGGTGAAGATAGGAATCTAGTGAGATTTTCAAAACCACATAGGTACCTAACTCTCATTGCCTAGGCACTTTTGATAATCTTACTAGGTGCTTAAGTGAATCTTTAGGTGCCCACGTCCCTTTCAAAATCTGACCCTTCATAAAAACAGAGATGGTTGGAATGTTACAAAATTTTGATTATGTATGGGCCTAAAACTGCATAAGCTGTAGTGAAAATTCCTCTCCTCACAGATTTCATTCAGCGTTAATAAATATAAAAGGTCCCTATTTATTCAGGATCTTAGCACCATGAATGGTGAAGAAAACTTAATTGACATGTTTAAGTAAAAACCTGATTAACGTAATACATTAAGTAATTGCATAATAATGGGCCACAAGAGTTACCTGCTTTGTAAATACAGCCACTGTTTAGAAAGACATTACTGTAATATTACAAGAAGGGCCCAATACTATAAAACATAATGCCTTAAATATAAATATTTAAACAGAGTATTCAGTAAGCTGCGACACAAATACTAAACACTCTTGCTTAATAGCAGGGGAGGAGAGAAATGCAGGAAACAAATGGATGAGATAAAGGCAGAGTGGTCTGATACAGACAATTCAGATAGTTTTATCTGGACAAGAAGCTTTAAAATAATACAGTACTTTATTCAACAGAGTATAACTAACAGAGCCTTCTAGCATTTCATATATTTATATAATCTTTTAACACTATAGAAACTGTTTAAAACCCCTTTTTTCTACTTTTTTTTTTAAATGAAGTATGTGGCAAAATGTTCTTGAGGGTTCAGTTCTTTGGCTTGAGTAAATCAGTATAGCTCCACCAAAGTCAGCTTTGCTACGCTGATTTACACCAGTTGAGAATCCAGTCCAGATCCCTGTATTTAACAAAAAATACATTTTAAAATGCAGAAGAAATGACCTTCACACTCCACTGGAGCCATTATACTTTATCTGTCAGCTGGTGTTTAGTGTGGGCTTACACTGTGGATAAAAACATCATGGCATTACATCAAAAGTATATTTTGAAATAGTTATTGCATAGTTGTATTGAGCAGTTATAAAATATTTTTGACACTGCAGTTTTTAAAAATATGTATTACAAAAGCAGCTGGCCTATAAGAGGTAGCAACATTTTATTTCAAAAAGAACAAAGCCATTACTGAGTTATAGGAATAGCAAGCAAAGATGAAAAAAAATGGCAAATCTGAATTATTTGACACTCTTAACATTCAAATTTAAAAATATTTACTTCCAGTCTGGGAGCCTAGAGTCTAAATTTCATCCCAGAGTGAATTTTTATGACAGAGTTATAAACCACTAAAAAACGGGGTTTATAATGGAAGTGCTGACATAACTAACTATAGCAGCACGAAAGGTGCCTCTGTAATCAAGGCACATTATATTTATGAGGTAGGTAAAAGTCTGTAACCATTAATCACCAGAATCATATTGACAGATTCAAAGTTTGAGGTCCAACAAAATTAATGTATTCAGTTTATCACACCATCGATACTTAGGAGAGAATTTGCAAGCACTTTTATGGTCTTGGGCTTTGACATCTTTACAGAAATCAGTGAGTGCTGTCTTACTGAAACATTTCATTAATCTGCTGCCTCTGCATTTCTAGATTTTGCCAATTTTTTGTAAACTACTAGAGAAGAAGATTAGAAACCAACCTGACCTTATTTGCACAAACACGCTTCAATAGGGGATCGCTGTAAACATTAATTCTATGTGCATCTGACCTATATTTAGATTATACCCTAATAGTGATTAATCACTCAAACAATATCCAACTTCTAAATTATAACTCAACATCCCTATATAAAAATCTAAAATGTCAGCACCTCAGTCTTTATGATATCACACCATTCCAATAATTCTGTTTTACAAGTAAATTCCTATTATACATTAATAAGTGCTGTTGGTGGCTAAACTTCATGCCTTTGAGTAATGACTAGGTTGAAGGCAATTAGGCCAGCCAGGTGCAGCTGGGCTGAGTACTAATAAAAAGTTTTTAATTTTTACTATTTCCGTTTAGATTTTGGGGGTGCATTCCAAACTGCCCAAATTAGGGAGGAAATTGTTTCCATGTTTTCAGCTGTTCCATGTTTTGACCATTACCGATAACCCCTTCAGGGTTTTTTTGTTTTGTTTTTTTTCTCCTTCCCCACATGTACCTGTGATCTGAGGACTGAGTTCCAATGACTAGTATCCACGTTTCACAGCGTGAAAGAGTGGTTACTGTAATCATTATAAAGCTAGAAAACAGAAAAATGCACACACTCAGGTACTACAGCAGCACCTTCATCTTAGAACTTATATGTGAAAAATCAAGTAATAAGAGTGGTTTAAAAAGACTGTACTCATGCTGTAAAAACCATTTTTCATTGGGAATCTAATACAAGTAGGGAAAATGTATGTGGCATCAAAAAATGCATGTACTGTATCTTAAATGCAGTAAGAGATATATTCTTGCCTTTTACTAATTTCTTTCTTAAAAGAACTGCAAATATTAAAGAATATAGACTTACAGAAAAGCATTACAGCTGAAAATGGAGAAAATATATAAACACAGGCTGAAAACAGTCATTTACAAGTATGCAACTGTATAGTGTAACTCTCTTTTAGGAAAAAGCTTTTTGAGTCTTTAACTGTTCTTATTCTGCTTTTATAGAAAGGGCAAGACAAAACAAAAAAATCTAGCATAAGTTATATACTTATTAATCAGAGTACAAAAATTCATTTGGCTTAATCTGAGAAAGATATTGAGCATATTAAATAATGGTTTTGGTCATTATTTACCTCTGGATTCCAGCTGGCTGTTTGTTTACACTATTTATACTGAATTTAAACAAAAACTACATTTTAAATCTGCATCCCAAATAGAGCCAAAAAAGTTGATACATCCAATATAAAAACACAGGATCAGATTTTCCTTGGTGCTACACTAGTACAAAACATTGATTTTTCTGTGTGCACACACACAACTTTATGCCAGCCTCAGCTGGCCCTATATAAGAGGATGGGAGCCAGGAGATCAACAGTCTCTCTCTGAATGCAGAGAGAGAAGGGCTGGGTTGTAGGGAGGTTAACCAGTTATCTGGAGTGGAGCAGGGCTGGGGAAAGGCCAAGGGAGCTGGGGAGCTCCAGCCTAGGAAAGTCCTAGGCTGCAGGCCTGGTAAGGCCTATAAGCTACTGGGTTGCAGGGGCAGCACCCCAGACAACAGGGCACCAAGACCAGGAGGAACACAGGGGCCAAGCAGTAGCGGATCACTGGCTGGCAGAGGGCACTCCAGGGGGCTGGTGAGCTAATTCTCATGGATGATCAGCAGGAGGTGTGGCAGGGGTGAGTCGCGGCTACTTACAAGAGCCTTTAGCCAAAACTTCCTATGGATTTTGCTGGCAGTTTTGACCAAGATTAAAAGGATTTGGCCATAAACCAACCTTTATTTATTTATTTTAAATGAATGGGGACAAGAAACAAGTTTATTAGAACATCTGCTAGAATCCAGCATAAGATAGGTTCCTACAATTTATATTTCAACAGGTCAGTGTTAATTCCAGTTTACAGAAACAAGCCTGTGGCAAAACCAAACAGAAGTCTTATTCTACAGCAGTTACTATTCCAAACATGTTAAAATACTACTGAAATCTGTACAAATCCATATGCAAGGAGCTCAGTAGTTCTCTGCTTTCATGTGTATTTTTCAACTGATTGATTAGGATGACAATGAAGCATGAATTTAAACATAAGTTTAATATAAAGCATATGCTTCATTGCTGTCCTGAAAAAAATGCTTTCCTGAAATGGGGCCTAAGTTTCAAAGAAGATATACACTGTTATTTTGATATATAGCATCAAATGTCATGACAAAATTTGTTGGATACTGAAGCAGGGTAGTAGCTTGCTTCCCACAAGTTAACTGACTTAACAACAACAGGAGCAGGCTCTTAATTATAATGTTTATATATCTCAGAATTTCTTGACGATGATTCTAGTGTTAAGTTGTCAGCCTAATTTATTTATTGATTTATTTTAAATAGCTATCTTTCTATGAATCAGGTGAATTATGACATAATATCCAAATTTATCTTAATAGTTATACTTGAGTAATTCACCAAAATTAGAATTCTATCAAATCAGAGACATTTTGTAATAAAATCATAACTATATAGCAAATTACATTTAGAATTCAGAAAATTGATTTTGAGAACACAAATCAATCCCTTCTGATTTTGAAACATTCTGTATATATTTGTAAAAAAAACTAAATATCACATTGCTTAGTCAAATTTAATAAAAATTATTAATAATGTATATATATCCTATTTGTAAGGAGCATAGTAATGTGAAAGCCAAATTGTTTGATAGTCTATGTTTTTGGAGTTTTGGTAGGGGAGTATTTATTTTTGAGTATGCAGCAACAAACCCTATTTTCAACCTGGTAGCAAAGTGAAGAGTTACTAAATAATACCATGTCTTAACAAATCCTGTCCAGAAACCTGACAGACCAACAATATATTAACTTGTACTGCCCTCTGGTGACGAACTGTAGAAATACCACATTTTTTAACCTTCAAAATGAATAAAGTTGACCAATGCCAATATTTGAAGCAGCAAATTTTATTTAATAAATACAGGTTGTAGAAAATATTGCCAACAAACTAAAATACATCTGCACCACATACATCATGCACACATACTTAATGAAAAGGAAATAAGTGCAGAATAAGATAGCATCAAAACACATCTGCTGACAGAAGTTTTTAAAACCAACGTTCCTTTTAAATATATACTAATTTCACAGTAGTTCTTTCTGAAGTGTTTTCTAATTAGCTCTCTCAAACAAATAAAGCAAATACATACGTATAACATTTTGGCTGCTCTCCACTGCATTTCAGCCTGTTCAAAAGCAGCTAGGACATTTTGATCAGTATTTAGAAGTTATAAAGAAGGTAATTCCTTCTATCCTGACCTTCATATACAGTGCCAAAGAAGCTAAAAATATTGGAAAACTCTTATATAAGGTCAGAGAAATTTAGGAAAATTTTATCTAAAGGCAGGTTGTGTTGTGATGCTTGTTTTCCAAATGGGAAGTAAAATAGCAGCAATAATAAAATACACACCTTCTCACTATTGCCTCTCCAGAACAGTAATGTGAAAACATTACAGCATTAACTTTTTTTTTAAAAGTACTTTTAGTATAAAAGTTAACACACATTATTAAACTTGGGACTTCTCTTGTTCCTTCTGTTGGAGAATATCAAAGCTCCTTTACAATCAATACTGAATTAAACCCCAATACACCTTTGCCAGTTGGTAAATATTACCCTCCCTTTTTCACAGAATGAGGAGGATGCGTCACAGCATGTTTAGTGTACAAATTTTGAAGAGTGGCCACTAATTTTGGGTGCCCAACCTGAGACAACTAAGGCTTCATTTTTCAGAAGTGCAGTGCACATTTCATTCCGCAGCAAGCCAAAAGCAGCTACTAGTCCTAAGTACCTTTGCAAATCAGGCCTTAAGCATTTCAGTGGTGAAGCTGGAAATGAGAGTCCCGGGGTGAAATACAGGCTCCGTTCAAGTCAATGGCAAAACTCCCATTCAGAGTGGGAGACTTCAGAGGGCCAGGATTTCGCTCCTGGTCTCCTGATTACTGTGTTTTACTCACTAGAGCTGTGAGCCTGCCCAATCCAAGCCATATTCACAGAATTTTGGATCTAGAACATGCCCCCGACTTCAATGGAATCCAACATTGGCACAGAGGCCCACTCAGTTGGATCCAGTTTGAAGATAGGTGTCAAGAGTATTGGGGTTTTTTTTCAAGACTTAATCTTACTGGCGCCTGGAAAATTACTACCCACTCTGAAATATATATAAAAAAAATGTTAAATAGGAGAGAGAATAATTTTTAGTTCCCACAGCAATATATAAAGTATCAATTCTGCATGTGTCTCAACTTTCAAGATTTTACAAAGGATGTATTTAATTTTTGATCACAGGATCAGATCTTCAGATAGCCCATGGTGCTTTGCCAACTTAAACCACCACGGATCAGGCCCACTACCAGGATTCTAGTAATTTTGCATTACTGCTCAAAAGCTCCTTTAAAAAGCAAAACATACAAATTAGAGATTTTCAAATAGTTACGTGCATCTATAAGAAATACCGTAAGTGACATTTTCAAGCCACATTTGGCAAAACGAAGTCTCTCCAATGCAAGTTTCTCATAGCAATGTAGGAGTTGGCTTATGGGAGATCGGGGGAGAGCTGACATATTTCTTGAGTATCAAATTATGTTTGGCTACTAGTTGTCTAGCAGGAAAGTTTTTAAACTGATAACTATCGTGCATCATTTTTACAAGTCTGTAGGAAAATTATTGAAGTGTGTCTAAATCAGTGTCAAACAACTGACATGTTTTTCTAGAAAAGAAAATAAATAAATACATAAATAAAAGACAGAAGCTACCTAGCACGAGAGCAATCACAATGAAATTTGTGCACGTAAGCACATGTGTACACAGTCAGACAAACATCCTTTGCTCTAACAATACTCTGCAGGTGCTGAAGGGTAGCTCTCTCTTTTCTGCACTTTCTGTTTTCCGGAGAAGAGAACTTTTAACATAGTGCATTTCTATGAACAAGTACAGTTCTACTTATGATACAACCTTAGCACAATTATCATTTATTATGTGTTGACAGTACCCTCTGTGCATACTAAGATTTTTGGGAGCGAAGAATCATATCTTCTTATCTAGTTCAGGCACAAACAGATCAGAAACATTATACTACTAACAACAGCTTGACAGGAGACAGTGGTTTTATATGTCCTGATCAAAAGCTCATTCAAATCAACGCAGAGACTTTTCCTTGACTCCAGTGGACTATGGATCTGGCCCAGCATGAACACTGAGGACAGGATCCACAGAAAAAGAAAGTATCTGATGAACAGATGTTGTGACAGTTCCTACAGGAACCTAGCCAGTGGACAGGTTGAGGAGCAGTCAGGTATAGTTATGTATATAATTTTAAAAAAAGAAATAGATGTTTCAACCATAGATGCTAAAAATTAGCTGCATAAATCCATTATTTAGGCACCTAAATCAGTAGCCTGATTTTCAGTGATGCAGAAGTGAATGGGAGTTATGGGTGCTCAGTACCCCTGAAAACCATCAGGTCACCAATCTAGGTTAGATTTAAAAATACAATTGCAACTTACTAGCTCTTAGTAGCAGCTTATGTTACCTATTTTTTTTCAGACACTGAACAAAAAGGTGTGTTGCAGTTTTCAAACTTTGCTTATTTTACCATGTCTGTAGAGTAATGTTATTAAAAAAGAAAGTTAATGTAAATGATTGCTGTGGATATTCTTGCTTTAACACCATTCCCTCCCCACTTTTGTTGAAGATCCCAAATCATTTTAAAATATTTTATCTGTTTTTACATAGGTTCTTTTCAGTTGTCTTTCAAAGTGTTTGTTCAGAACCCCAGGCAGCAAAGTGGGAAGGAGCATTATAAATTAATAATAAAATTGCAAATAAAGCATGAGTGCACTTTACACAGATGCTGTAGGTATATTTTATGCTCATACAAAACCTACTTTTCAATACCAGAAAGTGAAGCATTATTTCAAGGTTACCACTAATGGGTAATAAATACCACTGAATAATCATAATTTCTGCTCATGTTGAAATCGTTAAAATGCATGCCACTCATTTATGTAACAACAGAACGGCATTTAATACATTGTAACACAATAGGCCAAACAGATCTTTGCATGGGTCACTTTATAGAGTGGTGCAACAAGTTTTCTTTCCCCATCACAGGGAGACAAGCACAATTGCTAGTCACTATTAAGTAAGTCACCACAAGTGACTAGGACGGGGCTATGGCTCTGCATGCATTCCATTCAGACCAGGGAGGAGTGATTACAGGTGAGATTCCTCTCTGCATTCCCTCCTAGTGCTCCCTGTGTCAGAGCAGCTCTATGCTATCCCCCTACACAGGGTAGTGACTAGAAATCACAACTGAGGCAAGTTGCCAAAAGCCAACAGTTAAGAATTTCTATTTCTGAACTTTAAGTATATCAGTTTGCACCTCCTGTGATTTGAGTAACAAATAACAATCCTTTACTCACATGGCATAAGCCCACCAAATTCTACCTACTGGAACCCCAAGCTTCAGAACCCAAACCTCAAAATGTAGCCTCAGCTGACATCAAGTGCTTAGAAAAAGCATTTGGGCCTACACTGATTAAATTACGCAAAGGAAGTTATACAGCTGTATGGCAAAGCTCTACCACTAAAGGCTTTCCGCTGCTCTGAGGAAGGAAGTTGCCATCACGTGCATGGAATGAGAGTAAACATTGTAGGATCAGAGAAAACAAACCCACAATTCTGTTTCATTAAAAAACAAAAAAAATCCTTCTTACTTTGTGCATCACTGACTTGGTATCCCACAATGCCCTAACATCTATTGCATGAATCCAGCAGTTATATAGATATTATGCTAAAAATCTAGGGGACATCTTTGTTGAAATGTTACTGCACAGTATTCCATTTTTAGTTCTCTTACTCTGTTTTTAAACATTAAGAATATCTCTGAGTATTACAAAATGAATTCATTTGCTCCTGGAAAAGTCTCTTGCCAATTTTTTTTTTTTTTTTTTTTAAAGAAAATAAAATAGTTTACAGATTAAACAAAAAAGGAGAGGAAAAACATCTTCAAGCATAGTTATGGTCAGAAAAACTCTAAAAATTATATCATATTACTCAATACATCTGTTCCAATTTTTTAAAATTGCAGATAAACTGAATTCATGATGCAAGTAAATTTTACTCATTTCTATTCCTGTTTACTCTCATACTGAGCTAACACAGCTATGAGAGAATGTGAGCTGGATTCTTTCATCACTCAGGCAATTTAAATACTTATAAATTCCAACTGCAGATTCTTCCACTGCTGGTAATAGTGCATGGGCCAAAACCAACCCAGCTGGATATAAAGTCCTAGGTTGAAATTATAGAGCTAGAAATTAATTTTAAAAGTTTTTAAACTAAGCAAATTTATTATGGGCATAACTGGGAGAAAATACGGGGGCCCACAATGCCATTTTAACAGAACAGAACGGCACGACACTTTAAACTGGTAAAAACAAATGATCATCGCTACACACTGCTGAAAACTAAAGACAGTGATGGACCAAAATCTTAATCTTGAATTCAACCATGTCACAGTTCCAGGAGGAGAATTAGAAATCCTGGATCTGAACATACCTACCCTGTTTTGGTTCCCAAACGGAACTATTTTCCAGTCTAGTTGCAGCTGAAAATCATATACCTGGACAAGATTTTGGCCCAAAATGGTGGACATCACTAAAGAACAGTATAAATTGCAAGAGTGTCACAATTTAAGTGTTTCAAAAGTCTTCAGAGATCTGCTGAAGTCTACCAAGAACAGCTCACACGATTTTATCATCATCAAATTAAAATCCTAGCTGTTACGCAGGCTTGGATATCTAAACAAGCCTACACTTAACCAAGCTACAAGTCCACACATCACCTTTTCAAACTCCCTCTATTTACAACTGTCTAATGTTTTGAAAACTAGTTAAAAACAAACATTTTTTACAAACCCATTCCTTGTTTTCTTGGCTCCTGGGCTAAAAGTACGTCTA
This sequence comes from Chelonoidis abingdonii, assembly GCF_003597395.2. NCBI lineage: Eukaryota > Metazoa > Chordata > Testudines > Testudinidae > Chelonoidis > Chelonoidis abingdonii. The sequence goes on from NC_133770.1 coordinate 67,695,926, forward strand.
GCCTAGTTTCTGCTCACAGGAAGTTTTTTCTGACAATTACAAATCCCTCAAACACAGGGTTCATAATAGAAGTGCTGACACATTAACTATAAAATCAACATTCCACATAATTCCCTTTTCTACTGAGACTCAAAAAACACATCAAATAAAAAAAAACAAAACACACACACAAGCATGTTCCCCTCAACAAAACACAGCAGAAGTAAATGCATTTTAACTCACTTCATTTACTTATGAGTTTGAATCAAAACCATGGGTATACTTATTGATTGTTATACTGCTGCATTTGGACTTCCATCTGGCTGAAACCCAATCACTGAATTATTACTTTGGCAAAGGTCAGGTTTTATGTCCCAAACTTAATCTAGTCTTTTGAAATCCATCCTCAGATTGAACTCAACAACTTGCACTCAGCTCCCAAAACAACATTAAATTTGCTCTGTTTCCATGTGGAAAATCATGTCAGATGCAACTACTCTACATGGACAAGAGATGGTCAGAAGATGCCTCACACCACAGTTGTGCACTGAAATCAGCATATATGTCCCCAGTTACAAGCCCCACTGTTAATGTACAGCAAGTACTCCCTCTACTGATTAAATGAAGATGTTTTCCTACTGTGGAGCTGCAGATAATCTGGCTAAAAGTGCCAAGAGGTCTACTCTTTAATGCATCTGGGGTAACTCCTATTATCCTCATTGGAAATTCTGTAATATCTCAGTGGAAAAATCTGTATAACCCACTACCTCCTCTTTTTTCCTATGACTACAGAGGTCTTAAAAGGCCACTGTACATGTAATGGTCCCTTAGAATATGTGTTCAGTACTTATGCTAAACAATCTGTTCCACCTTGCATTTAGCTGTGATGCTTGGACTACGTTTCCCAGACCTAAAGAAAAGCTCTGTGTGGCTCAAAAGCTTCTCTCTCTCACCAACAGAAGCTGGTCCAATAAAAGATATTATCTCACCCACATAGTATCTCAGTGGAAAGTACACATGCAACAAGGTTAGACTAGATCCCTTTGCTTACCATTTTTTGGGAACCAACAATGCAGTTATGCCTTTACAGGTTAGATTTCTATATAAATGTTGAATGTTTGCTGGTAATACATTTATTTAAATAATTTTAAATGGCAACCACAAATATGCAAAAGCAACAGTTAAGAAGATAAAACAAGTTCTTAGCACAGCAAGCTCTTTACAAGCAGAATTATTTTCAGAATCACAAAATACATGAGATTTTGATTTTTAAGACAAGCTCATATACAGCTGCCTTACTTTTCACATTCACAGTAAGATTTTGCTACACCCAAATACCTTTACCACTGCATTTAGAATTAAAACAATTATGGAATTATGCTTTCTCAAACGCTAACATAATGATGGTTCCCTGTTAACTTAATTAACTTTCTCAATCAAGTAGGAAAGTAGAGTAGTATTGTGCACATTTTGTAGACAAAGAAATGAATGCATTAAGTGACTTGCCCAAGGACAGAGGGAGTCTGATTAGAAGTTGGGAGCTGCTGACTCCCACGTCTGTGTTCTGTCCACTACACCATGCCATCTGAAATTGGCAGAAGTAGACTGATCACACAAGTTGATTGCCAGGCTCAGAATGTCAGTGATACAACCCACTAAGCTCACTCCTCTCACTTCATCATCTCACCAACAAGCCTGGATATAAGGAAAAGGAAGGAAAAGGGCAATTGCAATGAAAACTCATTCCAAGAAGAGGTTTTTTTTCCAATACAATCCTTACCTTGGTTTTAAAGTGGAAATACTTCACTAAGTAAATTCATTAATGTCTTCAATAGGTAATGATGCCATCAAAATCGTTAATTTTACCCATCTTCAGAAACCTTTTTCATTGTTAAATTCCTCTCTATATGTGGGGCTTTTACAACTGTTGGCAAGTATGTGCATTGGGCAGCCCAACAAGAGATGATACAGTCAAGTTGCAACATCAGTATCTTATGAGTATATTCAATAACCAATTCCTATTTTCTAAAGTTTTCAACTGTAGCAAAAGGTAAAACTTAATGGGCTAAGTGTTTTAGAACAGCTGGCAAAGGAGCTCTCTAGACCCTCAATGTTGATTTTCAGTAAGTCTTGCAACCCTAGCAAAGTTCCAGAGGACTGGAAGAAAGCTAATATTGTGCCATTATTTAAGAAGGCAAATTGAATGACTGCGTAGTTATAGGTCAACTGCCTGACATTGTTCCAGAGCAAAATAATGAAAAGCCTGATACAGGACTTGATTGATAAAGAGTTAAAGGAGGATACAATGTAATTAATGCCAATCAATATGGTTTTAAGGAAAATAGATCCTGTCAAATTTACCTTTTTTTAAAAAAAAAAAGATTACAAATTGGTTGATGAAGGTAATAGTATTGATGCTGCATACTTAGATTTCAGTAAGGCATCTAGTCCTGCATGACACTTTGATTAGGAAGCTAGAACAATATAAATCAACATGACTCAAATTAAAAAGATTAAAAACTGGCTAAGTGATAGATCTCAACATTTAATTGAAAACTGGGAATCATCATCTAGTGCATGTGTTTCTAGTGGGTGGCTACAGGGTCAGTTCTTGGCCCTAAGACATTCAACATTTTTATCAATGGTCTTGGAAGAAAAAATAATACTGATATAGTTTGCAGATGACATCAAGATTGCAAGGATGGTAAATAAGGAAAAAGACAAGTCACGGATACAGAACTATCTGGATTGCTTAGCGAACTGCGTGCAAACAACGTGAGTTTCAATACAGCCAAAGGTAAAGTAATAAATCTAGGAACCAAAAATACAGGCTATGCTTACAGGATAGAGGACTCTATCCCAGAAAGCAATAACCCTGAAAAAGACTCGAGGGTCATGGTGGATAATCAGCTGGACAGGAGCTCCCAGTGCGACACTGTGGCCAAATATGATCTTTGAGTGTGTAAACCAGGAGAATATTGAGTAGAAGTAGCAAGGTCATATTACTTCTCTATTTGGCACTAGAGTGATCACTACCATGTCCAATTCCAGAGTTCACAATTCAAGAAGGAGGTTGATAAAATGGAAAGCATTCAGAGAAAACCCACGTGAATGATTAAAGGATAAAATAGGCCTTAGACTCAAGGAGCTTATCTTATCAGAGAGAGAAGGTTATGATTTGACCATAGTACCTCTGAGAGGAACAGAAATTTGATAAGAGGGCTCTTCAATCTAGCAAACAAAGTATAACACAATCCAAAGGCTGGAAGTTTAAGGTAGACAAACTCAGACTGGAAACAAGGCACACATTTTTAATGGCAAGGTCAGTTAACCATTTGGACAATTTACCAAAGACTGTCATGAATTCTCCATCGCTGGCAATCTTCAAAGCAAGACTGGATGTTTTTATACAGACTGTATTTTGTCGCAGCCCTAAGGCCTCTATTCTAACATGGCGTCTGTATGGCCAATTGTCGGTCATCTAAAGGTCACACTGGTACTGTGTGCAGCACTGTAGTGCGGTGTGCAACATTAGAGTGCCGTGTGCAGTTTCCCGCTCTTTTGCCTGGTCACTTAGGGGTCAGGCTAGTGTCGTGTGCAGTTTCTTGTTTTTCTGCCTGGCAACCCAGGGATCAGGTTAGTGCTGTGTGCATAACACCAGTGTGCCGTGAGCAAAGGGGCCCAATCTGACCAATCATAGTTTAGTTCAAAGGGTCAGATTAGGGTTGTGTGCAAAACCATGCTAGTGTGCTGGGTGCAGCTTCTAGTAGCTTCTAGTGTGCCGTGTGCAGATTCCATCCATGTAGGGGGCAACAGCTCGGAACCTGGAGGGCATGGGAGCTAGGGACCAATCAGATTTTGGCAAGTGTAAAAGAGCCTTTGAATAAAACCATGCCTCGTGCCAGGATCTGCAGGAGTATCCGTGTGTTAGCTGGAAGGCCTGATCACCCTTCCAGCCAGGGTCTCCTCCGGATATAGCTGGCTCGGGACGTGTTTATTGCTTTTGCAACGTTATCTTCTACGGATTCAGTATGCTTCTGGTGTCTGTACTGCTGGTCAGCTGCGCTTGGAATACAGTACTTGCTCTCTAATTTTCTGTGCTTTGCCTAGCCTCTTCTCCTTTTTCCCTCTCTTATTTGGTATAGAACTGCATATGCTGTTGTCTGGTATAAAGGTGTGTATATATGGTATATAAGAATTGAGTCGTTGTAATAACTGCTATTGAAGTTAATTGGTGTATTTGATAGTAGTATTTGGTTAGCGCGCGCACAGTTCACTTAATTTGGTGTATTTGTTTACCTTTTTAAAGAGCAGTTGATTTTTGGAGTATTTGGTTCCTTGTTAATGAATGTAAATAGCTTGTTTCATGTTGTGTAAAGGTTTCTTGTTCTAATAGTACTGTTAGTTGGTAAAAGTGCTCCTCCCCAGCCCAAGTTGTGATTTTCTCCCTGTTAATAAATGGCCACGTGGTTTTTTGAATTTTTAGTCTGTCTGTTCTTAATTTTCCTCTCTCAATTAAAAGTTCACAGAACCCACATTAGGGAACGGACATACATCAAACAGGAATTAATTCAGGGAATTCCTATGGCCTGTGTTATTCAGGAGATCAGACAAGATGATCACAATGGTCCCTTGTGGCCTTATAATCTATGACTCTCTCATATTTCTCTTTAGAGAAAAGAAAGACAGGATTTGATTATCCATCATGGACAAGAAGAGGGCTAGACAGGAAGCTGATTGCAGCTCCCCTGTTCTCAGCCACTTGGCCCTGGCATAAGTTAAAGATGAGCAGCTTTAATTTATGCCACTGATGTAGGAACCCTAGCCAGCAGAGAACTGGGCATGGCTGAACGTTGCTTGCATACTCCTTTTCTTACACCTCATTTTCTGGAGCATGAAGCACCAAATCTCCAGCCACTTTAAATTGAATAGGGTGGGCCAGGGAATCTGCCCTATGATCAGCATACTAACATTAAAACTCTGTCAGACCCAACAATATACAAACTCACTTTAAAAACTCTCACCACAGTTCTGGGTCTGTCCCATGTCACTGACAAGAGATTTTCCTTTAAATATATATTACTTTGCACCTTAACTCTGTACACTGAATTGTTCTCAATATGCACAGAAAGGTAATAGTTTAAGGTGAAAAGCTGCAGATACCCTCCTATTTGTTCATAGATATATCTGAAATCTGTTCAGACGTTATAGCTTGGGTGGAAACAATGGTGTAGAATCCCATAAGTATTTATTTTAAATTACACTATAGCCAACCGTATTTGAGCCATCTCATCAATGGCGTTTAGGAACCCAGATTAGCCTGTTTTAAGCAGATGTTTAATAATATTTCTCAGAAAACTACATTTGATCTCTATGTGCTCCACGTTTGATTTATCAACTAGGTTTGGTAAATTCTGAGAGAGAGAGAGAGAGAGAGAGAGAGAGAGTGTGTGTGTGTGTGTGTAATGTTTCACCACTAATATCTCCTGAAATGCTTTGGTATTTATAGATTGAGTTTAAAAAAATAAAATGAAGTCACATGCAGAATACGGTACCAGGAATAACGTTGCTCTGTATGTCAATTAAAGTGAAGTGTATGACCTCAAAGCAGAAAAAGTCTTTTTGTTCCCCCAGTGATAAGAACATTCCTGGTACCACCAATCACCACTTCTTCTTACCCTAGACTTATGGGAGGATGTTAATATGCAGCATCGCATAGGATGTACAGGACAAGAACCAGCAATCAGCAAACCAAAAATTCTAACAGTAACTGAATCTGAATCTGCCAGCTCTATTCCTGAACATAATGCTACTGCAGCCTATGAAAAAGACTGTAACAGTATGTGAGTATTATCCTCACAAGGAAAGGCAATACATACAGTATTTTGATGTTTTAATTAGCTTTAACATGAAGCAAAAAGTGAAAGATATCAAGTTACCAACAGAAAACAGAAGTTCATCTGAAGAAATAGGTGAATTACAAAATATTAAGTATCAGAGGGGTAGCTGTGTTAGTCTCGATCTGTAAAAGCAGCAAAGAATCCTGTGGCACCTTATAGACTAACAGACGTTTTGGAGCATGAGCTTTCGTGAGTGAATACCCACTTCGTCAGATGCATGTAGTGGAAATTTCCAGGGGCAGGTATATATAAATTCACCTGCCTACCTCAAAAATATGAGAGTGACACGAACTAGAAGAGTCATGCCGGCTCGGACGTCGCCCGGATTAACAAGGTCCGCGCCAGATGTTGAGGAACCAGGACAATCTGACGATAAGTGGGCTACTGGAACAAACCATTCATGGACGAGACAAGAGAACCTGGAATTGATGGAATGCTACTACAACAGTAGACCTAATGAGAGGGGATATAT
>NC_133770.1:67705855-67814797 GCF_003597395.2 Chelonoidis abingdonii
ACAGACCATTGAGCAGACTTATCTGCCAATAATCCAAGATCAATTGCCCAAATTAAACTATCCCATCATATCATCCCCTCCATAAACTTATCAAGCTTATTCACCCACAAAAGCTCATGCTCCAAAACGTCTGTTAGTCTGTAAGGTGACACAGGATTCTTTGCTGCTTTTACAAAATATTACTTAATCTGAAAAAAAAGACTATTGATATTGTATTAATGCAGGCCCGCTGACAGCAATTCCGGGCCCCAGGGCAGAACAATGGGCCCCCATGCATGCACAAGCTGCACCTGCGCAGATACAGTCCACCTGACATTTCGGCAGTGCTGCGCCTGCACTGGCTAGTGTCCAGCGAGCTGCTGGCTGCACTGATGGGCATGCTCTTCCAGTATAGCCAGGGCTTCCACATGCCCACCCGGTAGGGCTGCCAACTGTCGAATCATGCAAACCCAAATATCCTTGCCCCGCCCCTTCCCTGAGACCATGCCTCTCTCCTGCCCCTTTACTGAGGCAGCATGTGGAGACCCCCTCCCCAAGGGCTACAGGGATGTGCCAGCTGCTTCCAAGAGCGGTGAGAATCAAGGGCAGGCAGGAAGCCTGCCTTAGCCCCGCTGTGCTGCCAGTGCTAGCGGCAGCTGGGGGCCCCAGGCACTTTTAAATCACCCAGGACCCTGGGCAATTGCCCCATTTGCCCTCCTTCCTCTCCTCCGGTCAGCGAGTCTGTATTAATGTGGGAATAACCTCTCTCAAAATAAGGCAAATATACCTGCTACCATTTCAAGCGGGACCTTATAAGAGAGAAAGTTGTTTGCCGCTTAGAAATTTTGAGACCTTAGAAAACAATGTAAAGCGCACAGAAACACTGTAAAGACCAGAAAAAGCAGGAGGGAGAATCTGTGTTATTGATGCTTACACATACACTGAATCCATCAGCCCTCATTGAAAGAACTTTTCTAATTCCACCTAAATACTTATTCATTTCTTCTTATATGATAGAAAGGGGAAAAAAAGAAATTAATTAAAAAAATAAAACTTTTAACCTACACCTGAAGGATCCTGAACTAGAATCTTAATTGACTCAATTAAGCCTGCTGGGAACAGGGACACCGTAAATATTAAATCTGGTTTGGAAAAAAGGAAGAAAAAACTCTTCACGGCAAAACATCCTTTTTGTCTATTATTTCAGTTGTGCCAAGCAATCAAGAGACAGAGGTTTGCCCTCAGGTTATATTAAGGGTTATGCTTTTTTGGTTTTCAATTTTGATGTATCCTTTCTGCTTACTGATTATAGAGCATGATGAAATACTTGTTTTTCCCCCTAGATTTGAATTTGTATAGTAGATCATCATAATATGTAATATACATGAAACATCAAAGAATAGTTAATTTCCTTCTTTTTAAGGCAGATTATGAAAGACCCTTTACTTCAGAGGGTTTTTTTTTAATTTTTCTATGTAATATTACATTTTCTTTTTTAAGCATCAAACCACTTCACAATATTTGTTTAGTGAATACACCGATTAGGAAGTATAACCAAAAAGCAATTAAAATATTTTTTTCCACTTTTGCAGGTATTGTATAATCACCCCTCCTCACTGCCAGCACCTGGCCTTGGACTTCTGACTCCCCTCTCGTCCAGTGTCCAAAGAGCTGAGAAGTACATTATTTGTAATCACTTTGCAGTTGTAGTGGATAAGAAGCAGCAACAGAACTGACAATCTCATGATAAAATGCTAGCTGTGAAAAAGTGTCTTTGAGCTTCAAAAATACATGCCAATTCTATGACAGAAGTCAAAATACTCTAATAAAAATTATAAATGACATTCCACTCAACAGGAGATTGAAAAAAGAACTGAAAGTTTATAGGAAAGGGAAGTTTTTGACATAAAACCTGAATGTAGTGAATAAATGGCAATTCAATAAAAACGAAAGTTTAACCCATAAAATATTTAAACCAGATGTTGATTTTGTAACATTTGTTTTAGTGATAAACTGTTTTAATATTTGTACTTTTAACATGCACATAATAAATCAGACAAAGCCAAAATATAATGAACATACTGAGATAGAGAAATGACACAATCCCAGTTTGTAAAACCAGTTCCTTGGCAGATGTGGGGGAGGGGGCAGAATAGCTCTATCAAAAATCTAATGATAAGAAATGCTTTCACTTCCCCTCTTCCCCCAAAGTGAACCTGGAATATTGTGTCCCGTTTTGTGTCATCTTTCCCCGCCCACCCCCACCCCCCGCAGAAGGGATGTGGACAAATTGGAGAGTGTCCAGCAGAGGGCAACAAAAATGATTAGGGGGGTGGGGCATATAACCTACAAGGAGAGCCTGAGGGAACTGGGGTTATTTAGTCTGCAAAAGAGAAGAGTGAGGGGGGATTTGATAGCAGCCTTCAACTACCTGAATGGGGGGTTCCAAAGAGGATGGAGCTCTGCTGTTCTCAGTGGTGGTAGATGACAGAACAAGAAGCAGTGGTCTCAAGTTGCAGTGGGGGAGGTCTAGGCTGGATATTAGGAAACCCTATTTCACTAGGAGAGTGGTGAAGCACTGGAATGGGTTACCAAGGGAGGTGGTGGAATCTCCATCATTAGAGGTTTTTAAGACCCAGCTTGACAAAGTCCTGGCTGGGATGATTTAGTTGGGGTTGGTCCTGCTTTGAGCAGGGGATTGGACTAGATGACCTCCTGAGGTCTCTTCCACCCCTATATTCTATGTTATAAACTATGGTAGCATAATGGAAAATCAGAGAAACAAAGCATTATGGGCAACAATTAAATGTTGGTCTAATGCCTCTTGCAGTAGAGAGTAAACAAGACTCTGCTGTAATGAATATAATGAAGATTCTCTTACGATGAGGCTGCCAAACACAGACAAACCCTGTAGTTCTCTTCTTGTTCCTGGACTAACTGAACACAGCATGCATTGCCCAACATCACTACACAGGTTCTATCTAAGTCCTGACCTGGATAAAACAGTCATAGAAGGGATAGCTAAATACACTAATGGACAGAATAGCTGATTACACTACACAATGACTATTTGAAAAATTCTCCTGATTATTGTCTAGGTCAGTGGTCCCCAACCTTTTTTGTCTGGCAGGCGCCAGATGACGAGCCACGGAGGACTGTGGTGGCAGACAAGCATGTGCCAAAATGCTGCCAACAAGCAGCAACATCAATAGGTGTCGACGCCGAAATGGTACCGACAAGTAGCGTCATCCACAGGCGTTGCCGCCAAAATGCCACTGTAAATCGGTGGCAACGCCTCTGGATGACGCTGCTTCTTGGTGGCATTTCAGTGGATGCTCGTCCGCTGGCCAGTATGCTGGCGCACTTAGATACCCCGGCGGGCACCACAGCACCCACGGGGACCACGTTGGGGACCCCTGGTCTAGGTGAGGTGGAACAAAACACATCCTGTTCTTCTTTAACTCTAAAGAGGGAAGACAGGTGGAGTGAGATGGAAAAGTAAGACAACAAGAATGATAAATGAAATAAAATTTGGGGAAAAATGTCACATACACTGAAAAGCTGAAGTTCCCAGCTATTTACAGCTTTCATTACTAGCACGGATGATTCAAAAGACATAGGACTGTAAAATGGTTACTAGTCTCTCCCTGTAGCAGTGCTTAGTTGGTACAAGATAGGGTGTAGCAAGCCATGGACCTCTGGCCAGTGTACTTCCTATTCCCTTAAACAATAGTGAAGCTCAGACCTTAATGCCAGACCACAAAGATTATTATTAAAGCAGATCGGAATAAAAAGGTGATATACTGCAACAGAGCAGAAAAACTTGAGATATAAATATTTAAATTGAGGACTGTGAGTCTAAGCTCTGATAAGTAAGGGACACAGAACACACTGGTGCAGAGCAGGAGCAGGTTCACTCTATGGAGCTAACATTACACTTAGCGGAAGACAGGCCTGAGAGCAGACTTCATAGCATACTGCAGAAGTCTAAAGCAACTACAAGATTGTCTGCAAAAAGAATTGTTTGGCATCGTCCATGTGTACAGGTCAACACAAACAACACTAAATTACTGCTTCATGCAATCTAATTTAATCTAACTCGGACACGGACAATACGGTTCCAGATGTACCTGATGCACAAGAGGAAGATCTGGGATTGCAGCAGGGCAAACATTTATTTAAAGCCATCTGATTTTATGATGTATTAGCACTGAAAGACTTCCAAAAATAAAGGATCTGCCACTATAGGTGGATTGAGCCTTTACGTTCATGCCAGAATAAATGGTGTAAAACAGTTGCATCATCCCATGAGGAATGCCAGATAAGACCTATAGCCTCAGCTGTAAATCCTCTTAGAGCTCCGATTTGTATCTGCCCACCATTTTTCAATGTACAGCTGGTGCTTTGGAAGGGAGTGGGAGATGTGGGAAGAGAGGATCTATAGTTTCCTCCCACTAGTTGTTGATGTTCATGTCAGGTGTGCAGCCCCTGCTTTCCCTCCATACTCAGGGCTGCAATCCAGGCAGCCCCAGTGGAGCAGCAGGGTAGGGAGGAAGGGGAATACTCCCCCTACTACTTACCTGCAGAGCTGCAATAGGGTTTGAGAGCCCTTGGTGTACAAGGAATGAAAAAGAGTTACAAAATGTTGCCCATACCTCTCTGTTTACAGACCTGTAAAATGAATATAATATATATTTCCTAATCTCACAGCACATTGTGAGAGCTTCTAAAATAGAGGTGCAAGTACAGAGTACTTGTACAGAATATTATTGTAAAATAAACACGCTGTGAACCCTTCCCCTATCACCACCATTTTAGGTTCATTGAATGGAATGAATCAAATATTAACTTTTCCATTTTAACAGAACTTCTTAAAAGTTCATCTCATTTTATTTCTTCAATGAGTCATAAAGAACTATAATGTAGAGCTTTTTTATTTTCATTAGCATACAAGGCTGACATGAAAGCCAATTTTTCCACACTGCTGAACGAAATCAGCACTCTTCTTTTTGAATGTAGGGTGTTAGCCTCCAGACATGACACATCAACAATAAACAACAGGAACATCAGTAATGTTCAAGGACTGCCAAAATATCTTGGCAGAGCAGGATAACAGAACTGCATGCAGCTACTGCACTAGCTTTGATTGCTGGATGTCAGTTCAAGTTCTATTCTCTTCAATGTAATGCATTCATTCTTACACAACTGGAGCAATTAGAGCTCCAAAATTATGTAATGATACTGGCTTGATTCAATACAATTCTGTTTTATCACAGTAAAGGCAAGGAGAAACTATTGCAGATGATCAGAAATTTTCCACTGTATCAAAACAAATTAGCAAAACATTCTGTTCAATAAAGCTCAGAAAAATGTGGTTAGTTGGTTGTTTCAGGGGAGGGCAGAGGGGAAGCGAGATATTGAAGTACAATGTTGGAAGTGTTCAGCCATGTAGCTTGATCACTGAATAGGGACAGGATCCATTTACAGAATTGCCCCTGTGGTGTTTGCTATTGTTTAATCTGTCTAGGTGCACACTCAATAAGACATCAGTGCATTCTGTGAGTTGGTGTACCTGGTCAGGCAGAGCACTGCATCTGAGTTCACTCAATCTAGTGAGGCTGCCAGTCAGTCCTTCGTGCCCAGGAGTCTGAAAAATAAACACTCTGTTCTTAAGGCTCTCAGGGAGTTGGTAGGGGAACCCAGTCTGCTCACTCCACTGGGTTCCAGCTCAGGGCTCTCAACCTAACCAGGCAGAACCAGGACTGGACAATTCCAGCCTTTCCCTGAGCTCCTTTTTACCTCCCCTGGTTTCTGCAGGCTCTTCAGCCTGTTGGTCCGGTCGTCTGTTCTTAGGGTGCTGTCCCCGAGTGGGTGTTCAGCAGCTTGCTAGCAGGAGTTCCCATCTCCAGCCTGCTCACTCCTCTGGCAACTGCCTGTCCCTCTGCATCCCAGCTCTTTTATGCTCCCAGCTGCTGTGAGGCTGCCAATCAGCACTGGCCCGCAGTACCTGTATTAACCCCTTACTTGCCAGGACAGCATGGCGTATATACTCCAAATGACAATCCTTTTAAGCTGAAAGGATGCCTTTGTAACTAGAAGAACAGGATAGCATCTTGATTTACTACTTGGGGTTTTTTCATCCCTTTTATTTATTTTTTTATTTGGAGTTTTGATCAACGTAGCAGGTTGTCAAGTTCAGTCTCCTGCTGAATACTGTAGGAAACAAACAATGTCAATATTCTAGTGCCAGTTTGCACTCCTATTATTAGCCCATCTCTGTGGAGGTCACTGATTGCTGTGCTGTTCACCATTTAACATGAAAAACACCTACAAATAATATAGGGAGCGGAGACAGCTTAAGCAGTGCCACCTTCTGCATCCCAGTGGCGAGGAGCACTTTATCACCAATGTCTCTCACGTAAAAGGGGTGTGCAGAAGAAATTCAGTACCAGCAAAAAGACCCTGCAAAAACAAAACAGTACAAAAAGCACAAGGGAATTCCAGTAATAGGCTCTGAACTCTAATACTGATAATGTGCAGGGAACTCTCTTTGTCAGCCTAGGAAACAACTTTAAAAATAACTGATTAGCTAGATATGGGAGTGCTAGGAAAGATTCTATGCGCTGAAACAAAAGATAGAGGCAAAAGAGGCTGAAAAGAAAGGAGAAAGAAATCTTCTAGAAAATGTATGGTTAAAAGCATTCGTTAAGTATAGTGAACAGTTCAGATGGATGAGAACTAGGTGTAAAAACATACGGTGCTCAGGTTCTCTGAAGCTGCGGATGCAAACTTAGTGGTTTTGTGATTAAGTTCTGGCATTTGACCAAGAAAAAGAATCAATTCTAGTGGACAGTTAATAGAAGAGGCCACTGTGGAAAAAGTGGAACAAATAAGACAACAAATAATAACTGATGACAGAAAGAGTCAAAGCGATGAGAGTATTAAGACAAAACTATCTTTTAAACAGGGAACAAAATATTTTTTTTAATTTTCAGATGTAAGCTTAGCTACCTAGAACTGGAAAGAGATGTCACAAGGCTTAAGAATCCCTCCTAAAGTGAAGCACAGAGATTGCAATTTTGACAAGCTGAGGACAAAGAGTAAAAAGTATAGATTCCTGGACGGCAATTCTGGTCTTGTTCAGTGATTCTTAAGCAGATCTGGACACCCAGAGAACAAGCTCAAAAACAGAGCATTAATACTAGTCCAAGATGATGAGAATATTTCAGATACGTCTCATTTTCAAATGGTTGTAAGCTTAAAAGTAAGTCAATATTCTAGCCTCTGGTGTCATACTGTCCACAAACTGTTTTATAATTCATGTTCTACTTTGGGGGAAATTTTACTTGAATACCCTAAAAACTGTCAACATTGATAAACATGGACTAGGAAGTGAATAGCAATTCTATGTTAAGTAACACACAGTTTCCTTTCCTTCATCATTCATTATTTGAAACGCATGGCATTAATACCGTTCATGAACTAAAACTGTAACTTCACTGCTAAAAGAGGTGTATTTTTACACTGATAAAGCTAATTTGATATAAAAGCCTAGTAGAGACAAGGTATAGGTAGTTTTTAACCTTGACTAACTACCTTGAGGTAAACTTCAAGTGTTAACCTTGACTAGCAACACAGCGGTAAAAACTACAGTGCCTTCTCTCCACTAGGATTTTAAATTAAAATAACTAGCTGGGGTTAAAAAAATAGGTGTGTTTTTAGTTAAGTCTTAATGAGTTACACAATAGCATTCAGTTAAATATTCCTTCAGGCAGGTCTTTCTCAATATCCAGTCTTGGGGGGGAGGGGGGGGGAAGGAAAGAGAATTTATCAAGAAAGCACAGATATCCAGGCCTTCCTTCTTTAGGAAATGCCAGGATTCCCAAATCATAAGCATGATTTTGGTTCTTGAACATTTCAATTTTATGAGTAAGAGTGGTTTTGCTATTTTTTATATCTGGAGTACCTTTCCTCTCTCCACTTCTTGCAACCAGTTAACTAATGTTGTCCGTTGTGATTTCCAGTTTTTGTTTTGTGCTCAGTGCTGTGCATAGAAGTATTCAGTTAACTCAGTTAATCTTCATGTTCTTAGACTTCTAGAAGAATTGGATACAAATTATTTTGCTCAAGCTGACTGTGGAGCAATGGTCTTGAAGACCTGCTGAAGTACTGCAGCCCCTCACTAGCCCAAAGCAGATGGCATGGTCAAGACCACTAACAAAGGAGTCTTTGGAGTATACATGTTAGAGGTAGTTGCCATAGCATTCTCTCTCATAGGTACTTCACTGTCCAGGGGATTTTTATAAGAGAACAGAGTAGTGAGTAAAAGATATTTAACTGATATTATCTAGCAAAGAAAGCAACAGGTGCTGGGAGCTAATGGAAAAAACACATCTGCTTAGCTGAAATGCTAGGCCATGCCTCACCAGACTATATACTATCTATTTTTAATAAGAACACAGCACACAGAATCTGAAGAATGCAGCAAATACCACAAAAAGACCATAAAAATATATGGAATCCAAGGACTTTCCTGTAACACAGATTTGAAATGCATTTTTTGCTCAGTTAAAAGTTACAATAATTATTGTCAATATGACTATGGCCAATAGCACTTTTAACTCTGGCCAGAAGATGGTAGGTTCATATTTCACACCACGCCTTAGCTCAGATTTGGTACTGAAATGCAGTACTAGAAGGGTTCATTTCTCAACTTAACTTGACTAAGAAGATAAAAGATGGATCACTTTTCGAAAAGATTAAAAGGGATAACAAAGAAAATCTGGCCAATACTCTCCTTGAGAGAGTACAAGTTCTAATGTCCAATGCTGTCTGTGAGCTACTGATGCATGGATAATGGCTGCTATGTTTATCTACAGAGTCACTGCACTATCAGTATCTGACTGATTGCTTTGTAAAGGGCTTTGGGGAACATGGAGTGAGAAAGACAGTATATATAAAACAAAATTCCATTCTATGTGGGTCAATAGAATAGGAAAGGGAAGAGAGTGTCTTAATTGTAATATTTCTATCCACATTCCTTCAATTACATTGTAACAAGTTTGAGGACACCACCACATTTATATGCACCACACAGATAATGCACTTGAAATGCTTTGAAACTGATATGAATAGGAACTATTCTCCTCTTTAATTAGCATTTTTGCCAGATGAACACTGTAAAGTGCCAAGCTGTGGAATTCTATTAAAAGTTCAAATAGATACATGACTGTTTGCCAGAAGATGTTTTGAAATCAAAAGATTTCATTTTTGGACATATGATTAGTGTTTCCTAATTGTATGAAATAATTATCAAAATAATTACACTATGTAAGCACAAAAATGGGAGTCAGAGTATGCAAACCATGGAAAGTCAGCAATACATAAAATCCAGCTGAATACTTAAGCAGCTGCCTGATGTTCTCTGAATGGAGACTAGTATTCTAATCATTTGTCACCAGACAGGAAATGTGCAATTATGCTGCCAAAAAGATAATTTATCATAAAAAGTATCCATGATTTTTAAAGGCAAGCAGCAGATGCATCCATAATCACCATAGAAATAAACTCAAGCTCACTATCCATGACCAATGGATCAGCATGACTGATAATACAATTTCAAATAATAAATTGGTTTTCAAACATTTTTTCTTCAAATCTTCATCTTAAAATCTGTATTGACAGTTAGGCCAAAAAATTGTGAACACAAATAAATCTGGCAAAGAGATAATTTACCTGTCACATTAAACTGTTAAAATTATACTGCAGGCAGTTGAATTGCAAATTAAATAAAAAGATGATACAAATTTTTAAAACAAATTATGGAAAACGAACTGGTTTCATAGCAACAGCTCTGCTAAAATTACTTAACACTTCTACTCAATCAGATGTAAATTTGACTACGTTATCCCTTAAATGTTGATTATAGTAGCTCTTTTCAGATGCAAATTTAATATGTAATGTGAATGTGAATGTTGACAAAGCTGATACAAAAAATCTCCGGATTAACATCATTTGCATGAACACAGCAACATTATTACAGACCTTCTACAGACAGAAGGAAATGGAAATTGGATGGAGAGTCGCCTTCTCCATCCTCTCCCCTCTCCCTTAAGACCAAAAAACAAATAAAAATTTAGGACTGATATTCAATGTTATAAAATAAAACAGTTAAAAATAAAAAAGTTATGGGTAAATGAATTAGATTTGCCAACAAAGCAAGATATTACATTGTAAAGAATGACACTCCATCTTTATTTCTCATCACTCTACATCATAGACCCAGAGGAATGCAGGCACCACATATAGCACTGTGTGGGTTGTCATACCTGGCAGAATGGAGTGAGTTAAGGAGTCATTAGAAACTTGTAAATTTCCTTACTTTTGTTAGCTGCAGTTATAAACTTAAAAAATGAGAAAGGAGAGAAGATGGAAAGGGAAAGGGGGAGCTGCACATGCTTTGCTCATTTCAGCAGTCCAACATTTGCACTTTACACCATGAATAAACTGTGGAACATGTCAACATGTCAGGTATATAGTTATTGAACACCAGATTATTTTTACATGAAAGAAATAGGAAGCATATATATAGAGCAGACTGTAGAAACGTTTCCTGTTGTTGCCGTATACTGTAATAAGTGAATACTGTAAAACAATGCATTTTAGTGCAGATCACATTAAACTGATTTACTGTTAGTTACTACAAGCTAACAGGAAACTGGATGGCTATACTTTACCTTCAGCACAAAACACGTACTCAAAATAAACATGTTGAAGAGAATTCACTGATACAAAAGAATTTTCAAAACTGAAACACAACTGAACATATTTTGGTTTGCAGACAGATTTAGGCTTTGTCTGCCTGAGGATTTTTGCATTGGTGTAAGCCTGCCCTGCTTTGAAGTATTGGTGCAAATTTTTTTTTTTTTTTTTTTAATACCAGCACACAACATTTACACTAACGGTTTGTATTGGGTAGCTACATCAGTGGTAAATAGATAACTGATTGTGTATTGTAAACCCATATTAGGACGTAACGCATGAGATTGCAAAAACAGCCCTCCTTCCACTATTCTATTGACTTTTATGTGAACTCAGTAATTGTAAGATTATTACTAATTATCTCCACTATGTTGTATTACTAAAATGACTATGAATATTTAAAACAAGACACTAGCCTCCAAAGCATTAAGCTATGGACTCTAATGATGTCAAACTACAAAATCAGAGCTAGAAGAGTTTATAAAAAGTGGTACACCATCAAATTGGCTCTGGGTATGACTGTAAACTGCATCTCCCTGCAAGGCTTGGTGGCAATATGGTGGGGCTACTCGTGGCAGTGTAGCTCCTATAAAATCCCACAATGTTGCAACCTTCAGAGTAAGATGAATATAGGGCACCTCAAAACCACTGCCTTGTGGGTATTCCTTGTTTGAAGTACGATTCAGGGACATCACCCTGACAGAAATGCACCTTCGTTGAGCCGTTAGGCAGTAAGCAGCAGCTCTAATCTAAACTGATTAAACTGAATATAATAAATTCTCATTTTGCAAGTTTACAAAGGCTGGTTATTTGAATTACTACTAGAATCTAGTCAAGGTAAGCTGTCTGACAGTTCTGCCCTAAAAGACAATTTGCAAGTGATTTAACAGTCAATATTAATAACAATAAAACTCACTTGGTTGCATTCTCACAACTTGGTCATGAGTTCCAATTATGCAGTAGCGCATGAGTTCATATCCACTACAATCACTGGCAGAGATAACAGGGAGGCTTTTAACCATTAGAAGTTTTGCTATTGGAAACTAAGTATGTATAAATTTACTAAAAAGATAATTACCTACATTTGCTGGAGGAAACAGCAGACTTGTTTAGAGTGGTAAAGTGAGCAATAACTACTGCAGAAATAATGAGATGAAACTGTGTAAACAAAATTTAGACAAGATATTCAAGAAAAATGACTCAACAGCAAAGCAAATTAGAGTCTAGAACAGCATTCCAAAGGAAGTTCCCTCAGCAGAGACATTCAGAATTAGGCTATGTAAAACACTCAAGAAATAATCAGCCCACACATGGAAGAGAGGTGGGTTACATGACCTAATAATCACTCACACAAGTAGTCCCATCAAAGTCAATGGAACTACTCACCCCTAAGCAAGAGTTGCATGATCAAGCCCTAAAATCTTAAATGCAATTATTCTAGTGAGACACTAAACCCAGGTCCTTACATCGCTAATGTCTATCTAAAAGAGGGGGATGACCCAATAGCCTGACCCTCAGAGATGCTGAGTGCTCACGCCTCCCATGGAAACCTTGGTTTATCATCAAACAAACAGTTCTAAAGTACACAACTGTGTGTAAAATGGCTGTCACACTTATACAGTGAATGTATTGCATCTAATTTATTAATGTAAAGCCCTTTGATTTACCTTTCAGACTTTGCGTTTTCTCTAGTGATCAAAGTGGCCAGCACGTACTCGTAACATATTAGCATTTTTTCACTTTATTCCCCTACAACATGTGTTAGCAAGGAGACAAAGTTAAATTGACACAGTTTCTGAAGGTCTGTTCACATTTTAGAGATTAGGGCTTATCAGTTAAACTTTGCTGCTCTGCTTCCAGATGTGGCAGTAAGGAATGCAGCAAAATCAGTAAGCTGGGCACTCAAAAGAAAAAAGAAACAGAAGAAAGCAACAGGAGACAGGAGGGAAGGGGAAACACCAAATAGAAGGCCAAAAAGAGAAAGTAAATAGGGAAGAGTCTAAAAAAAGCAAGAAAAGACAAAAGGTGAGAAAATGTTACAGAAAACAAATGCAGAGAGGAGGAGAAAAAGATAGATACGGGAGGTGGAGACAAACAAAAAGTAAAATAATAATAGTGGGGTCCTAACTATTACTGAGAATTATGGAGGAGACCAGACTTCACATGACAGTAACCATGGTTAACACAGAAACAAACTGTTCACACCTGTTAGTTACTCTAACAAGCTTTGAAATACCTGCATTATATTTAAAATATCTCTCATATCAGAGGGGTAGCCGTGTTAGTCTCGATCTGTAAAAGCAGCAAAGAGTCCTGTGGCACCTTATAGACTAACAGACGTTTTGGAGCATGAGCTTTCGTGGGTGAATACCCACTTCGTCAGATGCATGTAGTGGAAATTTCCAGGGGTAGGTATATATATGCAAGCAAGAAGCAAGCTAGAGATATCGTGCTCCAAAACGTCGGTTAGTCTATAAGGTGCCACAGGATTCTTTGCTGCTTTCACAGATCCAGACTAACACGGCTACCCCTCTGAATCTTTAGCAAATGTTTTTTTCCAATGCAATTTAGGAAGCCCATGAAACGTTCAATGAGTGGTTTAAACACATGAACGCAGCTCCACAGAAGCCTACTTTGCTGCTACAAGCAAGCCTCATTGAGGAAGTCACCCATGAACATAAAGAGAAGAAGTATGAGGTATACAGAATGTGTAGATGTTAGTCTCAAAGTTTGTTGACAAAATATGTTGAAATGTAAAAATTATCTCACAACTACTCTACATTCCAATAAACCCTGTTCAGGACAGTCCACTTTTAATACAGTAGAAATGTACTAATTCACGTTGATTGGGAGATCCATTTTTTGAATACTGAAAATAAATTAAAAAAAAATCAAACACAGTAAGGCTACTGCATTATAAAGTGCTCCTATATTTTAAAACTATATTTAATCTTTATTTATAGTACTTCATAATGTACTAGTAAATATTCTATTGTATAATTTTGTAAAAATATTCGGTCTTAGTAATACGAGACCTCTCTACTGCATTCTGCTAATAAGTCTTCACTGGACAGTGAGGATGTTTTGTGTGATGATCTGTTGTATTTTACTACCCTCTTATCTCCTCTTATAAAAGATGTTGCAGGTTTTTCTTACCTAAAGACCCTCTTTATAGACTTCACATGTTGGCAAGTACAAAATATACTGTGGGTAGTTTAATTGAAACATGCAGTCTTGTTCTGGAGATATGGTAAAATAAGTTGTCAAAATATTCCTCTTCTCTGTGTCTGTCTGCTTCAATACTATCTGTTTAACTTTCTTTATGTAGGTAATTAAACATACATGACTATGTCTATTAGCAGCTGGCATTTCAGCCAGCAGCTAAAATTTAATATTTTTATTTAGAATTAGGTCTGTCAATGTCTGTACATTAGACTCAAATATCGGTTCTGTTAAAATAGGCCTTGGATATTCAATTTACTCTGTTTTTCTCCTTCAGATGGATTATGGTATTTGGAAAGGTCTTTTGGATGCTGTAACAGCTGATGTGAAAGAGAAAATGTACAATGTCTTGCTATTTGTTGATGGAGGATGGATGGTTGATGTCAGAGAGGTAAAATGCACTCTTGTACCTCAGAACAGGCCTCCAAAAAGCTGTTTCTACCCAATAATAAGAGACATTAGTACTTCCAAGTTTCACTTGCTGTTGCTGCTCAGTTACAATTCACTCTGGTGACTTGACTATCACCATGAATGGATTTTTCCCCCCCCATGGTTGGGAATATGAGAATTGCCCTACCAAGTCCAGAGTCCTGTCTCTGACAGTGTTTAGTACCAGGTTCATCAAAGGAGGTATAAGAAACCGTGTAGTGGACATCTAAAGAATAGTGTGCTGACAGGAGTAGTTTCTTCCAAACTTCTTCAGCTAGTGGCTGGCTTCTGCCCTGCTTGAGATCAGAATGTGAATTTTCAGGACAAATCTATCTGAAAGAAGTTTACACAATACATTAAATATGGTTGGAAAACATGGACTGCTTTAACTGGACACAGGCAAAATGTGGAGTTAGCAACCAGTCTGACTGCACTTACGGAAAAATACCCTATTATGAAACTTAATTTCCTTTCGTGTTAATTTTTTTAAGGAAAATCATTTTCTTTGCAATACGATAACCATTTGTAGATTGATTTTAAGTCTTCCAAACTTGTAAATATATGCAGTAGCTGTTTCCACTGTGTTGCTGCATGACTTTTTCCTCCTGACAGTTAGAATTGGGCAGAAGTACTGTTGCTTTGTGAGGACAATGTAATAAGACCTAGTAAAGGAATGCACTTGTAACTAATGCATGCTTTTCTATGGTAAGGATGCTGAAGATGACCCTGAACGAACACATCAGATGATCTTGTTGCGAAAACTGTGCCTGCCTATGATTTGCTTTCTTCTTCATACGGTTTTACACAGCACCAGACAGTACCAGGAATGCCTGAGACTAGCTGATGTGGTTGCTTCAGAGCGACACAAGCTCTATGTGGTGAGACAGAGCTCAAAACCACTTATTTATTTGCATTTTAAATCTAATGTAAAGAAATCCACAATTGCTTAGTATAGTTAAAACTACTGAGTGTGTCTTTGTAAATGAAGTCATGAAGCTACAGTTAGAAAAACAAACACTAGGTCATACTGTTTAATCTTGTTACTGCAGCANGATCAGGTGGTTCCTCAGTTTCTTTGATAGAGTATGGCATAATCTCTCACTGTGGTCTGTGTAGTATGTAGATAGCAGTGGATTTTTTACCTTCTCAGTTTCTTTGATAGTGTATGGCATAATCTCTCACTGTGGTCTGTGTAGTATGTAGATAGCAGTGGATTTTTTTTACCTTTAGTCCATTTGGTATGACGTCCATCTGTCTGCATTTGGAAAGGAAGATGATATCTCTCATTGCATCTTCCCAGATATGACAATACCCTGTCCTACAATTCCTGGGGAAACATTTCTTCCAGTCTTTGGATGTTTAATGTAATTTAAGTGATAAGTGCTGGGGTGGGTGGGGGGAGAGGGTGTGAACAGACAAACAACTACAAAAAGTGTATTTAAAATGATGAGCTGTTCATGAATGTCCTGATGCTCTAAAGAATATTGTTCTGTAGTGCAGGGTGGAAGACCAAGGGAAAATTGACACTCATGGTTCCTGTCTCCCCACAGAGGCAGAGACTAGAAAATTATCACAAGTTGCATGCATGGCAGTGTCGAGCAGTACAAACAGGCCACAGGCCAGACCACAAG
The DNA here is from genome assembly GCF_003597395.2 of Chelonoidis abingdonii. NCBI lineage: Eukaryota > Metazoa > Chordata > Testudines > Testudinidae > Chelonoidis > Chelonoidis abingdonii. Next base: position 67,721,878 of record NC_133770.1, read on the forward strand.
TATGGTTTTGATTTATGGAAACATACAGTAAGTTCACACATATACAGCCTGTAATTTTGCCACAGTTCTTTCACATGAGGCAGTTTCAGTGGATATTTTGAATCTGATTCTAAAAGAAATGACTGAAGGCTTAAGTAAACAACTTTAATTACTTTGATATCAAGCAAACAAACATGAAAAGCCTGGAAGTTCTTATGCCTGTGATTATTTTAAGTGGTATGGTCGACAACTACCCTGGCAGCTGTAAAAAGCCATATGACCCACACCCTCACTCCTTTTCTCTGAAAGATGCAGGAAAGATAAACGGAAATGTGGATATGGCAAGTGATACTCCTTAGGAGACTTCCTGCTCTCCAGTACATACCTAGCATTTAAAAACAAAATTTTATTTAGATGAAAGATATAATCATCCAGATATCTTGCAACTCTGTATGTATATAAATACAAGAGCCCATTTTACTACAAATGATAACTACTATAATGAGTTACTAAATTAAAATGACAAACATGATTTTAAAGCCCACCTACACAAATCCCATGCACTTGAATAGCTGGGAAACATATTTAGGTGTTATTTTAAAGAACAAAGGGAAGACGTGATAGAGTGCAAAAAAGAACATTAAGAAGTAACAGTCCTCAATAACAATTTCTCTTTTTAACAAAAACAACCTGCAGGACCCTAAGTATCAGCTAATTGCTAAGGTAAAAAGAGGTAACTATATTAAAATAAGAGAGGCAGTTTCAAAAAAAGACCATATAAAACTGACCAACATTTGCTGAATTAACAGCACTAACCAGACAAATCTGCGGCTAAATGGAAAATGAAAAAAGAAGGAGGTGCATGCATGAAAACCAAGATGATATATAAAAATAGAAAGCTCAGCAGGCAGGCAGATATATATGTATGTAGCAAATTAATAAAATAAGAAGTCCTTAAGCTCTTAATAATTCTTCGGCTAGTCTTGCCGCCACTGCTCTGAAATTAAAGTTTGCAGACACAACACAAAGTTTGGAAGCTAAACACTTGGCAGCTGGTGTAAATATTTATGGTTCACTTCACCTGCCCACGTATTTTGACAGTAAAAATATTCTCCTTCCTAACCAATTGAGCAGAAACAGCTGCCAAAGCCTCAGTGGCAAGATTTATACAGTACAGAAAGAAAACTGACAATGCTGTGGGAAGAGGAATGATGTTACTGCAAAGATCCCTACCAGAAAACCAGAAGTGAAATGTTACTGCTAAGCAGCATTTACTTTTATTTGGTTTCATAGGAGAAAGTCTACCTTGATGTCCATACTTACTTGTTCCTCCTCAAAAAGCCCAAGTAAACCAGATTTTGGGCAGGGAACTAAGAAAAAAACTAGAGGTACATGTGCGGGGAAGAGGAAGGGAACAGCCATGAGTCTACAGCACAGCATCTTTATGTACAACATTCCAGCTATATGGTGGTTGTCTCCCTCTACTCCTGTGCAGGAATGTGAGGCCAATGGATCCACATAAGACACAAACCAATAGATCTCCCACAGCCAGTTTATAAAAGATCTACTCTAGATGGGTGCAAACCCGCTCTGGCCCATACAGGGAATACACTTTTCACTCTGCACATGTCCCCTCACTCCCACAAACGGGAATCACAGTCCCCATGTGGTACAAAAGGGCCTGTGCAGGTTTTCTGCACTTCATCTTCCTCAGTGGTAAACTGAGCTAGGCAATCTTTGTAACAGCTATTGACGCAAGATAAGGACAAGCATTAACACTCACACTCAACCATCAGTTTAACTATATCCCATGGCTAAACCAAAAGTTATTCTGCTTCAATGTTAAAGTATTTATTTTGTACTGAGAACTTTCATAATAACGATTTCCTTCCTTCTCCCACCTACAATATCGGATTAACTCTTTTCATCCATCCATGGCGGAAATAGCGATGTTTTCATTTCAGTGCTGAAATGATGGTTCTCCAGCTGCAATCACACGGAATACATATTTGCACCAGCTGCACGCTACATTTGTATTAGGTGCAAAATACCAAAATGAGGGGGGCTGCCCAAAAAAGGGTCATTTTGCTTTAAAAGAAAAAACCCTATTACTTTATTCTACATCTTCCAATCCAGATTCCTGCTGAAGTGAAGGCAATGTCAGATTCAAAAGATATTCCACCTCAGAGACTGAAGTACCAGGTGCACAATATTCCACAACAGGTGTGCATGCTTGAAGTTTTCCCTTTAGGAGTGCCCTAGAGACCCCTGGAGTGGCACATCTATGGCATGGTATAAGGGGCACTGCATGCTCCCCACACCCTCAGTTCCTTCTTGCCAGACAACTCAAACAGAGGCGAAGGAGGGCAGGATGTGGAATAGACATGTGCAACACATCTCGAAGTACACCAGTTAACGTAAAAGGTAACGGCCTTCCAGTGATTGCTCACGTGTATTATACAATAGGTGATTCCAAGCTATATCTGTTGGAGGTGGGAAGGAGTTCACAAGCTCTCGGGACAGAGGACAGTCCTGCCGAAGCCAGCATCTTCCCTGGTCTGAGAGACAATGTGAGGTGAACATTTGAACTGAAGACCACATGGCAGCCCTACAAACGTCCTGAATAGGGACATGGGCCAAAAAGGCAGCCGACGAGGCCTGCGCTCGAGTCGAGTGTGCCTTCACAATTAGTGGTGGAGGGATTTCCCCCAGGGCATAACCAGTACGGATGCACAAAGTTATCCAGTTGGAAAGCTGCTGAGTGGAGATCGGCCGACCTTTCATGCACTCAGCCGAGGCGATGAACATTTGAGAGGAATTTCTGAACAGCTTAGTCTGCTCCAGGTAAAAAGCCTCCTGGAGGGAGTTCTCAAACTTGGGCAGGGAGCCCTACAGATTGAACTCATATTTACCCAGGAGAGCCTGGTAGTTTGCCATCTGCAACTGGAAGCTCGAGGACAAATAAATTTTTTCTTCTAAATGAGTCCAGACTCCTTGAATCTTCATTTTTTGGGGTAGGGGCTGGTTGGCCCTGCGGTTCCCTGTGGATGACTGACTCGACCACCAGGAGTTAGGAGCAGGATGGGCGTATAAGTATTCATGCCCCTTGGCAGGTACAAAATACTTGTGTTCCGTTCTCTTAGAGATGGGGGCTAATGAGGCCGGAGTTTGCCACAGGACATCTGAAATTTTGCCACTCCTTCGTGGAGAGGCAAGGCCACTCTGCAAGGTGCTGAAGAGAACAGTACCTTAAACAGGGAGTCCGAGGGCTCCTCCATTTCCTCTGCTTGAAGGTGGAGGCTTGATGTCACCCTTTTTAAGAGTTCTTGGTGGGCCCTAAAGTCCTCCTCCAGGACGGAGGGAGGAGGGGCTGTAATCGCCTCATCCAGGGAGGGTGAGGAAGCCAGTGTGGTACTTTGTGTATCCACCGGCAACGGAGGGTCTACCACCTGGTTGGTCTCTGGGCATAGTGCCAAGGAAGTACATCCCACTAATTCCTTCCTTGGAGGTCTGGAGAGGGAGGCCAATGGTCCTTCTGAGGCTCCGGCCACCGAGCAAGCCCCTATTGGTACCGTTGGGCCAGCATAAGGGCCCAGTGCCATTGCACCTGCTGTGGCACCGGCAGAGCCGGCAGTTCGGCCTGTCTGGCCTGGCCCATTGATGGATGACTTCGGGGGAGGGATAGCTCAGTGGTTTAAGCATTGGCCTGCTAAACCCAGGGTTGTGAGTTCAATCCTTGAGGGGGCCATTTAGGGAACTGGGGTAAAAATATGTCTGGGGACTGGTCCTGCTTTGAGCAGGGGGTTGAACTAGATGACCTCCTGAGGTTCCTTCCAACCCTAATCATCTATGATTCTATGACTACAAAGGGAGGCCGGGCTGACATACGACCTCATGCTGTCCCTGGACCGGGAGAAGCGGTGGCACCGGGAGCGATGCCAACCACAGGACCGTGATCCCAACATGAAGGACCGGTACTGTTGGTAATAGCTGCTCTGCAATCAGCTCTGGAGGGTAGACCTGCGATGGTAAGACACCGACGATCGATACCCAGGGCTCCCGCGGCAGGGTCCTGGAGCAAGATGACAAACAGGAACGATGTCAACATTCATGCCGTGACCGGCTGAGATAGCCCCTCTGAGATGAAGACCTTTGGCGTTGTCTGCATCGGTCCTGTCAGTGTTCGCTCCTCGAGGCGGAGCGGTACCAAGAGTCTTGGTCAGACGGAACCCAGCCAGACAGCCTGATGGGCATCAAGGACAATCCATGTGGACTTTGCCCTGAACGGTCACTGGGCGGCGAACAGCATCGGGAACATTCCCTCAACTGAGACCGGTACCGAGCTGGAGGTGCCTGCGGAGATCCCAGCGGCAGCTTGCCTCTGGAACATGGGGCCAACATCGACGGTGCTCCTGGTACCGGCATGGACATAACATCCCAGGCTGCCTGCAGGGCTTCCAGTGTGGAGGGCATCTGGACATCCGGGGAGGCCTGTTCTGAATGGGCCGGGCTACTCCACTCGACTTGAGTTAGAGGCCTAGGGGCCAGTAGGGATCGAAGACTTCCTGACATGCATCTAGCCTCTGTCCTGGGTCTACCCTGCTTCCACGGCGAAGAAGGCTTCTTCCTAGCCTTCTTGGTGTGCCCTGTGGATGGGGAGCGGTGCCGACTAGTCGATAAGGGTCACTGAGCACCAATACCGCGATGCTCGATGCAGACTTGGAGCAGTGTGCCGGAGCTGGGGTCAGTGCTGACTCCATCAGAATAACCTAATGTCCCTTTCTCTCTCGGTCTGAGGCTTAAACAACTTGCAAATCTTGCAGCGATCGCTGAGATGGGTTTCCCCTAAACAGCATAAACAGTCTGCGTGCAGATCACTCACTGGCGGAGATCGCCTACAACTGTTGCACGACTTAAAACCTGGAGCATGGGGCACGCCCAGACCCAGGTGCTCTAGCTAAACTAAACTAACTAACTACAGGTACCATACACTGGATGAACAAGCAGGTTTGGGGACGAGCTACAGAAAAGCTGGAGCAAAGCAGTTCCGAAGCACTTTCACTGGCGGCAAGAAGGAACTGAGGGTGGGTGGAGCGCGCAGCGCCCCTTATACTGTGCCATGGAGTAGCCACTGCAGAGGTACTGCTAGGGGGAAAACATCTGGCACTGGTGCACATGGCGAACACACACACCTATTGTGGAATAGACATGGGCAATCACTTGAAGAAAAAGTGTTTGGAAAGCCATTTACCTCACGCTAGTCCTTATGATGGACACATTCTCTTTCCACATGTTTATGTTCTGCTCCTAGACACTTGAGATTTACAGAAAAGGAACAGAACTCAAATCTCAGACTCCAGAATGCTGACATTTATTGGCTAGCTACAGCAGACACCACATATAACAAAGTTTACCAGAAATTAGAATTATTGCTAGACCTATCCCGTCTATTCAATATAGTCAAATGAAAGTAACAGAGCAACAAGGCAATAAAGTACATATCAGCAAAAGAAGATTAATTTATCCAAAGTTAAAATAGTTCATCAGAAGGGTGCTTCTGCTGGAGCTGCTTTCTCAACACTAAAATTGATAAATTCAACCAACTGCACACTGACTCTCAGTGTCAGCCCACAAAGAAGAAAAGACACAGTCAGAGAGTTTAAGGTCAGAAGGGACCACTAAAATAGATCATCTAGTCTGACCTCCTGTATATCACAGGCCAACTACACCACCCACACACAGAACCCAACAATCAAAATGAGAAAGTGTTACAGCCCACAGGAGACTAGATGATGATGTGCCACAGGCAGAGAAGAGGCAGAGTGCTCAAGGCCTGCGCAATGGTAGGGAAATGTGGGCACTTACCCATTCTCAGGAAGTGTCTGCAATCAGTCCTCGATTTCAAGCCCTGAACAAACAGCAGAAGGATACCACAAGCCACTACACTAACTATCTAGGTTTTTAAATGGCACATATCACTGTGGTTTCTCTAGCACTCAACTACACCTGACAAATGCGCGCTTGGCTTCCTTTCTCATTATTACTGTATTTATGTGGCAGAGGGAGGAATGCGGGCATATATATGTAAACTTTTCCCTGTCCTATTCAAGTTAAGACATTTGCCAAAACATGCATACATCCCTAAGCCAGTGACTAAATATTTTGGGCCCTTTTGAGAAGGTGGTCATTTCATCTTTATTGGATGCCTTTCATATTGCAGCAACATAACTGCCTTGTGCAGAGGGTATCCTGAAAAGGGAATTACAGCCACACTACTTTCTCCCAACTACCTCATTCAACTACCACCTAATACAGCACACAGACAAGCCTTGCCTCCTCCAAAAGCAGGGGGTCCATAGTGTTTCCAATCCTATTCTATGTAGTGTACATCTTTGGGTGATCCCCTGAGCTACTGGCATAAATAACTTTTGGAAAGAAGGATGAAGCAACTGCTGCACATATTGTATCTTAGCCCAAGTGGGTAAGTTGGAAAAGTGACACTTAGAACTGTACAAGTTTGTTATTCCTGCCTATATAAGGTTTTATATACAACAATGGGCCAGTTCTGTGTAGGCCAAACATACAAGCCAAGACTTTAAAAAGTGACTAGTGACTTTGGGTGCCCACCCTGAGTCACTGTAAAGAGCCTGAATTTCAGAGAATGGGTCCTGAAAATCATGTCACTTTGAAGCGTCTCAGGTGGGACATCTAAAAATTGAGGCACCCAAAAATCCCTAGTCGCTTTTTAAAATCTTGGCCATAGCAAGTATAGTGACTTATTTGAGACACATAATGTCAGAGTAATCAATTACTCCGTTAATTGGAAAGCCAGTCAATCAGTACTTAACATGTGACACATCCTATTGCACATCATGCTGCTATGCATTATTCTGTGACTACAGGTGGTAGGGTAGACCAAATCCTCCCATCCTTTACATCTTTAGAAGCTCCATTTAACTATGGATGGGTAGGATTTTGTTCTTTGTAATTGTTTAGTGAGTAATGTCATATACCATATGTCATATAACCTGATCATGAAAGCCATTTAAAAATACTTCTACTTCATAATGAAAAAATATTTTAAAGTAAGCAACAGATAACTATCATTCTACATTCTAATATGAAAAAAAGAAAGGGAAAATTACTCACTGGCCACTCTGTTTCACATCATACAGAATAATCAGGACATCTATTACTATAGTACCAGCTACCAAGAAACAGGAAGTCAAAAGCATTGTAAGACACCCTTCCACCCCACTCCTGTCTACCTAAGCCCCAGGTCATCATGCTTTTCCTCCTCTTACAGAACTGGCAGAGCTATGTAGGGAAACAAGGAATATTGAGCATCAGAAGGGGGAAAAATTGGAGGGGGTGGTGTAGGATGGGAGAAGAGAAAATAGTTACCGGTAAGTAATTTAGCCTTATCATACATCCCTCTTCTCCCATCCTACAACAGAACAGTTAGGTGGTTAGCAGATGAAGGAAGCATGCCCAAGGAAGCTGGCTTATTTTACCATGCCCTCTGAAGGATGCTAGTCTTGTGATGCAGAGCAGTTCAACTGACATTGCGGTATGAAAAAGTAAGGGGACAAACAGGTGTCTGCCTTATGCACTTCAGAGATGGATCTCTCACAGTTCAAAGTGCAAACCTCTCTAGGTCCGTAGCTCTCTACCAGTGTGGAACAAGGTCTACATGGTTGATCTTAATCTATGTGCATACAAGCATATTCTGACAAGAGTATCGCTGGGTCATGGGCCTAGTTTCTCTACATGTTGCTGATATTTTATCCTTACTGACACAGCCAAATAACTGCTTTGCTTTCCTGGACTCTCATAGTTCTACTATGTAATTCTAAACACCTTTATCATCCAGTAGAGTGATTTTTTGACTTGGGAAAATCAAGAATGGAGAAATATAATGGTCTTGTGACAGAATTCAGTGTTCAACTTGGGGATGAATTCCAACAGTAGGCAAAGTTACAGCATCTCAAGAAAAACTGTATGTGGACAGTAAGATAGAAAAAATTATTAGGGAGCTCACTTTGCCAACCCATCTAGCGAAGATGATGGCAACTAGGAAAGAGGGTCATTAAGATGATTTCCCAGAGGGTTGACAGGGAAGGTTAATTAAGATCTGCAGAATCAGAGATCCCTCCTACCTGCAGGATCACTGGGAAAATAGCAAGTCTCTGGAACAGACAGGAACAAAAAAGTTTTTTGACATGGTGGTGGACCCCACATCTCAACTCTCAGTGGATCCAAGGACTCTGGAAGTGGCAGAGGAATGGACCCTAAATGTGCTGACTTTAAGACTGTAGTTAAACCATGCTAAATCCACTATACTCCAGGAAAAACTGGAAAAGACAATGTTTCTGGCAATGCACCACCCCAAATAAACCTTCCGAATGTAGGAATAAACATGCAAAGTTGGTGGTTTCCTGCTCCCACCCCTGTATTGTCACATCTAGGCCAGCTGAGCAGAGAGTGTAATCAATCTGGATTCTCATGATGGAAGGAGATCTTTTGAACATTGCCTCTTTAGGTCGAGACCAGCTAGGGCGTGCAGAAACAGAGTTTCCAGACTGTGAGATACTGAAGGGTCTGCCTCAGATGCAGACTGCACCAGGAACTCAGAATTCAACAGGAACCACATTCACATCTGGATCGCTCCCTTCTTAATCCAACTCTGCAAAAGCAAGAAGAAATTTGGAAAGAGGACGAAGGAGGCCTAAAGTAGAGGAGGCATGCAGAGGTGGGGAACCCAGAAGCAAAGACGACTAACAGGGCTTGAGCAGCATAGTGGCTAAAATAGCCTTTATGGAAGCACCGAACTGGCCATGAACAGGAGGGAGCTCAAGGAGGTGGACAGTAAGGCATTTCAGAAGAGGCAGGATGCGGGTCGGGGTGCCCACATGTAGGGAGACCAGGCCCATGAGCCAACAGTGCAGAGGAGGGTTCAGGCAGTCAGTGCAGATCCCCATGACTAGTGGATGGATTCCTGAACCCCACTGTCAGGAAGAAACCATTGGGTTGGCCACAGAGGGCTCTACAGATACCCCAGGAAAGCCAAAGTAGAGGGTTTCCAAAGTGGTGATAGATAATTTTTGCTGGCTACTGAGGGTCAAATACCCCAGCTAAAAGCTTTAGATTTCTTTAGATTTCCCAACGTTAGATTTCTTAATCTTTTTTCTTCCCCTCCATTCGTAGCTTCATTGTTTCCCCTGGAAAGAAGAGAGTAAGAATTAATAGGAAAAGAAGAGTGGGAGCAAGATAGGGAGAGAACCAAGACCAAGGTTCCATGCTTCAGAGATGGAGGAAGGAAAAGAATGAGTGCAGAATAGTAGAGGTTAGGATATCTATTATTTTGTTTCCTTGCTCCCCAGAAGATGGCACCGCAGAACTAACTGTATTTGCTGTATCGTTGAAGGAAGGGGTACATGTATAACAATGGGTTCACTTCAGGTGAAAATTGTCTACACAAGTATGATCAACTGTTTAAGAAATAATGACCAGGCAAAATAAAAAACCCAACAAATACATTTTTTCATTTCTGCAATTACAATAAAGAACTGAAGGACTAACAAGAGGATCTAGTCTCATTAGCAATAGCATGAATTATTAGAACATTGTAAAGGGAACTGCACAGAATAAGTTATCAAGATATTGTAATGGGAATCGCATAATTAATGGCAGAAAGTGGCTCAGTGGTTTCAGGCGGGAGATGTTGGGACTGGAAAAGAAAGAGAGCTTCAAGTCACACAGGGAAGAACAAGTCATCTCCCATCCACAAAGTGACAAGAGCGGGTGAGAGAGGAGCAGAAAGTAGGAACAAAGTCAGCCAACATAGGAGGTGGCAGTAGTGAGGCCAGAGACATAGGGTGGAGTGAGTTGTGGAGATTTTTAAAAATAAAACAAAAAAAAGGCAATTCTGAATTGGGTTCAGAGATTTATAAGACGCCAATGAAGAGTTTAAAGAAAATCTTCCCTTCAACCCCCCCTTCACTAACACAAAGAATTTTTACTTTTTGTACAGAGAAAGACGACTGCCAGTCTGCTATATGCCTATGCATATCAGTGCCCTCTACTGGAGGATATCAGAATAGCTCAGTTGTGTGTCATAAGACATACAATTCTAACAGATTTTCCTTTTATTCAAGTGATAGATAAGGCCTTTCTTTTTGAGGAAGGAGATCTGAGTTCTAGGTTTGTGGTCATGGAGTAATAAGCAGATTTACAACAAAGAAATGGTGGGAGGAAAAAGCTTCTTCGAGGTAAGGAGGGCTATGATTTCTAACTTTGGAAGTAAAGATAAGATCCTAAGAGAGTGATAGCAAAATGAAAGATATGGGACAAAGATGAGCTTTTACACAGCCTCAGCACAATGCCTCAAGAGAAGAAAAGATTATTTTGTTTTGGTTTTTTTAATCCCATGCATGTATATTATGTAGTCATCCTTTGCCAATTCCAGATGAGATGAGCCATTTTAAACAATTAAATTCAGTCTTCCTAATGCTTCAGTGATGCAAGTATTCGTCTCTGTGTACAGCAAAAACCTGCCTATGTCAATGTTAAACCAAATTAAACCTGGGCCCTTTCTACCACCTGCATTCAGTTCTCACCTCCCATCCTTAATCGTTATACAGGCTTCTGAAGGTGACATTAACTGATTTTAATAAAACCCCCACATTTTTAATTTAGAATATAAATATCTACATACACACACACAGTAAGACATATGAATTCTATTCCATAAGCATATTTACACTGCAACATAAGATGACCCCTCTAAATTATATACCAAGTCTAATGGAATGCAATGGCTAGGTAACAACTTTTACATTTTTGTAACATCTCAATTGAATAACATTTTCCATAAACTTGTATATTCAATTCCCTGGCAAATAATTACCAGATATAAAATGGGATTATGAACAAATACTAAAAGGCCTTAAACTTGTTTGCGCATACATGCTGCTACAAAACACATAGCAGCAAAAAAAACATGCTCTGAAGATTAGCTTGGGGCCCAATCACATGGGGTGCTGAATTCCCTCACTACCACTGATTCTACTTGGAGTTGACAGAGCTCGGCCCCTCTCACTACTGGGTCTTTCAAGTGAAAACTATGACCTGCCCTGTATATATTTGCTATGGCAGTTATACTCAGACCTCAGTGGTTCAGGAGCCAAATTAGTGATCAACATTATCCAAAAGAGCCTCAGTAGTGTGAATTAATTGTTTTATTTACTGAAGTACTATATATTCATATTTAAATAGTATGACAGGGAAATATTTAGTTATATATAACATATGTTGATATATATTATAATCTCCATTGCTGGAGATTTTTAAGAGCAGGTTAGACAGACACTTGTCAGGAATGATCTTGATAATACTTGGTCAGTCATTTTTCACTCATGGCAGGACGAAGTATTATTATTTTATCAACTACAATTGGTTAACAACATACTAAAGTATCCTGATCGATTAATAATTAAACTCACACAGTGTTTTAATATCATGTGACGCAAAGAGCTGCATGAGACCATTAAAGAGCCACTTGCAGCTCACAAGCCTCAGTCTCAGTCTGAGTATCACTGGGCTAGGGAAAGAGAAGAGGGTACGAAGTGCCACTTCTCTCAGTGTTTCATGCAGAAAGCAGACATAATGCTAAAACATGATGCTCCCTGAGAAGGGGTTGGGTTGGGGGAAGTGTATCCATTAACAATGTAAGCAGCCCTTTCCACGAATCAATGGGAGTCTAGCAGATACAAATGCCTTAGAATCAGGAATTATCCTTCTAAAACAGTTGGAATTTTTAATAATGCACTTGCAGATTCACATTTACAGGGAAAATACAGCTGTCTTCCAGCAGTTCTGCAGATCATTAATCAATCTATCAGCTAATACTCACTTTTACTATATTTGTTTCACTATTTTAAAATGCAACGTTTAAAATGTGCACAGCTCACACAAAGCAATGGCTGATTTAGGTTTTTTGTTTTGTTTTTTTTTTACATGTGATTTATAACTCAGAATGGTATGAAAATTCATCCAAGGCTCAAATTCATCTTAGAGGCAAAAAAATCAATTAAGAATCCAACAAGTCAATATTACGATATAAGAATGCACCCACAAAAACCCCAGAGAAGCTAACTGTTCCAAATACATTTCTCATATTAAGACAATCACTTTGCTTTCTAAACTGAAATTTGCAAGTCAGTCCACAGCATAAACTAGTGTCATTGATTATTGCAGAGAATTAAAAATAGAAAGAAGAAGAAATAATGAACAAGCAATCTGGTTTAGGAACACTTTATTCTTAGGCAAGCTCGCTAACTTTTTCCCCCCATCATTAATGATTTCATAGGGAAATATAAATACAGAGATTAGATTGTTATTGTTAACATGGAGTGTGTATTGTTGTAGAACTGAAATAAAATGTTACACATATTTCAGCTCCTTAAGAAATGGAATACAGAAAGTAGCAATGGATAGACTAGTGTATGAAAGAGCAGACACTGGGAGCCAGTCTGGTGAGCAGCTTACAGAAACAGATTTGGCTTTTGAACTGGCAAGAATTCTCTCAATCATTCAGGCAACATTTCTGGTGCCTGAAGCAATGGCATTCAGTTATCAAATAGGGAGCTCATGGGCTCCTCAACATCTGCCCTCACTTCCACAAACACAATAAGGAAACATGGTAGCAGACAAAAGCCAAATTGATGGCAAAGGTGGGGATCTCTCCAAGCACACATCACAAATGGTATCTAAGAACCCACAAAGAGATTCTATGGATGCACAATGACCATGAGGGTATGGCTTTAGGAAATAACCTGCAGGAGACAAAGATACACTTGCCACATCAATGACCGTGGTAGATGAGGAACCAGGCCCGTTCACTGAGGAGGGACATTGCTGGCAGGTGGAATTCTATACCCTGGTTGTTTGCTGTGTGGAGGACGGGAATGGGCTTCCACCATTACTGGTAGCTATTTTGACCCTTACATTGGCTGCACTCTGAAGTACTAACAACTCTCAGACCATGTGCCCTGTCCAAATACACAATAAAAATCATCCTAGGAAAGATCATGCCACATTTGTCAAGTCTTTGATTCTGCACCACAAAACCAGCCTTCAGTAGCAGGTCCAAAAGGCTGTGCACTATTTATTCCTATCCTTATTATGCTTCTCCAACTTCTTCCCCTCAGACACTTTACAAAAAGTGTGTCACACCATAATCTCAGACTTGATCAACGTTTTGGAGCTGAACACATGCTCAAACTCTATATAGAAATGCCAGGTATCCCTTCCCAATCTGGACATCCAATTATTGTCTCATACATCATTAAGCTGCACTTCCACGTACTTAAGTTTTGTCCTGGCTCTATGACAGACTCCAGATTCAGTCAGACAAGATAACACCTTGACCAGAAAAAAAGATGTCCAGGCTGTGGAATTCAAAGGAGACTTTACTCATAGACCAGAAAGCAAAGAAAGCCCTACTTATCTACCTTAAGATAGCTGGCAATACGCACAAGAACAGAGCGATCTCATGGAAGCAAATGTTGATGAGGTGGTGTACATTACAGTTGTCTGAAATGAGGGCAGGGTATTACATGCAGGTAAAATGAATATCTGGATGGTTACCCCAAAAAGGAGCAATACTGTCTAGAGTGGTTGCTGAAGATGGACAAGACGCTAAGACTGATACAATGCCTATGCTTCCCACCTACTTTAGCACTGAACTAGTTCAGAATTAACTAGTGCATCTGCTGGGAGCTAGGGAAATTGCAACATTCAGAAGCAGTCCCAATGTTGTTAGAAGCACTATTGTGTATGGATGTCATATGTTTCAAAAGTGTTCCACGTGCTTGAACTGATCCTGGAAATTCGAGCATTCTCTAGTGCGGGCAGATACAAGGAAAGGGAACACACACACAAAACCACATAAATCTCCTCCTCCAAGCAGGAAAGGTTCATGATGACACTAGACTCAAGCCCTAGGCCCTCCTCCTGGAGGGAAGCTGTGCAGATCCTGGACTTCTACCCTCCCCCCTAGAAGCCTGTGCAGCCACAGACTCTTCTGACATGCTATAACTGTCCCCTCCAAAGGCCATAGAAGGCAAAGAGAGTTTATTGGAGCATTTTCCTACTGGACAACTGGCCACTTATCTCCACCTTCCTAACCCATGGGCAGGCTTTTGGATAACATCCATGGGTTTGAGAGCAGAAAGAAGAATGCTACAGACTCTCTCACCCCTTTCCGTGGTACCTGCTACAGTTCCACCTGCTTTTATTCCCCTCCAATTCCGGTAGTGGAAATAAGTATCCGGCTTTATCATAGCAGTTTGCCAACAGATCACATTCTTCTAGGTCTTGACAACTATTTTTTATGACTCTGCCTTATCATCCTCTGTTCCATGTAAACACATAGGGGGAGAGGCAATTTCTCCACTAGTCAAGACTTAAGCCATATAGATCTTTAAGGATTAATGTCAATACTTTGACATGCGTATGAAAGCAAATGCAGGCTTTAGTAATACACACTTTGTAGCCAGAACCGGCAACTAGGTGAACATCTGAATTCTACACCAGGTGAAGCTTCCAAATAATCTTTCAAAGGTAGACCCATGTAAGGTGCATCATCCAAATCTACAGTCTAGGCAAGGTTTATACTAGAGAGAAATGGCTATAATAAAACTATCAATCATAGGAAACAAAGTCCTTTTGTTTACTGGTGCCACTGCATAAGTTATCTATCATAGTATGGAGCACGGTTAATCTTCAGGTGCTCACACCAATATCAAATATGTATGCAATACAGTACTCTATGTTTTCAAGGTTGTTTTTTCTGATTTCTGTATTATAAATGTGATGTTTGTTTCCATCTATGCCCAGAGAGCAAGGTGATGAGTCCTCTGTAAGCATCTGAACACTCTCTCTCATTCCTTCTAGACTCTACTCAGGAACACAGCAATTCTAGCTCTTCCTCAATTGTCATACCAAGACACAGAGAGAATATTAAAAGGCATAACAACTTCTAAATTTTGGTCAGCCCAGGTAATGATATACTGCTACATCAAAAATCATAACTAAATCACATTGGTTCTAGTCAAGGATCATATTAATATGCTCATAGTGGTGCACTTTAGCGTGTGTGCGCGCGCCTCTGAATGATCAGCTACCAAGCATTAGGGCACCATCAGCATGGCCTTAGATTAAGATTTCTACTTCCACTGTGCAGCAAATAAAGGGATCATGACAACAGTGGTATTCTGGGAATGCTGGGTACATACTATTAAAAGAGTTAATATCAAAGAACTAATTAAACCATGTGTAATGAGCAGAACTATTATTTTTCCATTCTGCTGTACAATGAATTATTATAGCTTTTGGAGAAAATAAGCTTTTTCAGAAGAATCAAGATAATCGTATTTTGTACATAGAATAATTAAAACTAAACAACTAATATGCATCATTCAACCGCTCAGAGACCTCCTTTTAGGATCAAGGATGCATTTTATATGGCTGGTTTACCGGGTGTACCCTTCAGTTTCCATCTGATCTATTGGTAAATATAATAAATAAAGTACTGCAGAAATTCATATAAAAGCTGCTTACTCAGATTCTGATCTCTCATATGATCTAATTTACTATATTTTTAATACATACAAAGAAAACCAAACAAAAAATTAAGATTCTAATGATTATAGAAACATAGCATTATATTTAACAAGAGTATCTTAACAGGCAAACACAAACCTTTTCAGGAGAGCCATAAAATAAAGTGGTAGCTATCCAATGCACATACTTGTTTTGTATAAAAAATGCACTACAAAATGGTTCTGAGCCCTTGCTTGGCTTTTTAATATATACATGTATAGAGGGATGACAAATAAGATTGATTACAGAGTTGAGCTAAAGGTGGATTAAATGTACTAGGGAAACTTAGACAATCAGTAGATAACGTCCTTAGGTACCTTTGATAAGACTTTTACCATTAGATCCATATCAGCTTCTCATTTTCAGAAAACAGACCTGTTTTTAATGCACATATTCTGGTGATCCTCTTTTTATATTGCATGAAATATGAAGAAAAGACTAAGGGTATGGCTACACTCGAAACTTCAAAGCACTGCTGCAGAAGCGCTGCTGTGGCAGTGCTTTGAAGTGCGAGTGTGGTCGCAGCGCCAGCGCTGAGAGAGAGCTCTCCCAGCGCTGCACGTACTCCACATCCTGATGGGGTTTAGCTTGCAGCACTGGGAGCCACGCTCCCAGTGCTGCGGCACTGTTTACACTGGCGCTTTACAGTGCTGTATCTTGCAGCGCTCAGGGGGCTGGTTTTTTCACACCCCTGAGCAAGAAAGTTGCAGCACTGTAAAGCGCCCGTGTAGCCAAGGCCTCAGTGAAAGATGAAAAAGAAATATTGACAGCCACCTGATCATCTTGATATTATTTCTCATAAGAGTTACAGCCTGCCTGTAACAGTAGCCTTACATGCTATGTTTAGTAGGCATGATCCTTTCTATGTTTTTTCCAGGGAAGAGAAACAAAATATTGCAGATATTTTGAAGATTATCTATTAAATATGATCTAGTGCAACATAGCATGAAGTCTTTGAGTTAAACTTGTCTAACCTCCAGACTTCTTTAGATGCAGTATTGTAAATGATGCACAATCAATACAGATTGTAGAACAGTATTCCTTCCTACTTCAGTAGGGGCCTATTCCAAAACCCACTGGAATCAATTGAAAGATTCCTATTGACTCTAAAAGGGGTTGGTCAGGCCTTAAATCCATAAATCCTCAAAAGAAAAAAAAAATCAGACATTGTGATGTTACAAATGTTTATTTTCATCTGTTTTTGCCCCTAAAATACATAGATCAAATATTAAGCCATTAGAAACATTTTGTGCCTTACCCACACAGCCTCTCATCAATGGTATCCACAATATGAGAACACTTGTTACAGCAACAAAAATCATGTCATTGCATCTTTAAATAAAACAGCCTCTTTAGCCTCCACATGAATGGAAGTAGAATGAATTTCAGACAGTAAAAATAATTATATTTTAGGATAAGTAGAGGCATTGCCAGCAGATCAAGGGACGTGATCATTCCCCTCTATTCAACATTGGTGAGGCCTCATCTGGGATACTGTGTCCAGTTTTGGACTCCACACTACAAGAAGGATGTGGAAAAATTGGAAAGAGTCCTGCGGAGGGCAACAAAAATGATTAGGGGGCTAGAGCACATGACTTATGATGAGAGGCTGAGGGAACTGAGATTGTTTAGTTTGCAGAAGAGAAGAATGAGGGGGGATTTGATAGCTGCTTTCAACTACCTGAAAGGGGGTTCCAAAGAGGATGGATCTATACTGTTTTCAGTGGTACCTGATGACAGAACAAGGAGTAATGGTCTTGAGTTGCAGTGGGGGAGGTTTAGGTTGGATATTAGGAAAAACTTTTTCACTAGGAGGGTGGTGAAGCACTGGAATGGGTTACCTAGGGAGGTGGTGGAATCTCCTTCCTTAGAGGTTTTTAAGGTCAGGCTTGACAAAGCCCTGGCTGGGATGATTTAGTTGGGAATTGGTCCTGCTTTGAGCAGGGGGTTGGACTAGATGACCTTCTGAGGTCCCTTCCAACCCTGAAATTCTATGATTCTATGATAATGTAAGGTCAAATCCTTAAGAATAAAACTCAAGAGAAGCAGAGATGGATCTGGAAAGCCATAGTTTGTTTGGATGTGACAGCATTTTAAAAATAACCTTTGAGAGCATGCAATGAAATCTGGTAAATGTCTTTATCTGTATTTGATAACGAAAAATAACTAAAATATGAATATTAGTGGATTTGTTTGTGCCATTTTTATTGGATGGTGAACTGCATATAATCAAAATGTCTTTCCCGTTGGCTTTTTCCATCACTGCCAATATAAATATGCAATATGTTGGAAAAAATCAGGGGTTAAAACAGATGTTAAGAGGGTTTTATTCTGTGTATGTTAACTTTGAGAAAGGTTTTTGCAGTCATAAGCCAATAGCACTTTAGTGACTGAAGGATAATTCAGTGAATGATAACAGATAATTACCTCCTCACTACATAAAGAATGTTCCCATTCTCTAGATACCATCACAAGCACGATACAATGAAGGCTGAAAACATACATCAGGATCTGCTTTGTTCCTCTTATCTGCCTTCACTTATTTTACTGACCAAATCAGAAGAAACTTTGAGGGTCCAGTTCTCCTCTCACACCAACCTAAAATTCATAGCTCCACTGACTATAGTTAGGCCAGCATAAATCAGGAGTAACACAACTGAAGTATATGGAGTTATGCTACTGTAAACATTAGGAGAATAAGTCCCATTTACTATTACTTATTAGTTGTGTTGCAGTTTCAGAGAGGTGCGCCAGTCATTATGGGGGCCCCTTTGGGCTAGACATTCTTCACACATAGAAGGTAAAAATTTCAAGCATAAGTGACTCAGGAACCTATGTCCCATTGCATTTCACTCTGTCATTCACAGATTTGACTTTCAATGTGAGTTAGGCTTTTAAATCACATGGGTCAAATTTTCTAAAGCCCCTATATTGAAAAGATGTTCATTTGCTCCCAAATAACTTACACTCTCTTGTTTTGCTTCATTCTACTAATTCAAACTAGAAAGACAGCTCACGTGCATATTTTGTCTGAGACCTAAACCAGGATCCTGAAAGACGTTAATTGTTTTGGTGGCAGGATGAGAGAGAACTTACATCCTCTGGTTGATATAACTGTTGTTGATGGAGCTGGGGACAAGTTTTGCACTGCTAAAAATTTAGAACTGGTCCAGTTAAAGAGTCCTTTCTCAGACCATAAAAGGACTGAACTAGAAATGGCAGGTCCCAACTTCCAGAACACTACCTTGTGTGGAAGAAGATGGGAGATCAGTTTGACTTAATTTAAAATGGCTATGAAAACTAGTCAAGATATACTTCATAAAAAGATTCAGCGGGTCTCAAATAGTTTCATGCACGCACACACACAAGATAGAAAGCTCTGTAGGCCTGGATGATTATGATTATTGAGGACATGTAAATGAGATTTTAAAAATACATTTTCAGGACACAACACAATTTTTAACGCTTTCCTGAAATATAAGCCACTATGATACAAGGTATATGCCCAATAACAGAACAAAAAAGAGTAGCCTTCACTTAATGAGTGATGGTGCAAGTTGAGGAAAATAGGTTAATTAATTTATTTTAAACATACTAATTGTCTGACAGTACTTTTGATATAATTTTCAGTAGGTTGGGTTGTTGTTTTTCTTTTAAGATCTCTTAGATAACAAGAGACTTTCTGACAAAGCAACTATGATTGAAGAGCAAATCCCCTAAATCTGCAGAAGTTCTGTTGTAAACCTGCTACACCCCTGCTGATCAGAATCACAAGACAGTATCATTATTTAAAATATAGACAAAGCTTTGCTGAAGTACCTGGGCCTCCCTTCCCCACGCTCTTCAAAGGCTAAAGATCGGGTCCTTTAGAGATAATTGTATCTCCCACACCACCAGGTGCAAAGGTTTTGATTATTGACATAAGAATGACAAAGATTACAGCTGTCGAAATACTGGACATGCTTCAAACTTAATACAAATGTATCTTTGGGCTTTGTCCAGCATAATTATTAAGAATTACTTTGATGATTAGAAGTATTAGATGTTGTTTCTCTAGTTCTTTTGTATCAAGAGACTAACTACAATTATTACTATTTTTACAACAGGTGTGTATGTTTGATTGTTGTTTTATTGCACACAAAGGCCCATATGTTCATGCAAGCTACATAGAAGAAAGAGTAGCAACTAACTACAAAACCTGCTTTTAATTTCTATACTCTACACAAAACTTCCTATATACGATGCTGCCATACCAACTTTCGATACAAAAATGGTTTCACACAGCTGATGTACAATAAGTGTGAGGAATCTCCAAAAATGAAAAACGGGTCATGACAACACCATTACACATATTCAGTATTAAGTTAATGCTGTTCTGAGCAGCAATACTTTACTATTAGCAAAATTCAGCATTACCAATATGTGTCTGTGGAAACCTAAGCATGCTGGGGCCATTAGCAAATGGCAAGGGTAGGTGGCCTTTGAGCCAGACTGCAGGGACTCAGAAAAGGTTGTTGCGTCTTTCATACATTGTGGTTCCCACTTCAGATCTGCATTTGACTTAGTACTCCACAGCTTCTGCCATGCAGTATCTTAAGTTATTCTCTTTCTCTACATTTATTGTTTCTAGCACCCGTTATTACCAAAGTGAGCATACAGCCCAAGTTAACCATTGTAAGTACTAGTTTTGAGCAAGCTTTATGCACACAGCTCATGGGAATTCTCTTTTCTCACACACCTACCTTTTTTTCTTTTTTGTTCACCTCAGCTCTCTGGTCCTTGATTATAGACCCCTTTGCCTTAATGTTCCATGAAGGCTTGAAATGACTGGAGGCATTAGGATCCAAAAATGATTAGCATAGTTGAACTTCAGAATTAACATACTTTCTTTTCCTCTGGTGAGCTACAAACACCTCTACCTTGACATAAAGCTGTCCTCGGGAGCCAAAAAAATCTTATCGCGTTATAGATGAAACCGCATTATATCGAACTTGATTTGAGCCCCACCCTCCCCCCGAGTGCTACTTTACCATGTTATATCTGAATTTGTGTTATATCGGGTGGCCTTATACCAAGGTAGAGGTGTATTAAAATATCCAGATTGATTTGTGCTTTCTTCTATCACTTTGAAAATATTGTGCCCAAATTCTTCTGCCTTCATTATGTCACTCAATTTCTCCTTTGCAGGCTTCTTTTTTTCCTGATAATTCCACTACTTAGTGTAACAGCTTCCCCTGTTCAATCATCAATCCTAATGTTTGGGAACACAGTAAAAATTTCCATTAAAAAAAAAAAAAGTTCCAGCTTTAAGTCTTGACAGTGAAAGTTACTATATGAATACTGTGCGTATCCAGGAGGACACGCAGCAACACGATATTGTATTTTCTAAAGCAAGTTTACGGAATTATTCAGTTACTATAAGCTGTCTATTTTGTGTGGCCTTAGTACAAGTAAAGGCTGAAAGATTCCCTTTTGATGCTTCAGAATCTCAGTTAAGTACTATATCATACAATCCTCATAAATGATAAGAATGTACTCAGCCTTGTTTCTTCACTACTCTCTCCCATCCCCCCTCCACCTCCACTTTTCTTTGTCTCTTCAGACCATTTATATTCATAAAACTGTTATGTAACTCTGATCCACCCTGATTCCATTTGATCCACATCTGGTACCCTTACACCTGCTGGGTTTCAAGGGAGGCAAAACAGTCCAGATGAACCATACATGCACAGAGGTAATCAATTTAGCACATAGTGTGATATCAGCACCAACCTGATCTGCACACTGGAAAAATATTAAACCTCGGGCCAATGGAAGCCATGAAGCTAAGAAAACTGATGCAATAAATAATCTGAGTAAGAATTCTAACAATCTCTGTTTGAGCACCCCAAGACCAAAAGAGCATGATACTTGCACTGTTAAACCTTTAGGGAGCTAGTGTGCCCTGCTCTTCTGGCTGGAGTTCAACTACTGAAAAATGCTAGTAAGAAGTAGAAGGTTGAAGAATCAAATCTCAGAATGCCAATAGTGTGATCTACCCAGTGAGCTTCAGCAACTGCTGTGAGAAAACCGGAAGATGAAATTTAAATCTGAATCAGAAAAAAGTCATGAATTTCAGGACTGCTCTGCAAAATGAAAGGCTATATATAGAACTGTATCTGTTCCCTTACCACATATTCCTACCTTTCACAAAGCTAATACAATCCAATAGGACCACAATGTCAGTCACGTCTCCTGTGGAATCTGCCATTCTGCTGAAGCCAAGCACCGAACATTTTATTGTCTCTCTTCCTGGGTCCCACCTGTAGCTGCCCTTGACTCCTGACATGCTCCAAAAGGAGAATTAATTGGATCAGAGTCCATGCCCTCTGTGCCATTCCATGGATCAGGGAGCCATAGCTGACGTTCAGCTTCTAGCCAGGGAGTAGGAAAGCCAAAAGTAGATTGGGGAGCTAGGCTGCCTGCATAGCAGCCAAACCCCAGGAGGCAGGGAGATGATTCCACAAAGCAGGCTACAACCCTCCCTTCCCCACACCTTCCATCCTCCATGCTTCCTGGAATACACATGGGGAAGGAGGCTCTGAGTCTGGACATCATGGAAGCCAAAGCCAACTGGGTAGAGTCAGGCCATCTCAAAGGTATAAAGAAAATCCCAGAAAATAATTACCACAAAAAATAATCACTGATGAATTTTACATTAATGAGTATTTTCATCTAGGAACTGTAGGGACGTGTGTGTGGAGGCAGAGATGGGAATGAAGGTTATCTGTTATGGCAACAGAATAAGCTGACATTGTTATGGAATGGAGGGGTTGTTCCTGCAGAATTTGATCCCATTACAACAGGGAGTACATGGGGTCCCTTTGACAGGCCTGAGATAATTATTCCTGAGTAAGCCTAACCAACCCAGAAGGCTGCACCGTACAGTCATAAAAACCAGACTGTAACATTGGTATATGTTAGGATAAGTCTGTGGCACCAAATATGAGTTTAATTATTCTTTACCTGCCAAGCACAGAAAGAGATGCCAATGCTCCCAGCTCATCTGCATCAGTTATTTCATCTATCTTTTATGGCAGCTGCTTGCTGTAGGTACTAATTAATACATAAAATTAATATTAAGGCTCCAAAAAAAATAATCTAATCTATTGACAGACATCAAGTTCTGTCACACTTGCATTCATGAATTTTGTATTTCTAAGTAAGTAAAGCAACTACAGAATTTCTCAAAAACGTCATCCACTGGCACTTGAAGGTGAGAAATGTTAACAGGGAATTTTGGTGCCAAAATATAAAGGTCAGGTTTTGCTATCCTTAATCACAGTAAGTTGTACCTTACTTTATGAATAAGGGTGGCAAAAATTGACCCTTAATTAGTACTGAGGAATTAAAATACTTTGTAGCTTCCACCCTTCCACATGCAGTGCAAAATGACTAAATTCAAATCAATTATTTTGCTAATACACAAGATTCATTGTAACGCTCTATGAAAATATACACTATCGGAATTGTGTATTAGGTTTAAGACCCCAGTGTTGCAATCTGATGCATATGGGCAGACCAATGGGATTCCATGTTGTGAAGATCCATTCACACAAAGCAGACTGCAGGACCAAGTCTAAATTAACAATAAACCTTAATTGTTTGCATACCTATAACCCAGGACATTTTATTTTATTTTTTAAAATTAACGACACACTCAAATCTAATCCTATTGTTTTTATTCTTATAAAGCACAAAAGATGTCTTCAAAATCATCATTTATTCTTGAAAATATAGTGTACCATGTACACTATATGTCCAAAATTAATCCCTTCCTGACTGTATGTGTATATGACAAAAGCATTCTCAAAAGAGAATATTATAGTATTATGCTCACAACACACACATTATGAAGACAATTTCATAAGCCTGCATTTTCAGATGCTTATAACTTTTCAAAAAATTCCCTTCCAGTCGAAATTTCTCAAGCCAAAACTGAAGAGTTTTGGGAAGTTCAGGAAGTTTTATGTCATGATTTTTTCAAGCTGACCCATGAGAGTAATGGGGTCTTGCTCATGTGGAAGAGCTTGCAGGGTCTTAGTATGAAAGAACTGAGACCTGTGTTCAATTTAACACATGCAACTCCCAATGACTTTACTAGGAGTTCCATCCATATATCTTGAGGGTATAACTAAGTCAAACTAAGCCCTGACTTCAATGAAGTTGCAGTGACTTACACTGAGGTTCAATTTAACTCAGGATTCTTTATCAGGTAAGAATTTTTCCAGCTGATTTTACTGACAACTCCAATAGGATATATTTTTAAAACATCAAACTGGAAATCCACTTCACATCCAATTCTGCACCAAACTCAGGATGGACAGACTTCTGAGCCCATGCAGTGACTACCGGCTTCCATCAGGAAAAAAACCTTTTGACATATTTGTAGAAAACTGATACAGAATAAATGTTAGAGATGTTTGAAAATCACAAGCACTACACACTATTTTCCACAAATTTGTGTAATTCTTATTTGAACATGCAATCCCATATGGAAGAACCTTCAAATAAATGTACTCAAAGCAGTGTCATATCTCATTCTCATATGAATGTATATGTGGGTATTTAATCTGTGATCCATTGCAACTTCCTTTTAGAGAAAATAAAAGCATTACACACAAATATATATTAATGTAACATTAATTTTAAATGCACAAGTATCAGGAAATTAAGTGTATAGTTTCCTAATGTAACTCAGCCTGCCCTTCCCCCTCACGCATATGAAATATTCTGTACAACTGTATGTCAGTGGTTCTCTAGTGACGGTCCACAGACCGCAATCAGGCAGTACATGGCTTGGTTTATAGCATGACTTCCCAATGTGGGGGTGCAAACAGATTCAAACGGGAAGGGATTATCATGACCATCTTCCCTTTATTTATGTCTAGTTGGGAGTGACATCCCAAAACATTTTCCTGTTGTAACATGGCTCACAGTATGGAGAAAGGTTAAGAATCACAGGTTTATAGAATAGTATCAAAATGAGAATCCATTATAACAACACAGATTAAGATTATAACAAGAGTATACTATGTATTTTTCAGTTTGAGATATGGTGTGCTAAATCTGAACGTTAGAGAATGGCTCCTGTATATGATTTTATCACACACATGTAAATGTGTACGGTTATGGAAACCATACATTGGAATTTTCTGTTTTGCAATTTAAATCTCACTTAGAACACTGCATTAATGAAGTTAGACTTAATTTTAAATTGAGTGTCAAATTTTAATGTTTATTACTTCATCAAAATTTCAATTATTTTTTTTCAAATGTTTGGGTCTGCTTATTAAAGAAGTCATAAAATGGAACAGCATGTATGTTTCATCATTGTATAGCAGCATGCTGCTTACTTATATTTTTATTGAATCACAGCAAATCTAATTATTTACACCTTCTTTATACTACAATCCTCTTTCAGATTAAAACAAATCAGGAATCACTAACCTGTCAAGTTTCTACTTTGAAGAAAGTTATATTTCTGACAGCTTAATTTATTTACGTTGTTAATAAAACACAGCAAAGCAGTTACACAGAAGGGGTTGCCTAAAAGTCACTGTAAAAACGGTTATATGGGACAACAAAAATAAGGTCTGATAAGGCAGTGTACTTGTAGCTGTGTCAGTCCCAAGATATTAGCAAGGCAAGATGGATGAGGTAATATCTTTTATTTGACCAACATCTGCTGGTGAGAGAGACAAACTTTCCAGTTCTGCAGAAGTATGAACTTTTGTATTTCTCACGAACAGAAGTTGGTCCAATAAAACATAGTACCTCACCCACCTTTTTTTTCTTGTAATGCATCATTTGTATTACCTTCTAGACAGCTATTAAAAAAAGTAGATTTGCTAAACTATTTTTTTGAAAACAAAGCTTATTCTAAGAAAAATCCATGTACAGAAGGTAGGCCTCATGTTTTATCTTTTGCTCACATATTAACTGAAAGATTAAAAAAAACTTTGACATAGTGTTAACTTTTGGATTTGCATAGAGAAGCGGGGGTCACTCCTCACACATTCATACCTGCACGTAACTGCAAACTGCCGTGCGGATACAAACCCAGGGGCACCCTCCCGGGAGGCAACACACTGACAAGTCATCACCCCACCTCCTGCTGCATAATACACTGGGTATAATCCCTGCCCCCACTCCCCTCGGAGCAAGCACAGGGCGGATCTTCCCAAAGAATTATTCGGGACCGCGGCATGCCAGGCAGGGGACTTGTTGAAAGCGCTTGTCTGATCAACACTGTGTGGGGAGGGGGAGCGAGCTATCCTACAGGTGATGATCAGACAGGCGCAGCGCCCAGCCCCATGCCCCACTGGCGGGACTCCGCTCAGAGGCCTCGCCGCGGCTCACCAGCAAATGGCAGCAGCAGAGCGCCGCGGAATGCCCGCCCGCCGGCGCTGCACCGAGGGGTTCCTCCTTCCCCGCTGCCGGAGCCGCACGGCGTCTCCTGACCCCAGGCGCGGCACTAGCCGCACGCAGACCTCGCCCCTGCAGCAGCCGCCGCCGCTTAACCTCCACCCCCGCCCGCCGGCGGGGCCCTGCTCCACGCCCACCCAGCCGCCGGCCTCCCTGACACCCTTCCTCCCCGGAGAGGCGCCTTCAGGGCAGCCAGGCTGCAGCGGGCGGGCAGCGCCCGATCCTCCCCACCACACCTAGCAACAGCGCTGACAGGACGCAGCAGCGGCGGCGAGAAGGAAGCGGAATGGCTGCCGCCGCGGCTCGCTCCCTCCCTCCCCAGAGCCCTGACAGCCAGAGCCGGGGCGGAAGCTGCAGGCGGCGTGCCTGCCCGTCCTCCTCTCCCCCTCCCCGCGCCTCCTCCGGCTCTCCCCGCACTGCCTCCTGCCAAGGCAAACTAACTCCCCGCTGCAGCGGCGCCCAGCTTCCCACCCCCACCATGCCCCCTTGTGCAGCCGTCCCAGCCCCTCGTGCCCCCCGCGCAGTCTCCCCCAGCACCCCTGCCTCCTGCCCGCCCCACGCCTTGCCATGCCGCCTCCTGCACCTCACGCCGCCCCGCGCCCCGAACACACCCATGCTCAGTATGCAGCCACCCCGGCACCTTCTCCCCCCGCCCTGCCCGTGCCCGGCATGCAGCCCCACGCCCCTTCCACATGCACCCCGCTCCCCAGCGCTGCGGGGGGGTCCCCCTCCCGGCCACTCACCGATGTGGTTGTCCTCAATGTGCTCGATGAGCTCAGCCAGGCTTGGGAAGTGGAGCCCGCAGCCCCCGAACCTGCAGGTATTGGAGAAGAAGGAGGCGGCGGCGATGCCTGTCATGGTGTTACATTGAGATCCCCCTGCAGTGCCTGCTCTGCCAGGGCCGCCGGCGGCAGGGCGGAGAGAGGCGGGGGAAAGGGGGAACGGGACAGAGAGAGATGGAGAGAGAGAGAGCGAGAGAGGGTGGGAGCGGGGGCGGGGAGGAGGAGGTGGCCGCGGCGGCAGCAGCAGCGTCGGGAGCGGCGGAGGGGAGGGACGGGCTGGGTGGGGGGAGATGAGGCAGCCGCAGCTGGGAGGAGGGACCAGTGTTGTACTGTAACAGCTGTGCTACCCCAGCAGCCACTGCCTCCTCTAGCAGGATCAAGGGACCCAGGCCACACTCATCACCTTCTCAGGGGGAGACTTAACAGCAGTTCACATAGATACTTCAGTGCTCAAAGGCTGGGTTACACAACAGAGAAGTGTGACTGCCAGTGTGAAGTTTTTTTTTGGGTGTGGGGGGGGGATGTTACATTTGTTTGTAACTTTATTTAACTTTTCCCAGTAACACATTGAGGGTGGGGAATTAAAAAGGAGCTTATTTTTGTTTACCCCATGAAACCAATTTGTGAGTGGGACCCCCCCCCATACATTAAAAACACTGTTTTATATATTTAACACCCTTATAAATGCTGGAGGCAAAGCGGGGCTTGGGGTGGAGGCCAACAGCTCATGACCTATAATGTAAATAATCTTGTGATTCCTTGATCGGTCGCGACCCCCAATTTGACATCCCCTGGAATGGTATCTTACACAGTAATTAGTCCCATTTAAATCAGTGGAACTACGTGTGGAATAGGCTGTGGCACCTTATTTTTACTCACAATAGCAGTATCTGGTTCACAGAGGGGGACCCACAGTACAGGAGTTCACCAAGTGGTATAAAACAGTAGTTTTCAACCAGGGGTACACATAACCCGTGGGGTATGCAGTGGTCTTCCAGGAGGTACATCAACTCATCTAGATATTTGCCTAATTTTACAATGGGCTACATAAAAAGCACTGGTGAAGTCAGTACAAACTAAAATTTCATACAGTGACTTGTTTATAGGGCTCTATATACTAAACACTGAAATGTAAGTACAATATTTATATTCCAATTGATTTATTTTATAATTATACGGAAAAGTGAGACAGTAAGCAATTTTTCAGTAATAATGTGCTGTGACACTTTTGTATTTTTATGTCTGATTTTGTAAGCATGTAGTTTTTAAGTGAGGTGAAACTTCAAGACAAATCAGACTCCTGAAAGGGGTACAGTAGTCTGGAAAGGTTGAGACCCACTGGTGTAAGCAGTGCATTCAACTAAAACTCATAGAGTCCCCATTGACTTTACTGAAAGTCAGCACCTACAAGGTAGTGAGAGCACCCTCAACCCCATCTCATTGGAGTTGAGTTCTCAGCTACTTGTAGAATCAAGCCTTTAGGCCCTGATCCTACAGACACAGGTGCTTGACTGTACTCCTGTAAGTAACCCATTGAAATCAATGAGGCTATTCAAATTAATAACTTTAGGCACATGCATAATTGTTTAGAGGATTGGAGTATGAAGTAGCAGAAGGTCTAATTGGCACAGAATTTGGCTCTGTCTCTCTGTAGGATAGATCTTTGCAGCATAAGGACATGATTCTGCTAATCTTTGCATGTTGAACTCTTGTGTTGATAGGAGTTGAGTAGGAGAGCAAGAAATCGGGATTGTGCTGTGGTGTAAAACTGATAGAACTGGAGAAGGAAATTAACATAAAAATACAAAACTCACTCTCTAAACCTATTTTGACATTTTTGTCTCCAGAAAGCTAGTCACTGGAGAGGCTGACTGATTAATTGATTTGAATGAAGTTCTCCTGAGGCTAAACTTCATAGACAGCTTTATTTAAAATTAAAAGAAAAAAAAGAGCAAGAGCTTTCCTGTCAGGTGGGTTCTTTAAAGTTTTTTTATAATTATTTCATCTTTGCTATATTGCATATTATGCTAAAATTATGCTACTAGTTCAAGCAAAACCACTGCTGCAAAAAAATAAAAATACTGGCTTAAAATCCTAATCATGCAGATACTTATGCATGTGCCTAACTCTATGCCTAAAGTTAAGCATGTGCATAAGGGTCTGCAGAATCAGATTCTGATTTATTAACTATATTGCCCTCTCAGCTGCTCCCATCATTGCTGAAGGGGTCATTGCCTAAAGAGTAGCAAAACTTTCAAGGCAGCAAAATGGTTAGTGACTGCAGGCATGGAGGGTATGCCAGTTTGCTTAGAGCAGCAGAAATCTTGGAGCCATGTCTGACTACCTATGCACTTGAGACCCTAAAACCTCTTGAAAAGAACAGGAGTACTTGTGGCACCTTAGAGACTAACATTTATTTGAGCATAAGCTTTCGTGGGCCACAACCCACTTAATCAGATCCATAGTATGGAACATATGATAAAAAGAGAGATTTACATACAGAGAACATGAAAAAGTGGAAGTAGCCATACCAACTGTAAAAGGCTAATTAATTAAGATGAGCTATTGGCAGCAGAAGGAAAAAAAAATGTTTGTAGTGGTAATCAAGATGGCCCATTTTAGACAGTTGACAAGAAGGTGTGAGGATACTTAACATGGGGAAATAGATTCAGTATGTGTAATGACCCAGCCATTTCCAGTCTCTATTCAAACCCAAGTTAATGGTGTCTAGTTTGCATATTAATTCAAGCTCAGCAGTTTCTCGTTGGAGTCTGTTTTTTGAAGCTTTTCTTGCAAAATTGCCACCTTTAAGTCTGTTACTGAGTGACCAGAGAGGTTGAAGTGTTGTTCTACTGGTTTTTTAATGTTATGATTCCTGATGTCAGATTTGTGTCCATTTATTCTTTTGCGTAGAGACTGTCCAGTTTGGCTAATGTACGTGGCAGAAGGGCATTGCTGGCACATATCACATTGGTAGATGTGCAGGTGAATGAGCCCTTGATGGAGTGGCTGATGTGATTAGGTCCTATGATGATCCTATTTGTTATTTAAATGACACCATCATTATGCTCAAATAAATTTGTTAGTCTCTAAGGTGCCACAAGTACTCTTGTTCTTTTTGCAGATACAGACTAACATGGCTGCCACTCTAAAACCTCATGGTGACAAAATAACCTGCATCTTTGTTCACAGATCAGTTTCCCAATTTTCATATAAATTAACACTGATTTTCCCTATATATTGCATAACTTCCAATCAAAAAAATTGTTCCTAGGGTATATATTTATTTTACTTAATTGTACATTACAAATGCACAAAATTTATTTTCCAAAGATGCAGATTTAAGGAAAGCCTGCCTTCACTTCAACATTATAGGGCATTCCATATTAAAGTTAGAATTCTCTTGAGTAACACACAGGTTCCTGATATCTAAAACCTATCATTTGGTCTGTTTGTGTCAAGCATATTCATTTCACAGGTCACTACTTTCTTCCTTTAAATCTGTCCTCAAGGCCTGCATCTTCCATGATCCTTACAAGAAAATTAGTCAACTAATAATTAGCCAAGACAAAGGGTAGTTTGGGAGACAGCTGATCCTAATTAAGACCCCAATCCTGCAAACATTGATGCAGATGCTTAATTTTGCTACTAAATTTTACAGGATTACTCATGGCAAATTTTTGTAGGCCTGGGACTTAGAACAACAGACAGGTGCAGGAGAAAAATACTTTAAGCATTTTTCTTAGTAACAGGTCTCTAATCTGTACAATCAGATCCTAGCCCTATGCAGAGCTCTATTAAAATCAGTAAAGCTCTGTGTGGGTGCAGGGGTCCACAGCTCAGTTTGCAGTCTCGCAGCCTTAAATATTAACCTTTACAGGCTGGGGACTGGATCTTTATATGGACAGTGTCTAGCACATTGTGAGTGCTACAGTAATATAATAAAATTGTACAGAGAAGCAGGAGACCAATACTCAATAGAATGAGCGTTGTGTACATGAATTACGTAAGAGGCTGATCCTGCATCATTAAAGTCAATGGGAGCTGCCCCATATGTTCAATGGATGCAGGATCAAGCCGACAGTGAAACAAACCAGCAAATATCACTACTCTGTCAACACTTACGTATAGCTGCTTTCTACAACTCGTCTACTATCACTAAAAAATAAAAACAAAAATAAAGATGTAGGTGCTTACTAAATTCTCTGGATTTCGGGGTCTCCATGAGCTGGTAAGAACACAATTCCCACAGAAGTCAACAGGAGTTGGAAGTGCTGAGAAGACTTCTTAGGAGCCACTCAGTATCCCACAGATAATGATCCAGGTAATGACTTTGACTAAGGCTTTATCTACACTGGAACTTTGTTGGTAAAACTTTTGTTGTTCAGGGGTGTTGAAAAAAACACACGCACCCCAAACAACAAAAGTTTTACCGATGAAAAGTACCGGTGTGAACAGCGCTTTGTCAGTGAGAGAACTCTTCTGCTGACAAAGCTGCTGCTTGTTGGGGGTGGAAGTTTTTGTCAACAGGAGAGCTCTCTCCTGCTGCCAAACAGCAGCTATGCTGCGCGCCTTTTAGTGGCACTGCTGTAGCAGCACAGCTGTGTCACTAGAAGGGTAGTGTAGACAAAGCCTAAGTCACTCTCCCTAGTATTTTAGGGCCTGATTTAGCAGGCTTAACTTCTGATGATTTCACTGCAAGTTGAGGCAGTTTATCAGGTCAGGCCCATGATTAGTAACATACTCCTATGATCTATTCTAGACACTTTTTCAGACCCATCTTCTTACTACTTTTCAGAGAATCCATTTTTTGTTCCAAAATTAACTAAGGGCCTGCTCCCGTAGACTTCAGTGGTACAGGATCAGGCCCTATATGCCAAAACTACTCCTTGTGTTTCCCTGTTCATGTTTGTCTGCCACAAATGTCCCTGAGCTTACTTTTCACCCCCTTCTCCAGTTTTGACATCCAGTTACCTTTCTTTCTAGTGCATAAGAGAAATGCATCATGCTACTCTCGTGATAAATTGCTCTTGTAGAAAGAACTTTATGCCACTCGATCGTAAACCGAACTTCGCACCTGTTGATAATCTGTACGTTATTCCCTGATAACCAGAAACTTCTATGCTTAAACTCTGTGCTGTTCACTTTTTTTAATCATCATCTTAATAAAATGTTTAGAACTTTCAGAGTCAATTTCCCCACACTACATGTATGCCCCTTTCTCGCCCCACCCACCACCCTAAACTATCTGGAAGACTGAGGTTGAGTTATCTTGGTGCTTCTTATAAAATTAGTTTCCTCTGCCCACCAGCACATTTTGAAGTGCTATTTCTTTATTATTAATAATAATTTGAAATTACTACACTTCTCATTCAGGCTTTTCAAAGCATTCTACACAGAGAATGATACTTGTCTACCTCCATTTTCCAGCTTGGAAAACTAAAACAGAAGGTAGTAAGGACTCATTTCAGTGGGAGTTATCTGTGGGGGAAGTATGTAAACAAAATCAGGCCTGAAAGTGATGCAGAATTCGAAATACAACCCAGCTCTGCCTATCCCTAATTTATGCTATAACCGCTAGATAAAAGTGCCTCCCTTATTAGGACTCTACACTTGCAAAATACTTTTCACCCTCCCAAGCCACCAAATTTTTCTCTCCACTGTCCTCTGATTTTAAAAAGAATGTCTTATTATTTGTTGGTAACATTATCTGTATTACTATTCTGAACTGTGTTTATGACTGACAAATGTAGCCATACTTTCTATGCCCACTAAAATGATACATTTCAATCATTTATATCATGAGGGCTTTATCTTAAAAAAATTGATGTGATTAATACTTCTGAGGAGTGCTGGAGTGTGAGGAATGGAAATTTACATTTTCTATCCACACAAAAGGTGGAGTATGCAGAAGTGGTGCAATCTCTCACACCGGCATCTAATATGTCTCAATCTTTTTCTGGAATAACACTCCAGCAGCCCTCCCACAATAGTACTGAGTCGCACGTTGTCAACAAAGTTTGGTCCTGTCCTGGAAAATAATATTCAGGTACTGACTATACCAGTTGCTTTGAGTTTCTCAATTTTAAGCTCTTTGGGGCATATCTTCCTATGTGTTTGCAGTCCCCAGCACAATGGGCTCCCAATCCTGATGGCACCTGAGTCAAAACCTTAATACACACAATAATCAAGTGCCACTGTGCGTTAGTGTTGGTCTTAAAACTGAACTGCAATGAGTTAAATATTTTATAGAAAAGTGTTGAAAATGACAAATTACTAATGAAACTTAATGTAATTAATTTTATATAGTGTCCTTGTATAAACATAACATAAGAACACAACAACAGCCATACGGGGTCAGACCAAAGGTCCATCTAGCCCAGTATCCTGTCTTCAGACAGTGGCCAGTACCAGGTGCTGCAGACAGAATGAACAGAACAGGTAATCATGTGATCCATCCCCTGTTGCCCATTCCCAGCTTCTGGCAAACAGAAGCTAGGGACACTATCCCTGTCCATTCTGGCTAATAGCCATTAGCTATAAAGAAGTTCCAAATGGTTTACGGAGAGGTGGAATAGAGAGAAGATGCTTTACATAATTGATTACTGTGAAGCACTCACCAGCAGTGCTTCCTAGTGGTCAGGCCAGGATGTGGCAGGTTCGCTTCGTATCCTGGAGGGGGCAGAACTGGGCGCAAAGGGGTGGGGCAGAGAAGGGGTGGGAAGAAGCAGGGCAGGGGTGGGGCACTCGGGGAAGGAGTGGAGTGGGGGTAAGAGCACTCCCCAGTGGATTAGAAACTCAGCACCTATAGTATAGCCCCAGCATGTAGCAGTCTGTTCTTTTTGCAACTCAGCCCTCCAGCTGGATCACACATTTGTATCTGCCTTTCAGGGGAGACGTAAAGAGTTAAATAATGTGCAAGTCTTCAGAAGTCATCAAGGGCTTCCAGGCTCCCCCCTTGGGTCAGGATCTTTGGGTCTGCACCCTTAACGCCTTCAGGATCTTCCCCAACTAAGTTCCCTGTTGAAGTATAGGCTTCTGTCATTGTCCACACTTTAGAGGCCCAACCTCTTCATTGGGTGCCAATCCAGGGCCAGTGGTGGACAGCTAAGATCTGTACCTTGGGGTGTTATGCAGCGACCTTCCTGGATCACTTCCTACCGGTGCGCCCCCCCCCCCCGGTGTAAAGCACTGAATGCAAAATTAAAGCTTCTGACCTTCACCAGTCCCTCCTTTGCAAGCTTGGTCAGGTCAATATCTCCAAGCCTCAGGCAGCAAGAGCTCCTGGGGTGCTCCTTCCCAAGAGCTCAGGTCTGCTTCCTTCCACTGCCTGCCTCTGAACTGTTCTACTTCCCTGTTTAAGCTCTACTTCCAGTTTGTGTAGGCTTTACAGGTGAGGCCACCTGGGCCAGGAGCTGCTTTTTAACCCTTTCTTCTCCTGTGTGGGGTTTGTATGCCCCATCCCATACCCTTCGCCTCAAAATAGGATCCAATGTTGTATCTTCTGCTTTCCTTTGGGGGAGGGGAGGAGGGCAGGGTGGAAGGAACGGGAGAGAATCAGTATTTTGGTGGACTGTCCCAGCTCGGTGGAGTACCTGAAAACTATATAGCTGTAAGGAGAGGTACCACTGCATAAAATTCTTGGGTCGACACCTTTCATGATGTTCAACCACTGAAGAGGTGTGTGTTCAGTTACTAATGAGAAGGGGTTTGCCAACAAATAGCACCTTAAGACATCCACAGCCCATTTCACAGCTAATGGTTATTTTTCTGTGACTGAATAGGCTTCCTCCTGGGGGAACAGTTTTCTACTTATATAGGGAATTGGGTGTTCCTCTTCCTCAGCCTCCTGGGAAAGGATTGTTCTACGTCCTTCAGCAGAGGCATATGTTTAAAGTGTGAACCTTTTGGAAAAATCTGGATGAATACGTACCAGTTCCTGACACAGAGAGTCTTTTAGATTCCAAAATGCTCTGTCGCAGACTCCAGCCGAAATGATTTTCTTAGGACTGGTATCCTTCACAAGGAGGGGTGCTGCAATCATGGCAAAGTCTGGTCCAAAATGCCCATAATAGCTTGCTAGTCCTAAAAAGTGTCAGACCTCTTTTATTTTTGTGAGGATGGGCCAAGTTGCTAAGGCCTGTAGTTTGCCAGTGGTCATAACTTGCTGCTACTTATGGTATAACTGAGATAAGTAACTGCCAGTTTGCCAACCTACTTGGGTTCACAGTGAATTCTGTACCCCTCAGAATCTGTAGGATGGAGATAACATGTCATATGTGGCTGTTCCATTTACAGCTGTAAATCAAAATGTCATCGGTATATACTGCAGCATATTGACCATATAGTTACAGCATGTGATCCATGTGCCATTGGAAAGTGGCTGCTGCTCCAGAGAGGCAAAATGGCATAGCTCGCAATTGGTACAGAACAAATGGAGTGGAGAAAGCTGTTTTTTTCTGAGACTCTGAGGTCAGGGATCTGCCAGTACGCCTTCCTGAGGTCTAGGGTGCAGATATACTTGGCAGCTCCTAGCCTTTCTAGTGAACTAATCTATTCTGGGCATAGGGTAGGCATCAAACTTTGATGATATAGTTACCTTGCTGAAATCAAAAAGAATAGGTTCTCCCATCTGGTTTCAGTACCAGCACAATGGGACTTCACTATCACTGCTCTAACATGGTTTGTAGTTCCTCTTGGATGGTGCCTACATCTTTCACGGGAGTGGTTGTGGGTTTTCAAGGACCCATTTGTGATGGGTCCCCCCGGGGTGCCTGGTACTGGGGTGCATACCTTGTTGAGTCATAGTAGCCAGGCAGTCTGGAACATTCTCAGGAAGGCTTACCAGGTGGGGAATAAGCTTCTCCTAAGGCCTTTTAAAAGCGGCAAAGAGTTCTGTGGCACCTTATAACAAACGTATTGGAGCATGAGCTTTCGTGGGTGCATCCGACGAAGTGGGTATTCACCCACGAAAGCTCATGTTCCAATACATACGTTAGTCTATAAGGTGCCACAGAACTCTTTGCCGCTTTTACAGATCCAGACTAACACGCCTACCCCTCTGATACCTAAGGCCTATTGTTATTCCTAATGGCCCATTACCTTGAATAGGCCCTTGACAGCCAGCTATCTAGATTGGAAGCATTTTACCTAGCGGGTGTCACCCAAGCGTGACTACATTTGAAATACAGATACATAGTCAATATTCGTAACTTCAGATACAAAAATGATACATGTATACAAACAAGAAAACTATATTCAGCAAATCATAACTTTTCCAGTGACACCTTACATGCCCTGTCTTGTACAAAATGCATCATAATTGTGCCATAATCATATCATATAATGATACCACTATGAAGAATATGGGGTGTAGTGTCACACCATTGTCCTGGTTCTGTGGCTGTGTGATGATAAGCCAGGTTAGTGTGTCTCGGAAAGATTGAAAATACTGCAGGGAAGGATTCAATCTGCTGCTTCATTTGGGTTATCTGTTCTGATTGAAGCTCTTCTCCCATTGGTATGGCTCAGGATTCTTGGGTTATGGGTGCTTGAGAGCATAGCCCAGGTTTGGGTGGATAGGGTATTATAAGGAGACCTTCTTGATCTTTCCAGGCTTTCAAAAGGTTAACATCATACACTTATTTCCTTTTTCTTCCCTCTCTGTCAGATTTCGGAGTTGACCAGTCCCACTTCTTCCATGACCTTGAACAGCCCCTGCCACCAGACCAATAATCTTTACTCTGAACTCAACAGCAATAATAGTACCTGGTAAACAGGTCTAAATTTTCATAGATGGTCCCTTGGTTATAGGCCTTTCTTAGTTCTATTGGGCTTTCAATAACTTTTCTTTTGAAAAGTCCCCTAAAGTCTTAAGCCTGTCTCACAACTGGAGTACATACTACACCACGTTCATCACCTTTGGTCCTGGTTTCTCCTATGCTTCTCTGAGGAGGTCTAAAATCCCATGAGATTTTCACTCCTATACAGAAGGCAATGGGAGAATCCCATGGATGCTTGTGGAACCTCTCTGATGGCAAACAACAGTGGTGGAAATAACTGGTCCCACTGGCAGGGGTTTGATGCTACAGATTTCCTCAGCATCTTTTTCAGCATCCGATTAAACTGCTCAACCAATCCATCCATTTAGAGGTGGTAAACTGATGTACTTAATGTCTTAACCCTTAACAGATCAAACGTGACACAAAATTAGTTCCTTGATCAGTCAGGATCTTTTTTGATATACTTGAGCAAATAATTTCATAAACTCGGCTATGATGGTTGCCGAATTTATAGAGCAGAGGGGGATGGCTTTGGATACTGAGTTGTGTGATCTAGAACCACGAGGATATGCAGTCCCACTAGGTCCATCCCAGTTCTTTCAAATGGTATCCCCACTATAGGAATATGACTAAGGGGCTTTCAGGGTCTTCTTGGGTCCAGCCATTTATCATGACACACAATAATCCTTGACTTCATGTGCACTCCCAGCCAATAGCTCCTATTCATCGCCTGTTTGAGTGTTTTATTTGCCCCCAAGTGAATGTACATTGGGTCAAGTCAGTGAGCCATAACACTTCTCTTTGATGCCGTCTTAGCATGAGGAGCTGTATTGTCATCTCTTTGATTTGGTGGTCCTATTCCAGCCAATATAACTGTTCTCTCCTAAATTCAAAATAGAGCCATTGTTTTAGCAGCTGAGTATCCACTTCTTCGCCATTGGTCATTGCCACTTGATCAAAGACCCACGTTAGCATCTGGTCATCTCTCTGTTCTCTTATGAAATCTTCATCTCTGGCTAGAAGCTCTACATCTAATGGGCATTTGGTCTCATTCTTTCGGATAGAGGGAGGGCCCCTTGTTTGTTTCACTTAATCCCACCAGTTACTTTCATCCCAGGCCTTGGGACAGGCTGTTCCCCTGACCCAGTATAACTACAGCCCGTTGTCTCAGAGGGAAGTTGGTCAGCAGCCATCTAATTGTCCATTAGATTTACATCTTCTATCAATGTCTTGTGTCGATACCTCACCACCCAATCTCTTCCCCCAGCTGGGAGGATCTGGGTAAACTGTTCTATTACTATTTGATGAGCCGTCTGCACCCTGGTCCTCATCTCTGGTTGGAGCCAGCACCGGTAGCATACCTTGAGTTTCTGGCCACTACCCAGCACTGGGACCCCAGTGGATATCTGTGACTGCGGAAGCAATGACAATGTTTCAGTCACTATAGGGAACATGCCGAGGGGGGGAATAATCCAAAATGTTGGTTTTGGCATGAATATAGTCATGTGTGGTGACTGAGTCAAGTCCCCTGTAGGCAGCCTGAGATGCTCTCATCAAGTATGGAGCCAGCAAAATAGCCCAATGTTTGGGCAGCCATTGTGCTGAAGTTACTGCCCATTTGAATGTAACCAAAAATGCTTCAGGTTCATCCTGTGGCTCAATCTTTCTTAACTTCCCTGGTATTGTAGTGGCCAGGCTTGCATTAGGTGCTTCTGTGGAAGGATTCACTGCTGCCCCCTGCGGATGTACTGGTGTCAATACTTGTTGAACAAGACACTGTTATTGTTCTTGTTGCTTTACAAACAGCTGTTGAACAAGCTGCTGCGGTTGTATGGCTTGTTGCTGCTGCTGAATACCCATCTGCTGTAATAGTTGGTGCTGTGTTATTGCTGTGCCTGTTGCTGCTGGTTATCTGTCACCCACTTCAACAGCTTCTCCATGTCTATCTTCTTGTTATCCCTGTCTAGTTGGTGAGGTAAGGGTTTTTTTGTTGTTGTTAAAACTAGATAATCTCCTGTAGTAAAGCTGGGGATAGTTTGTCCACATTCTTCATCAGTTGTAAAGGGAAATACTCACCATGCCTCCTAGTGGTCAGACCAGGATTAACACACTGCCTTCCGCCCAGTCATTCCTCTTTCTCACTATAGCTCTGCCTCATACGAGTCTGTCCTTTTTGTGACACAGCCCTCCCGCCGGGTCACACATTTAAGTCCATCCCTTTCAGGGTACATATAAATAGTCCAATAATGCGGAAGTCTTCTGAAGTC
Organism: Chelonoidis abingdonii; assembly: GCF_003597395.2. Taxonomy (NCBI): domain Eukaryota; kingdom Metazoa; phylum Chordata; order Testudines; family Testudinidae; genus Chelonoidis; species Chelonoidis abingdonii. The sequence continues at coordinate 67,760,821 of NC_133770.1, forward strand.
AGTAAGGGCTTCAGGGCTTCCCCCTTGTGTCAGGGTCTTAGGGTTGGGAACCTTACATGTTCAGGATCTTCCCCAACTAGATTCCCAGCGAAGGGATAAACTTTGGTCATTATTCCCTCTTTAGGGGCTGATAGGGGAGCCCAGGTCCACCCTCTCCACTTGATTGCAATCCAGGACCCAGTGATGGGCTGTTGAGACCTGCACTTTGGGTGCTGTGTAGCTGCCTGCCTGGATTGCCTCCTACCAGTGTTCCCTTTTCCCCCAGGGTAAAGTAAAGAACCAAAACACAAAATTAAAATTTCTGACTTTCAAAAGTTACCAGTCCCTCCTTTGCACACTTCGTCAGGTCAGTGTCTCCAAGCCTCAGCTAGCAAGAGCTCCTGGACTACTCCTTCCCAAGAGCATAGGTCTGCTCCCTTCCACCATCTTCCTCCCTCTGAGCATCTGTGCTTCACTTTTCAAGCTCTGCCTCCAGCTTGTGCAAGCTTTGCAGGTATGATAGGGTGGGGGCTACATAGATCCAGAACTACTCCATAGCCCTTTCTTCTCCCATGTGAGGTTTGTATATCCCATCACAAATACCAAAGCTTTTATGTGGACAAAAAGGTTAAATGAGGTGCCATTTGGAAAGAAGAGTAGAGTGTAAGAAAAAGGTCCTGAAATTTAGAAGTGGTAATGAGGTAAAAAAGTATTTTTTAGAAATAATTACAGTGATCTTGGAGAATGGAAGAATACACTACTAGAGGGAAAGGAAAGCTTGAAGAGAGTTGTGTGAGTCCTAAATTAAAGAGACAAAGGGGAGGGTGATAGAAGCAAGTCGTGTAGGTAGCAGATGGTAGGATGGAGCAAGTACATGCAGAGTTTTGGAAAGTCAGGAAGGAACAATTATCTGAATTTGAAGTAAGATAAACTCCAAATGGACATGACAGTACAGGATTGCTGGTAGATAATGCTATATATGAAGATGTAAAAGTATGTTACTTCTACATTGTTAGACTATAAATAAATAAAACCCATACCTAACTAGCAAATGATCAACATAGCATCTGGTGTGGCAGGTAGGGCTATGTGCTAAATTAGGCTCTGATCCTCCTATTCTCTACTTGAAAACAATGGGGCTACTCATAGTAGTAGAGTAAAGTGTTTGCACGATCGAGGCTTTAACTCCAACGTTGCAACTTTTTCTGTTCAGGCAGTCTGCCGCATGGAACAAGTTACAGGATAATTTAAAGTTGTGATATTGTTAAAATATTTCTTTCCTTAGTCATATGTCTGTTGTGCATGTTGAAGAAAGTTTGGTGGCACGGTTTAGTGGAGACATAGTTCAAGTCGTTTCTAAGGTTACAGATAATAACAAATAATACTGAAAATAAATTTTTGCAGTGCACCTCGCAAAACCACTGCATAATTTAGCAATGCTGGCAATTTCTGCTGGTTCCAGCCTGCAATAACAGGGTTGCTGCAAATCAGTAATGAGGTGTGTTGGCAAAGCTGTGTAGAAGGCTTGCCGAATCCAGCTCATACTGAGCTGGATCCTATGTCAGTGGAAGCCTTTCCATTGACTCAGTGGGAATTGGATCAGGTCCTCCAGGGTACATCTGGTTGAAGTCAGTGCTATTCTTCCCAGATTTCATGGGTACCTTGTACTAAATTCATTCAGAAACTTTTTTAAGTATGTGCATAAACAGTCATTTCATTTTTCATGGTAACTTGCTTCATAGAAAATATTTTCCATGCTTCACACCATTTTGCACTAATTCAGTATGATTATACTAGTTTCACATCAGTTGATTAAAAAACTTGCAGCACATACAGTTGCATTCTGTCTCTGAAGGAGAATATTAATGATTTCCAAATTAAATGTTTTCTCAATTTTTATCTAATACAGTAAATAATTTGGCTTCTGTTTCATTTAATAGTTTATATGTACAAATATGTGAAGGAAAATGTGCAGATTGGAACAGATTTCACTTTTCAGCACTAAAGAATTTGTGAGAGAGCCTCCATTTCAGTGGGTTTATTTCCAGGGGATGTGAGATTTCTTACTGGAAAATCTTAGCTAATATAAAAAATATAACAAATTAATGTTTACACTAAGCCAGCTTGACTATATCTGTTATGCACTTCATCTTATCCTTCTTAAACAAATATATACTCACCTTTAGTCTTGTATAACACTTTCATGTGAGAAACCCAAAGGCCCATATCCTCACATGTATTCAGATACCTAACTACCATTGGAGTTAGGCACAGGAATACCTTTGAGGATCTAGGCCAAAGTGCTCTACAAAAGTGGATAGGTATTAATCCCATTTTATAGTTCTGTATGTAAATGAGATACTCAGAGATGAAGTGGCTTGCAGATAGTGAGTTAGAAGATGATTTTGGACTAGTGTTCCCAGTGTCTTCTCTAACCATGAGACCATAATGCAGGGTCATGGTGACGTGGTTAGCCAAAAGAGAAAAGCTCAAAAGTTTTGTGTTGCAGTCCAAATCTTGAAATGTACATTTAGTAGAGATGAAAGGAATTAAATTTGTTTTGCAAAGTATTTTGAAAATTTTACCTCCTTTCCTTTGACCTATTTTTATTATTTCATCTGTGTCAGAATGCCACCCAAATTAATGAGGTTTGGTTCATTGTGCAGATGAATTTAATTTCAGGGCAAGCAAAAATAGTTTGGTGGCTATTTCAGAAGCTCTTTTGCTAGGTTGAGGAGAGAAAGCACCAAAAGAAAGCACAAAGCAAGGAAAAGGAAAAATCAAGGGAGAAAATCATAGGAGAGGGGAGCACAGACAGGGCTGGCAAGACATGTGAACCCATTTCAAAGTTTGAAGGGGATAAGACCTAAAACCTCAATTCTGCAATTGATTCTGCATTGGCAAACCCGTGTGTAGCCTACAGCAGGGCTCTGTACGGGTTTAAAGCTCTGCCTTGTGGATCCCATTGCAGGACTGAGACATATTTGACAATAGATTTCCATCTCATGTAGTTATCTTCTAAAGAACAGGCACACTAAATCTGTACTGTCCCTTCATTAGCTTCACATCTTCATGTCTCACTACTAAACAGTCATTTTAAGTCTATTTTTGTAAAGTTTAAAATTCTTTATTTAGGAAAAAATAAATGTCTGCTTCAATGGATTGCTTTTTATCTCATTTAGGTTTGGTAAGTCCCCTAGCTGCTTAGACTTCTTGGGTGCTAGAAGAAGGCCTTTGACTGCAGTAACTGAACGTTTTAATCATTTACTAGTAGTATTGTAGTTGCAATGTAGTAGTTGACTGTAATAACTTAAATGTAGTGACTTGCCTGCGGCTAGACTTCCACCATTGTCTCACTGTTCTGGGTTGCTGAAGTCTGATAATATCCTAATGCTCCTTGGAAGTCAAAAGGCCTGTGTTTGAAGCACTCTGCAGTTGCTCCCCTGATGCTTAGAGGGTGACGAACCCTTTGCTCCTGAAATAGTGTACTCTCAAATAGCAAGGAAATTCTAGTATGAGCATTTGTAGCTTTCTATAAACTGGAATATAAATGCTTGCTCCAGAAGCACATGTGCTAAAACTGGAACAACACAGAAGATTATCATGACCCTTGCACAAGGATGATATAAATTTGTGAAGCAGTTTAAAGAGAAAATATTACAGTAGTGGATGTTATAATATTACAGTTACACTTGGAAATGGTTTTGGGTTTTTTTGGTTACATGTCTAAGAAAAAAGAAGAGAGTAATTGCAACAATGAAAAGGAATGTTAGGCAATACCACCATCGAAACAGAAAAAAATATTAATTAAAAAAATACTGTTTCGTCTTTGCTGTCTGCCATTGAATGTTGGCTTTATATGAGGCCTCTCATGAGTCAAAAGACATGTTACTGCTGCAAAGTCATTATGTAAGTAAAACATATTTATGCAGTTTGTGTCATGGGAATCCTATTTTAATTTATACTGTTGAATTAGTTTTCTCTTGGCACTGTATAGCATAGCTTCAGGGTGCAATGGAAGAACAAAATACTAAGTTGGACAAGCACTGTATCACCCAACAGTTCCAGATGACTCAAAACAATAGATCAAAACTATCTAGCTGAAGTTTTTGAGAGACTGTGCATCTTCAGAAAAATTAAATTTCAGATAAACAGGAGATCAAACCCTGGAATGCATTGATTTGGGGGGAAATAACTATATCCCATTACCTGTGGTCCAGAATAAAGAAATCTGGCTATTTGGGTTTGATTGGTTTAGAGTAAATTTGGAGCTGAACATTACATTACATTATTGTTATAAAATTGAAATGATGAAATAATAAGCTTTTTCAATGGTGTCTTATAAACTTGCCAACTTATAAATATCAACTATCCTGCTCTATCCTTATTGCAAGCAATATTTGGAATACTTTAAAAAAGTAAGCAAAATTAATTTGGTTATCTAAGGAATTATCTAAAACAACTGTTAAGTTTTTAACAGTATTCACTGAAAATGAACTAGTGGTAAAAAAATGTTTGCAGTTACCTACAATAAAACGTAAATTGCTTTTTTATAATTATTTATAAGTTCATAGTATATTTTTCTTTGTTTAATAGCCTTGTAGCATTTTAATACAAAAGCCTAGTACATAGCAATCTGAAATTTCTGCTAGTTCTAATGGATTTTTTTTCTCATTTCACCCAAAGAGGACAGTATGACATGTCCTGACATAACAGAGGATAAAACACGTTTAGTACAAATTTACCCCAAATTTAGTCAGACATAAGACATCTATAACTGATTTTTTTCGTAAGAAAAATCTTAAAGTAGAAAAGCATTTTCCCCTATCTTAAGTAGACTGAGAAAGGCCTGCTGATGCTATCCATTGTATGGTATTTGTAATTCAAATTCTTTACTTGCTCTGCTTCAGACTGTTTTTTTTTAGCCAGAAAAGCCAGACAAATCTAAACAAATGTTGCACTTTTCTTAGACGAAAATGAACTTTTATCAAGTTCTAGAATCTGTATGTATCATCAGGAGATTATTCTTAGTTGCTAAGTATTCATTTCCTATTTAGAGTGGTTTTCCCCATGTTCCTGCAAATTGCTTGAAACTGTTCAGGGAAGAGTTAAAAGCAAGAGATAGTGTGTACACAAAGACCATATATGGAATGGTAGTCATGTGACAAATGTAACTATTATGCATCTTTGACTACTTCACTTGTGCTTTGCCCATTACTCCATCTCCCCAGAACATATTCTAACATTACAAACCCTACTGAGCAGCTTCAAACAAGCTCTATTGTTTTTAAAAAATCAACTGCTGAAGAAATGTCCTCTTTCTCCTTCGAAATGTGCAGTTTCTGCCTCATATTTATACCTGCTTGAGCCCCATGATTAGCAAAATTCAGCTCTGAACCATTAACAGGTGGGATTATCAGGGCCATAGATGATCTATTCTTTGATTTCCAAGATCTACAGACAGTCATGGGAATCAGAACACATGTTAGAACACTCCTAAGGTTGCTCTTTTATCAGTGGATTGGGGTGGCCTCTGCAAGGACCCAGAACGCAGGAAGCACAGAGGTGGCTTAGTGCAATCTTAGATTTTCCCTTTTCCACCAACTCCTTCCTGGCCCAAGTGCAGAAATATAGTAGCTGAAAAAATCAGACCTAGTCTCTATATCTAACAGTTACATAGAGAACTCTGTATTTTAAAGCCTGCAATTCCAGCACAGTCTCTCCTCTGTTTAGCCTGAGAAATTCCCAGTTTAGACAGAAAATTCTGCATTGAGCCAAAAATATCAGTTACATGGAGAATTCTGGATTGAGCCATAGATTCCAGTAGAAATACCATTCTGTTTAGCAAGTGAATAGTGCATATAATCAGAGAATCTCCCAGTTACATAGGAAATCCTGTATTAACTAGGAATACCAACAGTTACACAGGGAATTCTCTCTTTAACAAAAATTCCTGAAATAGACTAGGGGAAAGAGGGAGATGTGGAAGAAATCAGATGACAACATAAGGCACTAAAGGTGGTTTGCAGGCCATAAGAAAAAGGAAGTCACAGGGCTTGACAATCCCTATAATCTTTGTGCACATCGGCTGTAATATTCCTGGAGGATGAAATGTTGAGAAATTCACAAGCCAGTGTTCAATATAAGTTCAGTGCCCAAACAAAAGACAAACTCAGCTTAATAAACATAGCAAATGATCCTTAGGATGTGATGAGACTCTACAAGGCAAAGAGAGTGTCAGAGAACATCTCAAATCAGTTGCAATCACCACCAACTGGGGCTTGTCAAGTAAACATGTATATTTTGTGACAGCTTAAATTGGAGATACAGAGAGCATGCCACTTGTCATCAGACTGATCCAGAGAACTGAAGCCTGGCACCACAGTATTGAAAGGTAGTAACAGAAAGTCTTATCTTCAACTGGTGAAAACTGACATAGCTCTCAACATTGGCCTAAGGTCTATAAATCTGTGATTAGATCTTCCTCTGTGTTGAGGAGCGTGTTGACATTACAAAACAACAGCCTTTAGTTTCTTTGACAGTGGCTTCTCTTTTTGTGCCATACAAGGCTCTCTCGGACTCACCACTATAGAATAATGAATATGCTGCAGCACTAGAAATAGAATTTATATCATTTAGAGGTGAAATATCCTGCACATAACTGAAGCTGAGTCATTGAACCATCAAGAAGATGGCATACACAAAGCACAGAATGAACAGAAAGCTGCAATGTTTGAACTAAAACTCTCATGCCTATGATCTAATACTGAGGAAAAAATTAAAAGGCAAAATATAATTCAGTATGAGGGAACACGCTGAGCAGAGATCTGAGTGAAATGGGAGAGAACAGATTAAACAAAATAAAGAGTTAATACCATTGACAAAAACTGTCATTGCTTTCTACCTCCCTAAACAAAATATGCCACTTCATATCATAGGAAAAAGGTACTACAATTTAACTTATGCCTACTCGTAAGACTCACTGCGCTGGTACCTTTTAACATTTATCATATTGTTAATACAAATAATTATAACTAGCTCATAGCCTTCTGCAAGATTTTTCATGTTCCTCATCTTCAAGACCATATATCCCTAAACAAGGGCAGGAACCTTTGAGGTACTGAGCTACTCTCACCTCCCACTGAAGTCAGTGGTCCTTGAGGGTACACAGCACCTTGCAGAATCCAGTGTAAGCTTAAGGAGTTCCCACTTTGCACTCAACAAGCACTACACTCTTGAAGACTCAAAAAGGCACCGGTCCCATGGCCAGATTTATTAAAAACCACAACAGAACCAAAACACCACACACACCTCTCAAAGCCCGTGCATCCCTGATGTAGTCTTTGGAGACAAAATCCAAACCGTTCACTATTCAGAACATCTCCTTCCATGATTTGATCATCTTATGTGAAACATGAGTAGGTAAAAATAAATCTACACTGGCTATAAGGTTCAATTAATGCATCTACACTAATTTAACTCATGATCTATAGAAACAGAAAGGTGGTAGAACGCTGGTGATAGTTTATGTGGTATGAAGAGCTAGCAGAACATACTTTTGCTGTTAGAAAGCTCCAACACACTTGTGAGTAAAAATGTACAAAAAACCCTTGCATCTTCACTCTATTTACTTCTGCACCTTGCAAATTCTCTCTATTTCAACCAAAAATACTTACTCACTATCCAATCACAAATTACCAATTTCCAGCCACAGAGATCCTATGGATCTAAGGAAACATGGGCAGAGAAGTGGACTTCATTCTTTTGGAAGAAAGGAAAACATTACTAGAGAGTCCTGGGACTGACCTGGTTACAACTACACTGCAGAAACATTAATAGTCATTTTATATTCTAAATCTGTCTAGTTGTAATTTTAAAAAAGCACTCAACATAAAATGGGAACAGTTGATCATAAGTGTTGCTGTAGATCCATCAGATACCAACCCTGATGCTTTAAATTACCTTTTTCCCTTGTGTTATTTATAATATTCTGTATATAAACAACTAGACTGAAGTCAGCCCCCTCTCCCCACCGCCTCATGAGTACTGAAGGGAGAGATCCTGCAAGGATCTTTTCACACACACTCCACTGTGCCCAGGGGTCAAACATGATGGTTGTCCTTATGTGCTCCTCAGAATTTCTGGCTCTTTGTTCTGTGCTTACTTCCTATCGGTGATCAGTCATCAGTTTATTCTCCACACAATTCCATCCTCCAGCATAAAATATGCACACCTAACTTCTGTGCTGGAAAAAAAAGACTTGAGAAGCTTAAAAAACAAAAAGGTCTCACAATTTTATGCACTTGCTAAAATGATCACTAGTTTATAGTCATGGTGAGCATATGTGGTTTACCTCCTCTATTTTTTAATATTTTTTAGGCATACGGATGCTTGAATATCTCTATGACTACTATTAGAAATTTATTACATACATAACATATGTGCAACTAGACCTTGAGATGATACATAAGAAATTGAGCCAAAAACATCAGCATGTCTCACTCAGTTTGTTTTGCACATGCTTGTTACATGCACCTGTTGTACACTGGAAATATATGTTATATATATTATATATACTTAGCTGTAGTTCAACAGATTCCAAGTTCACATTTTTTGCTTTCAAAAGAAAAGCTCCAGATACACACAAACAGTTGCCTCACAAACTTAGTTTAAAATAACCCTTAAAATAACCCAACATAGAAAATGACAATGCCAGAAAGAGAAAAAGACAGATAAAAAACCCACAGTGCTCGACAGCTATATCCTGCTGCTTTCTCATAGGGTTGAGGAAGCAACAGTGAGGAACCAGCAGGACCTGACTGTCAAACACTGGTTTTTTTTAATTTGTACGTTCCTTTTGGCATTAGAGCCCTAGTTTTAATATTTTGAATTAAAAAATGATGACTGTAAATAGGTTGTGCAAAGTGTCTGTGTATATGCATTTAGGAGAAGACCCTCACTGGTGAAAATTGTCCTAGCGCCATCAAATTCAACAGAGCTACGACACTTTACACCAGCTGAGAATTTTCCCCTTGGAGATTTTTCTCTTCCATGTATTGGTTTTAGGCTTTGTGATGAGGTGGATCCCATAAGAGTGTAGGAACAACTCTAGGTCCAGGAAGCCTCACTCCAGTAAGGCTGGATGGGCATGCTGGGAGGAGGGCTTAAAGAGAGTCTCTTCAACACAGCAGGGTGGCGGTGGCGTGTGAAGAGAGGCAGACCTCTGCAGGACTACATCAGGAGGGCATTCTCGGGGAGATCAGCTGCATGGAGCCAGAACTCCCAAGTCTACTGAGACTTGTGGACCAGATTGCCAGGGACAACCACAAGCCACAATGCACCCAAAGGGGTAGGGGAGAGTATTAGCCAGACCGCAGGAAGCAGATGCCTGCTTTATGGTGCTTATGAGAGTTGGGAGCCAATAGAATGGGAGGGCCTGGATTCCCTTACCCCATATCTGCTAGGCGGGACTGCCCCTACAGACTCTAACCTCTAGGTGGGTAGGCTCGTCCCACTTACAGGCTTGAACAATCTGTATCAATTTGGATGATCCATGAAGCACTGGTTTTTGGATAAACACTTCTGTCTGAAGCCTGATACATTTAATTTGATTAATGCCAAACTTCACATGGTTTTTGTGTTCATTTTTAATTAAACCCATGTGGGGGAAAAATCACAGTGTTATTTTTAAAAGAAAGGCATGTATGAAAAAAACAGGAACAGTTTTTTCACCTAATATTTTTGTTATAGAAAAGGCATATGAATTTAAAAAAAACGAAGAAAAGCACAGGGATGCTTGAACAATTTTTATAGTGGCTGTACTGGAAGCAGAAACCATGTATTTGGTTGTTATTACTGCTTCAAGCCAGGGGATGCTGCCATACCCCAGCACCTCTAGTTCCAGCACTCTTGGCAAAGCAGGCAAACTATGAAACACATGGGTCTTGTAAACTTGGGCATGTTGAAAACAACCTTTAAAAATTCTTTGGTAGGCTTCACAAACTCCAGGTGGTGGTCTACCATCTCTCTAGGTCCTGCAATAATTACGATGTAGTGACTTGCCTCTGACTCCTAAACCTGCTGTTATACTAGTAACACTAAGAAAAAGATTTTTTTTTAATGTTTGAACTACATTTTAAAATAATGTTGCTTTATGATTCTTAAAGCAGGATGGAGGAGTTCTTTTGGGGGGGAGGTGTGAGTTAACAGTGTGACATCAGGCTCCCAAGTAATGTCACATTGCAACAAGATAATTGCCATCAGCAAGTAAAGAAATTCCAATTGTAAATACAATTTATTTTTGTTTGTGCTGTACTGTTTGTAGTGTTTTCATAGTGAAGAGTGATTCCTATCTTTGGTACTTTCAGTAAGCTGGGCTGAGCAAACTGGGCAGTCAGCTTAATTTCTGGATGTTTAGGTCCTGCTTTCTGTTATGAACTCTATGCAGACAGACCCCTGAGCCCACACGGAGCTAGCCTTGCTGAAGTCAAAATGAACTCCACACACGCACAGGCCCAGGCCACTGGGGCCTTTATCTTTTCTGACAAAACTGCGTGTTTTTTCATCTCCGCAGACACTTGAAGTGGTGAAGCTCACAAGACAGGCAGACAGGAATTTACTTTAGAAACTGGGATAACTCACTTTGGTTTTTGCCAAAAGACACTGTAGGAACCAAGCTGTGTCACCCAAATTTTGTTGTGTTTTATAATTTGTTCAAAGGATACTTAAGAACTACATAGGCCAGATTCTCACCTCTGCTATGTGTGGATGGTACAAAATAGCCATGATTTTGGCTTAATCTGACTCTTGAGAATTCCTTCTGGTTAGAGGTGTCATCCAGTAGCATTGAGCCACCATTGTACCAAGAGTTAGAAGAAGGCTATCGTCTGAGGGAAAGAGGGCATAGCTAGAATGTCCCCGTGCTCTGCTGAGCCCCAGTTAGCCCCTTAAGATCCACAGGCAGCTGGTGTGGACTAAAGTACTCCTCAGTCTGCTTTAATTGTGCCAGGAGTATAGATCAGTGGCCAGAACAGAACCCAGGACTGCAAGGGAAACTTAAAGTCACCTTGGTGCCCAGTGACAAACAGAGTTTGACCAGACCAGAGAAACTGACCTTATATTTTACTTTCCATTGCAGAAACATTTTACATTAATTTTTTTATATAGTGTCTTCATTAGAGTGACCATCTGTCCTTGAAAACTGGGAATTATAGTTTGTAGCCTGTCCCAGCATCCTGGTATGTTTCACAAAATAGTGTTGTGTCCCAGCAGGCTATCGATTTTAGGATTTAGTGTTGGGGCCCACCAACTTACGTGATTTGTCCACCTAAAGGAGCAGTCAGCAAAGGGGATGATAGGCTGAATGTGTCTGTGCTTCACAGGCCACCAGCTGACATCATGCCCACCCTCTGACAAACTCAGATTAACTCCTCCTGCACATAGGATATGTTTACACTGGTGCTGGAGGTATAATTTCCAGCTTCAGTAGACATACCCATGCTAACTTTGATTGAGCTAGGGCTCTAAAAACAGAAGTGTAGCTGCAGTGGCATGAGCAGCGGGAGGGGCTAGCAGCCCAAGTACATACCGGGAGTTTTGGACAAGAACAGGGGTGGGCAAACTATGGCCTGCAGGCTGAATCTGGCCAGTCGGGGCTTTGGATCCTGCCTGCAGGATTGCAACCCTCATGTCTCTGCGGTCCCCGCGCTGCTGCTGGAAGCAGCCGGCACCATGTCCCTGCGGCCCCTGGGGTGGGGGGGCAGAGAGCTCCGCGCACTGCCCTCCCCTGTGGGTACCTCCCCCGAAGCTCCCATTGGCCATAGTTCCCTGTTCCCAGCCAATGGGAGCTTTGGGGGTGGTACCCGCAGGAGCCCTCTGTCCCTCTCCCCCAGGGGCCGCATGGATGTGGTGTCATCCACTTCTGGGAGCAGCGTGGCGGGGCCAGGGCAGTCAGGGAGCCAGCCGTAGCCCTGCTGCGCGCCGCTGCCACCCCAGAGCCACTCAAGGTAAGCAGCGCCAGGCCGCAGCCCACACCCCCAAGCCCCTCCTGCTCCCTGCACCCCAACTCCCTGCCACACCCCTCCCGTATCCTAACCCTCTGCCCTGAGCCCCCTTGAACATCCTGCACCCCTCCTGCACCCCAATGCCCTGCCACACCACTCCTGCACCCCAACCCCCTGCCCTGAGTCCCCTTGTACTCTCTGCGAGCCCTTCCTGCACACTGTACCTCCTTCCTAACCTTGCACTCCCTCCCACACCCCAACCCTCTGCCCCAGCCCTACATTCATGGCCCTGCATGCAATTTCCGCGCCCAGATGTGGCCCTCAGGCCAAAAAGTTTGCCCACCCCTGGACATGAGCATGCTCAGGGTGGCTAGCCCAGGTTTCTCAAATGCGGCCACCGTGGCCACATGCAGCCACCAGGGACTTTTCTTGCAGCCACAGCCTCCTGGGCTGTGATTGGGGGGAGGAGCAAAGCAGCGGCCCTTCCCCCTCCCTGGTGCTCCTGGATGCACCACCTTGGCGGGGCTCAAGCTTTGGACTTCAGCCCTGGTGGCATGGCAGAAGGCTCTGGCTTCAGGCTCCAGCCCCAGGCTCCACCCGTGTGGTGGTGGGCTCCAGGCTCTGGCCACAGGGCTTCAGGCTTTGTCCTCCGGACACAGGACTTCAGGCTCCAGCCCCCCACTGCCTGTAGAACTTTCAGATGTGAAAGGCCGCATTCTTGGAACTGTGTGCTGGGCTTGTGTAACCCACACACCTCCTGGGTATGGTGCTGTGTCCCATCTAGTGGCACAGAGACCTCTTAGAGATTAATGAGTCTGCTCTACAGCCTTAGCTAAGGGCCACATGACTTTTAGCTTATTCAGTAGAGGCTCGTGCATTTTACTCCAGAGATCCTAGGTTTGATAGCTGCATGCAGGGATATTCTCTCCCAAGCAGCAGATGACCATTGGCATTATTGAAATGCCAGTAGTGATTCTAGGGAACCTAGCCTACCCATGGCTCCTCTGGCTCATGAAGCCACATGTTGGCCATCCAGACAGCACCCAGGAAAAAGTCATCAGAATGACTATTGAATGTTCTTTTGGTAGATTGAAGGCATGCTGGCAGTGTTCAGAGAACTCCAAAAGATTATCACCGCCTGTTGTGTCCTGCATATGTGAAAAGCAAAGGGAGAAAAACTGCTGCTCAGGAGGAGTGGTTGTCTGCTGACTTTGAACAGCCAGATAAGAAGGCCATTACAAGACACTAATGTGGAGCTGTGCAGCTGAGGCAGGCTTTGAAAGAAAACTTTAATGGTCAGTCACAGTAGTGTTGTGCACTGGAGTGTTCTCTGGGTGCTGCTAAGGGCTTGACTACACTCGAAACTTCAAAGCGCTGCCGCGGGAGCGCTGCCGCAGCAGTGCTTTGAAGTGTGAGTGTGGTCGCAGCACCAGCGCTGGGAGAGAGCTATCCCAGCACTGCACGTACTCCACCTCCTCATGGGGATTAGCTTGCAGCACTGTTTACACTGGTGCTTTACAGCGCTGTATCTTGCAGCGCTCAGGAGGGTGTTTTTTTCACACCCCTGAGTGAGAAAGTTGCAGCACTGTAAAGAGGCAGTGTAGCCAAGGCCTAAGAATTGTGTAGTGCAGCGGTTCTCAAAGCTGGTCCACTGCTTGTTCAGGGAAAGTCCTTGGTGCGCTGGACTGGAAGGGCTGCCAGCACATCCCTCGGCCCGTGCTGCTTCCCGCAGCCCCCATTGGTCTGGAGCAGCGAACCGCGGCCAGTGAGAGCCGTGATCAGCCGAACCTGCGGGTGCGGCAGGTAAACAAACTGGCCCGGCCCACCAGGGAGCTTACCCTGAACAAGCGGCGGCCATCGTTTGAGAACCACTGGTGTAGTGTGTGTGTACAGGTGGATGTTTTTTGAAGCTATGGATTATGTGGTGCTTGCTGTACACTTACAAGTACTCTTTGCTTTGACTACCACTATGCATTTTGCAATGTGTTGTGTACTATTGGAGATCATTTTATTCTCCAAAGGTAGAACTTTTAGTGAGAAAAACAATGTGATATAAACTTTTAACATAAATGTACAGAGTGGAACTTTAAAATTGGAAATGTAGCAAACATTTCTGTTTATTTCAGTGCACAAATGTAGTCCATGGTGTCTCCACACACATCAACTTTGGTTCTCACAGGTCAGTCTACGTGAAGCTGCTGTTTTCCTTGCTGTCCCCTGCCATGGAGTGGTAAGGGTAATTATGTACCCCATGATGCCATATGGTATATTGAGGAGGGTATAGTGAGCTGCTATCATGGAATTCTCCAAAGACTCTAAATGGTGTGGAACCTGTAATTTGTTAACCTGTAGGTCAACCAGGGTCTGCAGCAGTTGGGTTTGCTGCCTGAGAAGACCCATCATGTCCTGGTACTTCTCCATATCCTTGTCCTGCTGGGACTCCTGGGCCTCTTTCCTGTTGCATCTTTCTGCTCGATGATGTTTGTCATCTTGACCCTTTAAGCCCTTTGGTCATGGTCCGATGCAGCACTGGGTTGCAGGAGCTCTCTGAACATGTCCTCCCTAGTCCTCTTTGTCCAACAAGCCCGGGCTCTTGGCTCAGAGGAGCCTAGGAGAGGAGGAGACTGCCACCCGCAGTGGGGGACGCAGGCCAACCCACTCCACTGTGTCCCAGTCCGAGGCCCTAGCAGCAGCAGAAGGTCTGCTGCTGAGTCAGTGGGGATCGTGACTGCAATACATTGACATAGTCTATGGCAGTGTTGCAGCCAGACTAGGGTCGGCTGCCCCCAGGCTACTTCTGAACTCCCCTTCTGGAGGTACTTGGGTCCAGACGGTGTCCTCCAGGGGGCCAAGCACCATGGGGTCCTCTGAGTAACTGGAAAGGGACAGACTGGGCAGCTTCTCTGGGCTCTGGTTGGCTTCAGGCATCAGCAGGTCAGGCCAGTCCTTGGGTCCGCCATAGGTCACTGGGGTCTCCCAACCAGGAGCTAGGCCAGAGGTGTCTGATCTCTCCAGCAGCTGCTTCTCGAGTGAGCTCTAGGGTCGGGCTTTTATACTTCGTCTCCTGTGCCTTGACCTCTGGGTGGGCAGGCGCAGGACTCGCTGGCTCTGCCCATGCTGGTGTTGGGAGGGGCTCGTCCCTCTCCGAGGTGGTGGGGAACCACACCACCTCACTACACCCCACTATAAAAATTGTTCTAGCACCCCTGCAGGCCTGTATGCCACTAGTCTGTTTGCCAGTGGTGACAGCTGAACTCATTGCAGAATGGTGTGGGAAAGTGTCCTACTGTGGAATAAGACAGGGGTTCTCAAACTGGAGGTCGGGACCCCTCAGGGGGTTGTGAGGTTATTACATGGAGGGGCACGAGCTGTCAGCCTCCACCATAAACCCCGCTTCACCTCCACCATTTATAATGGTGTTAAATATACAAAAAAGTGTTTTTAATTTATAAGGGGGGTTGCACTTAGAGGCTTGCTGTGTGAAAGGGGTCACCAGTACAAAAGTTTGAGAACCACTGGAGTAAGAAATAAGGTAGCCATCCCTAGAAACCTTTCGGAGAGAACTGCAGAGTATCTCCATGAAAGTTTCCTCAAGACCAATCAGGAGGATAAAAGGGACATCCCTATGAACATGAACCAACTGTTCTGCATTCCTCCCCCCATCCCCAACCTAAGCCAACAAGGGAATGAAAAGCAGATGCCAACTCTACTTCTGTTCATTGTTTTACTTCTACGCGATGTAGTAGAGATACAATAAAAGTCAATATGTGTGTCTTGTTAACTTGAGGGATTGGCCAAAGCACCATCTTTATATTTAAACACTAAGGAGATGTGCATGTACCCACTTACCTAAGTTCCTTTCCCTTCATCAGGCACATCTGTGACTATCTTATAAGACTGTGGTGGAGTCTTAAACAGGTCCTGGCTCTCAACATGACTGGAGACACCCCCCCATCACTGCATTCCCCCTCCCCTTCCCCCATTCACAGTAGCGCTCTCTCTCAGGCTCCTTTGAGGTATCCACGGTAGTCTTCAGGGTGCTGGTGGGGTCTCCACCAAGTGTGGCATACAGCTCATTGTAAGAGTGGCAGGTCTGCAGGGCACCACCTGATCTATTGTTGGCCTGCCTGGCCTTGTGCTGTCTTGACAAAATTCCTTTGCTTTCATGCAGCATTGTTGCTGATCCCTGTCATACCCTTTGCCTGCATCCCCTGTGCAATCTGTTTGTAGATGTCCATGTTTCTACAGCTGGTCCATAGCTGTTCTTGCACAGTCTCTTTATCCCACAAGCTTAGGATATCCAATACCTTCTGTCTATTTCAGGCAGAAACATGTTTAGTACATGGAGCCAGCATGGTCGGTTGGGCACCTGCAAATAAGGATGAGCTGTTAGGTGTGCTCATGAAGGTGGACAATCAGGAAAAAGCATTTCAAAAGATGTGGAGGGCTTTAAGGGTTGTGTATGGCTTCTCTGTTACTACTGGGCAGTGAGGTCACAATTGTGACCAAAGGTCACTGTCAAAGGGAATGGGGCATTGTGGAACAGCTGCTGGAGGAGTGTTAGGACCAACAAAGGTCACAGTGTCTACACATGCACTGTATCAACCTCAGTAAGTCGACCACAGCTCCATGCCATTCATGGAGTTGTTTTTACTGAGGTGCTCTAATGGGGAATTTATGTAGGCTGGAGGCAAATTTGAGTGTAGGCATGAACAAATAGGTTAACACAAGGTGACTGACATCAACCCAACTTTGTAGGGTAGACCAGGCCTGAATTTCAGCCAGCATTGTTCTGTGAGGTGTTGGAGGTGCTAGGAGTACTTTAGCTATCAGCTTATGCTCGAGACACAGGTTTTTCCCAGCTGGTGAGGACCTGTGGGGAAGAACTGGGTCCATTGCTGGCAGAGCTTATCAATGCCTCTTTGAAGGAGGTGTTCTTCACTTAAAGAAGCATGTCTGTCAGCATCACCCAATGGATTCATGAGCACAGGACAATCTTGCCAACTATTGCTGAGTATCAAGTCTTTCATTTTGGTCAAGATTACTGAAAAGGGGGTCAGTTTATTGTGGCCTCAGAACACCCTTGTCATTCTGGTTGCTGACCTAAGTGTAGCACAGACACAGCTCTGGCAGTAGTGGTGGATAGTCTCCTTCTGGCAATGAACTAAGATCAGGTATCCATGCTTGTATTGTTAGATCTCACCTGCCTTTGACACCTTTTACAACAAACTGTTGAGTCATTTGCAAGCCACAGCCGGAATGGCTGGGACTGCTTTTGGATGGCTCTGGTCTCACCTCACTGAACTCTCAGAGTGGGATATGGTGAAATTGTCCTCCCCAGGGTGCTGTCTTGTGGAGCTTAGCACAACACAGTCCATCTTATCACCACATTTAATGTGTACATGAGGTCACTGGTAGGGTAAATAAGGATGCACAGGTTGCAGTGTCTTCAGTATGCTAATGAAATGCAATGTTACATCTCTTTCTACATGGACCTGGCTGGATCGTTCAATTGCTGTACTGTGTCTGAGGGAGATCGTGGCATGGGTGAGAGCAAGCTGGCTGAGACTCGGTTTAGATAAGAGTGAGGTGATAATTGGCTGAAAGAAGCAACCAGAAGAGAGAGGGATCCTGTTTTTGGATAACTGGGTTTGTAATCTAGGAGTGTGATTAGACTCCTACCTGTTATCACAAAAAATAGGCCAACTTGGCTGTAGCCTCTTTTTCCATTTATGGGTGGCTAGGAAGTTTCACTTCTTTCTTTTGGATATCCTGTTCTTCTGTCATCCATGTCTTTAATATGATTAGACTACTGCCATGTGCTCTATGTCAGTGGTTTTCAATCTGTGATCTGCAGACCCCTGGGTGTAAGGGGTGTCTGTGAAAGGTGACTATGAAAATAAAGTTTCAGATCCCAGAAAAGGCATTCCTTTTTTCTGATGTGAATACCCGCACCTACGGGTCAAAACCTGGAACTGTTGTTGTTATCATAGAAGCCCACAGTTTAGCGCCCTTTCTCACACTGTGTCAAATGCCCTACTGAGCACATCCAAACAGGGGTGCTGGAACAATTTGTATAGTGGGGGTGCTGAGAGCCACTGAACCAAACTGTAAACCCTATATATAATGGAAACCACTTCAGCCCAGGAGGTACAGCAGCACTCCCAGAACCCCTAATTCCAGCACCTGTGTGTGCCACATTTATACTCAAATTCTGTTCAGTCAGTGTTCAGTCTAAGACTTCTATGGTAGGTGTCTGCAGGCCATAGGTTGAATTTCCAAACGCATCTGCACCTTCATTTGAAAATGTTTAGTAGTCTGCAACTGAAAAAAAGGTTGAAAACCACTGCTGTATATGGAGGTACATCTTTAATCTATTTGGAAACTGCAGCTATTGCAGAATTATGTGGTTTGCTTGTTAAATGTTCTCTCTTTTCATAAGCATATTAATACATTGCTTTATGGCTGCCATTTGGTTTCTGGATTGATTTTAAGAAGTTGCTTGTGATCTATAAAGCCTTAAATGGCTTAGGACCATAGGCAGCATGTAATGGAAGCCAGGGAGGCTAAATCTCACACAGCTAGGGGCGGGGGGTTAGTGGTGGATTTCAGGCTCCCTGAAAAATCTCGCCCTCCCCACCACAGCTCCAGGGCTGGAGGAGCTCTCGCTCCTTGCCACGG
This sequence comes from Chelonoidis abingdonii, assembly GCF_003597395.2. Classification (NCBI taxonomy): domain Eukaryota; kingdom Metazoa; phylum Chordata; order Testudines; family Testudinidae; genus Chelonoidis; species Chelonoidis abingdonii. The sequence goes on from NC_133770.1 coordinate 67,779,483, forward strand.
CTCCAGAGCCTTGATGGGGGCACAGAACTTTTTCAGTCTGGGGAAGAGTGTGGGGGAGGAGTCACAGTAAAGGCAGAATGGGGGCGGGGACATGGGTAGAACAGGGTGGGGCCACGGGGAAGGGACAGAATGGGGTAGGGGCTCTGGGCTTGGCATTCCAGCCAGGGCAGAGAGTTCCACCACTGTACCAGCTGAGGATGAGAGCTCGATCCCAGCTGGGACCAAGCTCTCAGCCCTGCACCATGGCCCCAACCAAGTTCTTAGCCCCCTATCACTGCCAGGGCCATGGCGGGGGAGGAGCCAATCCGGGGCTACAGGGGAGACGGAGAGCAGTGTGGGGGCATGGACTCGGCCGGAAGATGTGGGCAGGGGCTAGCCTCCCCGAGGGGAAGCTTCACCCACCACCCATGCTTAGGACCTACCTAGCTAAGACACCATCTCTCACATTATGACATACTACTGCAGCTGGAGTCTGCAGAGATGCCTGAACTGAAGCCCTGTAGACATGGGGATGTGTGTGACTGATAAGAGCATTCTTGTAGGGCCCTGGACCTTTGGAACTTATCCAGGCCTGTAATAGCCTAAGTTCCTTACGCCTTGCATCATGCCCTGAAGGCTCTCTTTTCTTCCTTGCCCCCAAGGAGATGAGTGTTGGATAGAGCAGATAGTAGTGGTTTGAGACTTGGGGGATTGTGTGTGAGGTTGGTTAATTTCTGTTATATTTATGTTGTCACTGTTTTATTTGATGGGGGAATTGACACATCTGCTTATTTAGTGTATTTTTAAAAGGACATCAAGGGTGACCAGAGACGTGGATGGACACTCACTATATAGTTTGTAAACATCCTAAAAATAAATAAGATGGCAGAGAAGGAACTTGGCAAAGGAGGGGAGAGAGGGAGTGATGGCTGCCAACTAGTAAAATCGTTTCAGATACACTACCCCACCCAAACCCCCCTTCATCTCATGTAGGCCCACATACTAGTTTGGAGCCCCAAGTTTGCCCCCCCACAACATTTATCATCTTTTTTTCTTCCTCTCTCCCCAAGAATTTTGAATCAGCTAGCCAGTTCTCAGCTATAATTGCTAAGTCAAGGGCATCATCTATGACAGTCATGGACAGTAGAAACTTTACTATGTTCTGTCAGCCATGTGCCCTACGTTCGAAAGATGAAAACCCAGATTAACCTAACAGGAGGAGATAAATAATTGTTTAACTACAGTCTATGGAGCTGGGTCCTAATGTACCTTTGTTTACTGTTGCAACAGCAGCTGGAGAATCCAGTCCCCAATAAATGATCTTAAAATAAAGCCTTTATAAATACCCATGGTTTAGTGGAGCATTTTAAAAAGCGATTTAATAAAAAAGTGGCAGTTTATAAATATACAAATATTAATAATGTGACACAAAAAACACTACAGATACAGTTTGGTAAGTAGGTTTTATATTTTCCCCCAAATAGAGCCCTCCGCCCCAAAAGGGATTACATAGAGCACCTTACAAAAACTGTTTCTTCCTATTGTTTGAATGATTAAAAACAGTAAGCTCCCATGACCCTTTTATAACTCCTCCCCTATCAAGGTGGAACCTGGGCCTCTGACAGGTGAATCCTTTTCTTCCAGCTTCACCTCATGCAAGAGCAAAATGATCTGCTGTAGCTACACTACTTTAGTAGTCGGGATAGCGCATCCCTTCAAAGGAAAGCTTAACTAAACTGGGAACTAGTCAAGAAAAACTCTTAGGCCTGGTCTACACACAAACTTGCAATCACTTTAACTTTGGGCTTGTCTATGCCACGCAGCTTTTAGAAACAAGGTGTCACCACAGCCATGTCGCTAAAAGTCAGCATGTGTAAATGCTCTTTTTCAGTACTTTGTCGGCACTTTTGGCGACAAAATACTTCCAGTCCTGTGAGCGATGTTAGCTTTGATGGCAGGAGAGTGCTCCTGCTGACAAAGCCACATTCACACTGCCACTTACAAAACTTGCCATTGGCAAAACTTTTGTTTTTCGTGGGGCGGGAGCTTTTTTAAGTACCCCTGAAAGACAAAAGTTTTGTCAACAACTTCACAGTGTAGACAAGCCCTTTATCAGTTTCCTAAAAGTGATTTAATTATTTCAGTGCAAGTCTTTGTGTGGACACTTATTGGAATAAAGTGGCTAAGTCTGTTTAGGTCAAGGTTTAAACTGATATCAAAGTTTCTACACAGAAATTTATACTAGCTTAACTAAATATGTTTTTTTTACCATTTAAGTTCAACTGGTGCAATTTTGCACAGTAGTTTAATGTGTTTAACATTGAATATGGACAAGGCCTTAATGAAGACATCCAGGCAAGAAGCAAAAGCCACTTTTTAGTGGAAGGCTTCTCCCCCTAAAATGTATCTAGGAAAATAAGTGTGTCTCTACTAGCAACCTTCAAAAGGGGACAGAAAAAGCCAAACAAACAAACAACAATTGTAACCAGGCAGAACTCATAGTCTTGCCTACAGAAAGTGTTTTCAATACTATCTCTAGCTCTCTGCAACAGCCACCTGGGGTGAAATTCTGATCCCACTGAAGTCAATTCGAGTTTTGCAAGTGTCATAAACAGATGGTTAAGGGTTAATGTCTCTTTTACTTGTAAAGTTTTAAGAAGCTCAGTGAACCTGGCTGACACCTGACCAGAGGACGAATGGGGGGACAAGATACTTTCAAATCTTGGTGGAGGGAAGTCTTTGTTTGTGCTGTTTGTTTTGTTCGTTGTTCGCTCTTGGGGCTAAGAGGGACCAGACGTACACCCAGGTTTTCTCCAATCTTTCTGAATCAGTCTCTCATGTTTCAAAATAGTAAGTACTAGCCAGGAAAATCGAATTAGTCTTATGTTTGTTTTCTTAACTTGTAAATGTGTATTTTGCTGGAAGGATTTTTACCTCTGTTTGCTGTAACTTTGAATCTCAGGCTGGGGGTGGGAAGTCCCTCTAGTCTATATGAATCTGAATACCTTGTAAGCATTTACCATCCTGATTTTACAGAGATAATTTTTACTTTTTCTTTCTTTAATTACAAGCTTTCTTTTAAAGAACCTGATTGATTTTTCTGTGTTTTGGAATCTAAGGGATTGAGTCTAAACTCACCAGGAATGCGGGGGGGGAGGAAGGGAATGGTTAATTCCTCTTTGTTTTAAGATCCAAGGAGTTTGGATCTTTATAGCTTCCCAAGGCAACCCAGGGAAGGGAAAGTCTGGGGTTGGAGGAAAGGAAGGGGGATGTTTTATTTCTCCTTGTTTTAAGACCCAAGGGGTTTGGGTCTTGGGTTCCTCAGGGAAGGTTTTGGGGGAACAAGAAGTGTGCCAAACCCTATATTTTGGCTGGTGGCAGCGTACCAAATTTAAGCTAGTAATTAAGCTTAAAAGTGATCATGCAGGTCCCCACTTTTTGGACGCTAAAGTTCAAAGTGGGGAAAAGACCTTGACAGCATGACTGGTAAACCAAGAGAATAAAGATGCCTCTCAAAACAGATCTTCCACTGGTCTCTCACCTTTTTCTAAGAGCAGCAATTATTAGAATCCTCTCATTTGCTGCCACTAGGGTCAAGTTGAAAAGTAATACTAGGAGAGCCCACACAAATAAAACACTCTCCCATAATTAGGGCTTCTGATGTTCAGTATTAAAATGATAAATACCATTAAAAACAGCCCCCGCACACACGTGCACTCTGAAATTGGTGATTAACACTGGAAATGGTTAATTGTATCTAAGGGGTTGCCTACTTTGCACAGCAATACAGACTACAAGGGTGTGATTTCTAAAGTGCACTAATGTGTTGTACATTAACTGGTCTGTGTACACTCTACTGCTGAGCCCTAAAGGTTGCCTAATGCATTTCAATGTAGTCCTGTTTGAAACAGTACTATGTTAAAACAAACTAGGAAACATTACAAAGATTACTCATTACATATTGTATTCAAACTACTGTAATGAGTAATGTATAATATATATTAATCCTTACAGTATATACAAAGCCCTGGAAACCCTGATTTTTGGAACATCTACATAAAAATTGTTAAAAATACCCCCCCAAAATAAAATCAATAACCCCCCAAAACCAGAAGTCCTACCCATAATCCAGACATTCCGCCTATCTGTCCCATGTATCTTAATTGCCAACACTAATGTATTTGGGCTGTGTCTACACCCACATTTTCACTCATTTAGCTAAACCATTACAAACTCCTATGTGGTTATATATTTTGGTTGAAGAATGGCTTATTCTGGTTTAGTTTAAACCTGTTCCTAGTTGACTTTACCTATACTGAGTTAAGCCTAGTTTAAACCAAAATAACATCATCCACACAGCCTTTTGCACCAGTTCAATTAAATCAGTTTAAAAATCACACCTTAAGGTCCAGACAACACCTCTTAAAAGTATGTCAGTTATAAAAATGAAAACGCCTTTGTGCAGACCCTACCACTTTTCTCTAAAAGCAAAGTCAGTAGTCATCCTATCCTGAAGGCGGGGGTGCTTCACTGGGGCTTTCCTCCCCTTCCCACAGATGGGAGCATCTGTTAGGCCACATTGCTGAGCAGTATCCTGGTAGGTGATTTTTTATACTATTGTGACAGGTTCCCTAGGGTACAACCTGGAACTAGGGTACCACTGTGCCTCCTTAACTCTCCAGTCTGGACTGTCTCTCACAGCGCTTTGCTAGTGACAAGCAGCAAACCCCTCGAGGAGCTGTTATCACTCCGTACAACAGCAGGTGGAGCAACACACCCAGCTAGATTGTATGAAGACACCCAAACCCTCTCATGACTCACACAGGAAAAGGCACCAACCAATTCTCTCCAGTTCCCCAACCTAGCAACCCTGAGCTGAACCATCCTGTCCTGGTCAGAAGCCTGACCAGTATAACTTCATAACACAATCCGCCCCTCCCTCAATGTGGGGAAGACACATACAAGCCTTTGTAACTGAGCTGAGAATTCCGTAGCACTTCAAGCAAAATGCAGTGTTTTAGGTAAAATATAAAATGTTTATCAACTACAGAAAGATAGATTTTAAGTGATTATAAGTGGCAGGCATAAAGGGACAGAGATGGTTAGCAAAGAAAATGAAAAAAAAATGAACAATCTAAATCTTAAACCTTATTACATTAGGCAGCATTAAGATCAAGCAATGTTCTCACCCCACTGGATATTACAGTCTTTAATGTACAGACTTTTTCTTGAAGTCTGGGCCAGTCTGCTCAGATGATCTTTGTCTTCTCAGCATTCCGGTTGTTTCCAGCATAGGTGGGGGAGGAGGAAGGCCAAGACATGCTGCAGCTGTTCCTTATTTTATATCCTTGGCCCATATGCGTGGCAAACACTAGCCCAGGCATGTCCTGGTGGGCTTTGCTGCGGCACAGTGATTGAACATTTCCCATTGCATGGTGCTTGCATAGTTGAGTCATACAGTTGATTAATGGGTGGTCAACATGCACTTTGGCAGTGATCCTCTGTTTGACACTAGCAAATTTCAGTAACAGCCATACAGCACAATCTCATAACTTTATACACACTAGTGATATATATATTTGGACAGAACAACGGGTTTCAGCAGATCATGACCTTTCATACGATATCTTACATGGTAGGCTTTGTATGAAATATCACAACTACATATGAATGATGAATATGGGGGTTCCAGATTGTCATTCAGAGTGTCACAATTAAATGAACAGTGACTGTGTTGGAGGTGCAGAGCGAGGGAAGAGGGAAATAATGCTAATTTCCCAATGATAATGGCATTTTTAAAAGATGTTTTGAAAGCCCGGGCTCTGTCTTTACTTAGACTGTAAGCTTCTTGGGCAGGGACTATCTTTTTGTTCTATGATTTTAGAACACCTAGCACAATGAGGCCTTGGTCCATGACTAGGGCTCCTGGGTGCTATAATACAATCAAATATCTTTGTATTGACAAATTATGACACAATTACTGTAGGTTTAAGTTTATATCCAAATTTCTCTGTGCCTGAAGTTTACAATACACAGATATCTAAGAGTCCAGTTAGAATTATAGTTACTTAGATGTCTGTCTAAGTAGGCTAAGTTTCAGGTGAAAATAAGTGAAGGTACAACATTGCAGGCACAACAATGGAGGTCTAAATTAGTTATGATATTTCCTACTAGATTATAACTGTTTTAGTGGACAAAATATTGACCTGGACTGTCAGGCAGTTCCATCCCATTCTCTTTAAAAAATATTAAAGTCACAGAAGTTGAAGAAAATTTAGTCTCCAGAGAAACTGAACCAAGGAAGAGTATAAATAAAGAACTGCATAGAAACTACTATGTAACTTGTAACCGTACTTAAAAAAAACCTAATTATATAAACACTATATTGGCAGCAATAAATCAGTTGGACAGATAAGTTTCCATTATTTTATTCTAGAGGGAAAGTCCACCACAATGTGTCTTTTCCCACTTTATATTTCCCCCGGAAATGTCCCATGTATAAGTGGTCATCCTTCAGCTCAGGAAGTCTAGTCTATGTAAAATCTGCTGGAAATGTCTGCCAGAACAGTACATTCAGCATGCTTTATGCTCCTAGTTTTTTAAAACCATGGAAGCTTTATTCCCATCTGACATAACAATGTGACTTTAAATGTTTTATAAATGCAGATTCTTCCCTGTAATGGAATGATAAATTATTATCCCATGGCAATGCATGTAACATACCATTCTTGATAGTGCATTAAAGGAGCTTCTAGTGAACACATTTGGGGTGTCTCTTTGGGAAGGAAGCCCTCTAGCCAGTCCATATCTGGAACAGAAGCAGGGATTGTAATGAGGTGTCCATGCTTCAAGTACAAGGCTTGAAAGAGTTAAGTTGACCAGGTAGGTCAATTAACTCCCCAGGCTGCACCTGGAGGAGGAGCTAGGGAGAAGGGTTCATTAAATGAGGTTCAGCTAGGCAGGAACAGGAGGAGCCAGTATGACACCCAGGAGCTCAGAGCAGAAGGGGGCTACAGAAAGGCTGGCTGCAGTTATTTCCTGGGAGAAGAGAGTTAGTGAACGTGGGCAGGAGATGTAGGAGAAGGCTCAGGGGAAAGTAGCAAAGTAGGACAGTACAGGCCTTATCTGTCGACTAGAGGGCCCCGGAGCTGGAACCTGGAGTAGAGGGCAGGCCCAGGTTCCCCTGCCAGTCACTGGGGATATTGCACAGGCCAGGCAAAGGACCGCAGACTACCTGGGTTGGTTTGTCCTGGAAACACTTTGTGACACTATCTCTGGAAGGGGAACAGGTATGGTGACCGGTCTAGAGTGCTGAGTTACAAAGAAGAGGCTGCAGTCCTGGAGTGAGAGGGGCCACAGGGCAAGACAGGACGGGAGAGACACCAGCAGGGTGCAATGCCTGGCTGGAGCTAATCCCCAGGATAGCCAGCAGTAGGTGCCACCAGCAGTGAGTCCATCCCATGACAGGGATATTGCCACATAACATACAGAAAAATTTATAGTATGAAAGATACACATCCTGGCAGACTAGATAAAATTGACTTAGAGACTGTCACCAAGGTGAGATGAACCAATCTGCCAATAATATTGAGAGATGTGTTGTTCACCATATATTAATAGATTAAATATAAAATTTCCCACACAGGCCAAATACTCCCCTCCACTTTCACAAGTGGATGGGAGTTAAACCTCACAGCTGGCAGATGACACAGAAGGGGCAGAGTGAAAGATGTGCCCCACCAGAAGCTTCTCTAAGGGAGCTTCATGTGGCCCTAGCTCAGCATGTGGCAGGAGGTGGGACTGGGAAGTGCCTGCATGACATTGGTATGTTACATGCAGCGCTGAGTTGATCTGTATTACTGCATGGGTTCTTCCTCTGAGCTATGATCACTGCCTGAGAAGGGAGGATTTTTCATGGGCAATGCAGCCTCTGCAGCAAGGTTCCTTCAAGTAATACTGATGCTAGGCTTTAGGGAGCCAACTCGGAGGCAGTGCAGAGTCACAAGGAATCAATGGTTCTGAACCCTCTGTCTCTTGTGGGAGAAGAGGCTCAACCCCATCATCCCTGACAAAGAAGGAGTAAGACATTCCATAAGCAGAGTTGCTAGTCCGGTATATGACAATAACATAGGATACAATTTTAAGTGGGTGGGCATAGGGAGGAAAGGAGCAGTATTTCAGGTTTTTTAAAAAAAATCTATCTACAAATAAACTTCCTGCTGGACAAAACAAGATTTCATATTTATGATACAAATGGTTCAGAATGGATTGACATGTTGCTCTGGACATGAATCTTCTAATGAGACAATATTTTGTGTACAATGTTGTCAGTCAACATCAAGCCAAGCTTTAATGTCTGAAGTCCACTGAATTCTGTCAGTTATACTCATGGTTAAGGGTGATTACTGTTGGTGATTACAATTAGTGTAGATGACTCTGAAATGGAGAAAACAATGTGAGAGGAGATCGATTTAAAAACTGGATACAATATAGTTGACAAGGATAGATGGCAGACAATATTAACTGAGGCCTCATTCAGGAAAGCACTTGAATGTGCTTAAATCCATTTTGATTCAGGACAGTATTTAAGTACATGTTTTTTTGTAGTTTGAGATGACATACAAAAACATTAAAGTGTTCAGAATGCAAAAAACAAACAAACAAACAAACAACCCCTCCATCCCATGAAAGAATTTAGATGGTAGTAAATGCCAGAATTAATGTTGTCTGTGAATGGGCAATCTTAAATAAACTCTCTTCTGCATACCATTATGATAGTTTTGCCCATAAGTCTGTGAGAGCTAGAGATAGAATACAAATTTCCTGGGTCACAGGTGTGACAGACATTACAATGTCCTGTAATATCCTGGACAAACCTTACTGAATTAAGTTTAACATCTTTGGAGTTCATTGTATTAAAATGCCAATGTTTATGTGCTATTATGGGATTGTATGGAATTTTTTTGTAGGAATACCTGATTATTACAGTTTCAGGGACATTTTATAAACTTCAAAGTGTTATTTCCTCCCAAGATAGGACAATGTATGCACAGTGGGTTTTCTAGAAAGTACTTGAGAGGAAGGAAATGCTCATTCTTACCTCTGAAGCCAGCCTTTTGAAGCCACTTGGACAGAGAAATTGATCGAACTGGAGTTTCCAGGAGCAGGTAATCAGTAGTCAAAGACCTCCAAACTGAATAAAGGATGGACTGAACTTTTCATGAGTGTTCTTGTTCAGAGCAAAGAATCACAGCTGAGTCATGGGCAGCCAGCTGAGTCATGGGCGGCCAGAACTAGTAGCAGAGCCAGAATCCACAGTCACAGGACAGGAGTCCGCTGGGTCAGAATACCAGGAGACAAACAGGAGATCAGAAACCACAAGTCAGATACCAGGAAACAAGCCATGTTGAGATGCCAGGAAATCAACCCAAAGAAGCATATAGTCCAGAGCAGAGAGGATCCCAATTGCTCAGATAGCTTCCTGGTCATGCTGCAGGCTGATCCACTGGCCCTACTTTAGTCAGCTGCTGTGGGACTCCACCAACTGGACCTCAGGCATGGAGCCTCATACTGGGGCTAGGCTTTCTGGGTCCCAGGTAAGCTACTGTCAGCAGACTGCCAGGTAAAGAGTTGGAGTATAACTGCTCCCATGACCTCAGTGGGCCTGGATTTGAGACCTGTGGATCATAATGCAAAGGGTCTGATGAATTTGAAACCACAGGAAAACCTCTGGGTGGGAGTTGAAGGACTGCCCCTGCTAGAGCCCACGTTGCAACTGAGGTGATTTCTGGTAAGCTTATTAGTATTTATGTAGGTTCTTTTATTGTTATTAATGGTTTCTCTGTAATGCTTTCACCTTAAGAATAAAATATATTTGCTTAGAAAGAGCTGTGTGGTAATTTACAACTGTAGCAATTGTCCAGTGTACCTTCTCTAGTGAAGGCAGGGGACTGGCCATCCTGGAAATACTATCAGGAGGGAGAGAGACACAGGTCTTCACCCAAGAAAGGCAATGGCTGTGGAGCCAGAAGACTAAGAGAGGGTGCTGTTGCTGGACCATAGAGGGGACATACAGGCAAAGTTGTCCTGGACTGTGAAAACAGTCTGGTGCCCTAGAAACAAGAGTACATCTTTTCTTTTCTTGCAATCATCTGCCTCAATCACTGTCCATCCTCTGCACAGAATGAGGAAGGGATCCTGTGGAACAAGTAGAATGTGATCATATGATGAAAGACTGTATCATGTGTGTGCACAAGGGGGCAGAGTTAAGGTTGCCTGGGTAACCTTAATTCTGGAATTTAATTTTAATTAAATTTAATTTAAAAAATAAATGTTAATTATGGCAAAGTAACAAACAACTGAAAGCAGGGTTTTGTAATGAAAATGTTAGGCAACTTTAAATATAAGTCCAGTCTAACTCCACCTGTGTTACAAAGATGAAAAAGGAACCCTATGTAACTAGTCATTACATAATTTAAATGACATTACTTGAATGTCCACTACAGTTGCTTCTTAATTAGAAATGGACCCAAACCTTAGTCCAGGGGTTCTCAAACTAGCGGTCATGACCCCTTAGGGGTTGCGAGGTTATTACATGGGGATCACGAGCTATCAACCTCCATCCCCAAATCCTGCTTCACTTCTAGAATTTATAATAGTGTTAAATTAAAAACACTTTTTTATATTTATAAGGGGGAGTCACTCTCACAGGCTTACTATGAGAAAGGGGTCACCAATATAGAAGTTTGAGAACCACTGCCTTAGTCCATTCCCTGAACTATATATGTTAAGAAGTTCAGCTACAGAATTCACCCCTCCAAGCCCCTCTCATTGCTTCTCCTTCTCTCCCAGCTTTAGATGGAAGGTCAGAGGTCCTGGTGGTCTCTCTGCTGGACACTGCCACTTTGTGAGTGGCTATATACTGCTGCTGAAGAAAGTGCTGTGGACTTCCCATGAAAATTAGTTCCTCATAGGGCAGAGGAGGGTGACTGACTTCTTCCTAATGATTCTGTCTTCATATAAGAAGACTGAAGAGTGATGGAAGGAATGAGGAAGCCAGTCCTGAACTGGCTAATGGTTGAACATTCTGTTAAAGTTTGGACAAGCTGAATCTTTGCTTAAGGTTCACTTCCCATGATACTCAAGTATGATGTACTTATTAAAATAATTTTTAGTGAATTTAGTGTTAGTGAAAAGTGCCAGACAGGTAACCCTCAATGCTGAAGTCCTCTAGATCAGAACAGGTACCACATGGGCAGCAGCAGTATGAGCTTACACATTGTTCTATGAATGTGCCTTATCCCCGATCTGGAGGGGCCATCTCTAGGGGTGTGAGAATAGGTCAATCTCCAGGTCCATTCATTCTTCAGCCTCTCAGCTGAAACTGCCCATAGGGGCCCAGCTGTTGTGGTGCTTTGAGAAATGGACAATTGTCCCCCAGCAACTGGGCTGAGGCCCAACTCATTTCACACAGATCACATAGTATTCATCAGATGGTAACCCAATATTTGATCATTATCTACCTCCACCATATTGGAACTAGTGACTAGAGTTGAAAGGTCACAGATCCCATCACCAATAACATGAGCTATCCATTCCCCTACTCAATTTTTTTTACATTACATTGTGAACTCATTATGCAGTCAAATCATTTTACATTGGACTCAGCTATACTAGCTAATGAAAATTCTAAAATATTATGTATCAAATTCTACTTAGTTATACCATTGTAAATCCACATAAGGAAATGCCATTTCTAGATTTACAACAGTATAAATGAGACAAAAATATGGTCCCTTTATTTTTATGATGATTTTATTCTCATTTTCTAGATACATAAAATATACCACATTTTACTGCTGGAGGGCATTTCCTCACTCACAGCAAGTGAGTCCTTTTCAAATAATATGTTTTCCACTTACAATACTTGCAAAGTTGCTGTCATAAAATTATGCCATATTGGAAACATTTGCCATTAACTTCATGTGCTTACCTGGGTAGTGAAGCGAACTGGTGTTAAACAAAAAATGTGGGTTTTAGTCTCACTAAAAGCTTTTTTCTTACACTCTGTTTGGTCTTTTAGAACCTGATGCACTCCCGCTGAAGTCAATGGAAAACCTCTTATTAACCTGAAGAGGAATTGGACTGGATCCTAAACTAACTGAGATAGGCATATGCTGCTTTCTCTGCTTTTATATTATAAATGTTTAAAATACAGGACAAACAGCATTTTTATAAATTTTGAGGGAAATAGTTGTATGAGAATACAGAAATTCACATGTGGGAACAAAGGCTTTGAAATCAGGAACTTTCGACACTGTGGTCAAATGCATTTGTAATAAGCCACGCATAGCTTGTTGGAAGTATGAGTGTGGAGCTGTTATGATGGGTCAAGTTACATAATAGATCCACATTCATTCCAAGGTGAACATTGACACATTACAGATTTAGTGGCAGAAGCAGCTGGTGGGATTGAGTTAGGTAGATGCCTTTGAAATATTTGAGTAGGCAAGCATCTGTCTCTCTCATACAGTCTTATACTATTCTCTTTTCCTACAATTCATAAAAACACTATGATTTGACAAAATTGATGGTCCCTTTTCTAAGACAGCTCCAGAATTGCCACAGCAGGCATGCTGCAGGTCATGACTCAGGTCATTTAGCGGAGCTGTATTGAGAAATTTGCATAGTCTCTGTCCATAGAATGTCTGAGCATTAAATACACCAACAAAATAAGAAGAAGACTGGTCCAGAGCCTTAACATGTTCAAGAAAACAAGAGCCCCTGATGTGCACCCAGATTTTCTGTGTACTGTGCCAGAAAAGAGGATTAGCTGCTGTCTGAACAGAAAAGACTTGGTGTTGGTGTGTGTATCATTCTATGAGGTACTGTAGATACAGAGGTGAAATCCTGGCCCCACTGAAGTTAATGTGAACTTTGCTCTTTACTGACTTCTAAAGGATTACTCATGTCTGCTGGGATTTCTGTCTGAAAAAGAGTTTGGCCATCATTCAGGACTTATGATTTTGATGCAGACAAGTTTAAATGTTTATGTCAGAAAACTACCACCGCAACTAGAATTAACTGGCAGCCTCCTTGGCTGTCTCTGCAGGGAGGTCAAGGACTCCAAGAAGAGAGTGAGTGAAGCTAGCTCGGTTGCATATGCTGAGAGTACCTGTAGATAAGCAGAGAACTTCAGAGTCTCCATAACCCTCAATATGGCACCTTTCAACTATTCAAAAAGACCAGAAATCTGTAAGGAAAAAATTATATGATTCCTTTCATGTTCTTTACTTCTAGTCTTCTGCATGAAGTCACACAGTTTCCTCAGACTAGGTTTCTCTTAATGGATAGGACATCTTCCCTTTTTTTCCTGCATTTAATCATTTTATTCTCTATTATATAGTCTATTTGCCCTCTGATGGTCTTCCTTTTTGCTCTTTCCAGTTTTACTTTACATTTCTAGGGGATTTCTTGGCTATTTTGTATTTCCTATTATCAGAATGCTAGATGAGCTCATGATTAAAAGCATCACCTTCCTACATAGTTTTCTAGCCCGAGTGATTCTACAGTCCAATTTTAGTATTAGATGAGACTAGGAATTATTTGCAGTCATGAAAAGACAGAGTTATTATAGTATTCACTGAGGTGAACACTATGGCTAAGTTTAAAAGATGCTTCCATTTTAAATGAAACTCCTTTTGTTATAACTATCTGAAAAATATTCCTTCATGAATGAAACTACATGTTTCGAATTCCAGGAGGATTGTGATGCGGTTCAGGGTGCAATCCAGACCAGTAAGGGGTTGTGTCACCACTTGCCTTGTGCCCTGGGTGCCTTACAATCACTGTTCCCTCTAATTTTTTCTATCCATGTGCAGAATAAATTTTTGTTATGTGCACTGACCTATGTGCGGATATGTGCCACCAGGAGAAACAAAATACCTATATATAATATATGTTTTTTAAAAGTTACCCTAGGGATAATTACTTCAGCCAGGACAGGTTAGGCATTTTAGAACTAACTACTCAAAGAATTAAATGTTATGAAATGCATAGACCAGTCAAAACATTAAAATAATGCACTTTCAAAGAATAAAATTATAGAGAATATATGTGCATTGCATGAAGGACCAAGAAGTACCAACAACAATAATTCAGTTCAAACTAGATGGAAGAATAAACCAAAACAGATCTGGGACTAGGGTTTTTGATTTCAAAAGGGCTAATTTTAAAGAATTAAGAAAATTAGTTCAGGAAGTGGATTGGACTGAAGAACTTGTGGATCTAAAGGCAGAGGAGGCCTGGAATTACTTCAAGTCAAAGTTGCAGAAACTATCAGAAGCCTGCATCCCAAGAAAGGGGAAAAATTCATAGCCAGGAGTTGTAGACCAAGCTGGATCAGAGAGGTGATTAAGAACAAGCAGAAAGCCTACAAGGAGTGGAAGATGGGTGGGATTAGCAAGGGAAGCTACCTTATTGAGGTCAGAACATGTAGGGATTTAAGTTGGAAGGCCAGCCAGTAGAGATTGGACCTTGCAAAGGGAATTAAAACCAATAGTAAAAGGTTTTATAGCCATATTAATAAAGAAGAAACAAAAGAAAGAGAAGTGGGGATTGCTAAACACTGAGGACGCGTGGAGGTTAAGGATATCTAGGCATGGCCCAATTCTAAAAGTACTTTGTCTCAGTCTTTAATGGGGCTAATGAGGAGTTTAGGGTAACGGTAGGATGACAAATGGGAATGAGGATATGGAGGTAGATATTTCCACATCGAGGTAGAAGCCAAACTCGAAAAGCTTAATGAGACTAAATTGGGGGCCAGATAATCTTCATCCAAGAATATTAAAGGAACTGGCACATGAAATTGTAAGCTATTAGCAAGAATTTTTAATGAATCAGTAACTCAGAGTTGTCGTACACTGGAGAATTGCTAACATAGTTCCTATTTTAAGAGGAAAAAAAGTTACTGAGTAACTATCGGCCTGTTAGTTTGCATCTGTGGTAAGCAAGATCTTGGAAAAATTTTGAAGGAGAAAATAGTTAGGACTTGAGGTCAGTGGTAACTGGGACAAAATATAACATGATTTTACAAAAGGTAGATCGTGCCAAACCACCTGATCTCTTCTTTGAGAAGGTAACAGATTTTTAGACAAGGAAATGCAGTGGATCCATTTACCTCAGTTTCAGTAAGGCATTGATATGGTTCCACATGCAGATTATTAGTTAAATTGGAACAGATGGGAGTCAATAGGAAATTGAAAGATGGTAAGGGACTGGTTAAAGGGGAGACTAAACGGGTCGTAAGGAAAGGTGAACTGTCGGGCTGGAAGGAGTTACTAGTGGAGTCCTCAGGGATCGATTTTGGGACCAATCTTATTTATCTTTTATTATGACTTGGCACAAAGTAGGAATGCTAATAAAATTGCGGATGACATGAAGCTGGGAAGTATTGCTAATACAGAGAAGGACTGGGATATCATACAGGAAGATCTGGATGACCTTGTAAACTGGAGTAATAGTAATAGGATGAAATTTAATAGTGAAAGTGCAAGGTCATGCATTTAGGGATTAATAACAAGAATTTTGGTTTATATTGGGGACACATAGTTGGAAGTAACAGAGGGGAGAAGGACTCAGAGTATTGTCTGATCACAGGATGACTATGAGCCGCCAAGTGATATGGCGTTGAAAAGCTAATGCGTTATTGGGATGCTGTAGCAGGGTGCTGCTGCAGAGGCAGCAATTAGCCTGGTCAGCCAGCCCAATCAGGTGAAATGGATTGGGGTGGGAGAGCCTGGTCCTGGCCTCTGAACTGGCTGACTGTGGCCTGCAGGGCTCAAGGGCTATAAGGCTGGTGGCAGCTAGAGGAGGGGGGAGAGACAGCAGAGGTTGGCAGTCTCCAGGCCAGGTAGACTCCCGTGGTGATGAAGATGAGACGACAACGATCTGTAAGCTGTAAAAGAATTATGGTGGTGGGAACTGTGTGAATAAAAGCCACGGATGTGCATCAGGGAGGCTTAGAGGCTTTTGTTTGAGACGAGGAGCTGCAGCAAGGGAGGCTGAGGAGGAGACCCGGTTACAGATTCATTAGGCAAGTTTTCCAGTAAGATAAGGAGGTGTTTTGTACTGTTATACAAGGCATGGTGAGACCTCATCTTAGATGTTGTGTGCAGTTCTCTGATCTCCCATGTTTAGAAGGATGATTCAAACTGGAACAGGTTCGAGATGGGATACTAGGATGATCGAGGAATGGAAAACTTGTCTTATGAAGGAGGGCTCAAAGAGCTTGGGCTTATTTAGCCTAACAAAAGAGGCTGAGGGGAGATATGATTGTCTTTATAATATATCAGAGGGATAATATCAGGGAGGGAAAGGATTTATTTAGCTTTAGTACCAATGTGGACACAGAACAACTGGATATAACTGGACAATAGGGTTTAGACTTGAATTAGATGAAGATTTTTAACCATTAGAGGAGTAAGTTCTGGACAGCCTTCAAGGGGAGTAGTGGGGGCAAAAGTATCTGGCTTCAGACTACGAATATAAGTTATGGAAGGATGGTATGATGGGATAGCTCATTTTGGCAATCCATTGATCTTTGATTATTAGCAGGTAATATGCCAATTGTCTGTGATGGATGTTAGATGGGGTGGGATCCGAGTGTCTACAGAGAATATTCTTTCCTGGGTGTGGTGTGAGTCTTTCCCACATGCTCAGGGTTTAACTGATTGCCATATTTGGGGTCGGGAAGGAATTTTCCTCCATGGCAGATTGGCAGAGGCCCTGGAGGTTTTTCGACTTCCTCTGCAGCGTGGGGAATGGGTCACTTGCTGGAGGATTCTCTGCACCTTGCGGTCTTTAAACCATGGTTTGAGGACGTCAGTAACTCAGACATAGGTTAAGGGTTTGTTACAGGAGTGGGTGGGTGAGATTCTGTGGCCTGTGTTGTGTAGGAGGTCAGGCTAGATGTTCATAATGGTCCCTTCTGACCTTAAAGTCTATGAGTCTAAATCTGTGTTGGGAGGTGAGTGTGAAAGAGACAGTGTGTGACACCGAGGCAGTGTGTGTGTGACACAGAGACAATGTGTGTGCTGGCTGCTGGGAATGTTTCCGAGAGATGCCATGTACTGTATCTTTAAGACACTGAAAGCTCTCCCACTCTGTCCTGAGCCCTGTTGTCTCCCCTCCCCTGCTCTGCAGAAATGGGGTATGTGGGCAGGGGGAGGGGAGACTGTGTGAGCTGGCTGTTCAGGAAATATCAGAAAGCACTGCACTGTCTTTTAAAGAAAGGCACTCAGTCACTCACTGTTCACTACAGCAGCTCTCTGAGTCCTAAACCAGGCTGTTCCCACTCTGCTCTGCAGAGATGGGGTACAGGGGTGGGGAGGAGAGGGACACCCTCACATCAGCACCCACCTCTTCCCCCCGCACAGCCAGCAGAAGGGTCCCGGGAGCAGAGCAGCTGCAGGACGGAGCAACGTGGTGGGGAGGGGCACCTGAACACATGCTGCCAGCTGCGTGCTCTCTGCTAATCAGCTGGGCAGCATTTTAATCTCTCCTGGATGGCCGCCCAAGTGTGTAACTCACAGGGAACACACCTTACAATGCTTTGTTGCTGTAGCTCCCAAACCAGAACTCTCACAATGAGCCTACAAGCATGCAGGTCAAACCTTGAGTATCTGTATGTGAGACATCCCTGGTTCAGCAACTCTGACACCAGCGGCCAGTCTACAACTCCACTCTGGCTTCCAGAAGCCTTGGTTACTACTTGCAGGGTGACCCCAACACACTCCAGTCCCAAGTTCTCCCTAAACCATGTGCTTGTAATGTCCAGCCCTCTGCTGGACAGCTCAGAGAAATAATAAGGTTCATTTGTACCTCTAAAGACACAAAAGCCACCAGCTTATTAACTGGGGTGAATACGATCCTCCCTTGAAAGTCAGAACTGAGTTGGTTTATTTTAAAAATAACAAATATATTAACAAAATATACATAGGATTAAGTGAGTTCAAATATAAGAAATGAAGATAGAATTACATGTTAAGCAAAATATACTTTTAAAAGTCTAAAGCTTAATCTATCCAGGTATATGTTTTGTTCAAGATGTTTTTTCTCACTTATATTCAGTTCCCAGAGGACTACAAACCCCCACCCCACCTCCTTGGTTGAAGGACTCATCTTTCTCACTTTGCAAGAGCTCTGTTCCTTTGTGTCAGTCTAGTGATGGATGCCAAAAGTGGCTTCTCGCTTTGCTTATATCTTCCAAAATTCAATTACTTTGCTTCAAGCTGGATATGAATCAACAGTGTGCCCTTGTTGCCAAGAAGGCTAACAGCATTTGGGCTGTATAAGTAGGGGCATTGCCAGCAGATTGAGGGACATGATCATTCCCCTCTATCTAGCACTGGTGAGGCCTCATCTGGAGTACTGTGTCCAGTTTTGGGCTCCACACTACAAGAAGGATGTGGAAAAATTGGAAAGAGTCCAGTGGAGGGCTACAAAAATGATTAAGGGGCTGGAGCACATGACTTATGAAGAGAGGCTGAGGGAACTGGGGTTGTTTAGTCTGCAGAAGAGAAGAATGAGGGGGGATTTGATAGCTCTTTTCAACTATCTGAAACGAGTTTCCAAGGAGGATGGTTCTAGACTGTTCTCAGTGGTACCAGATGACAGAACAAGGAGTAATGGTCTCAAGTTGCAGTCGGGGAGATTTAGGTTGGATATTAGGAAAAACTTTTCCACTAGGAGAGTGGTGAAGCACTGTAATGGGTTACCTAGGGAGGTAGTGGAATCTCCTTCCTTAGAGGTTTTTAAGGTCAGGCTTGATGAATCCAAACTGGCTGGGATGATTAGTTTGGGATTGGTTCCTGCTTGAGCAGGGGGTTGGACTAGATGACCTCTGGAATCCCTTACACCCTGATATTCTGTGATTCTATAAGAGCAGGATGACGATGCTGATCTTCCTTCCAGTGGACTTTCCATCCCGATATGTAATATGGCTCCATTATTTTGATTCCATCCACTTAATTTACATATACAAGTATATAGTTGCCTTTTCACCTGTATGGAGGGAACCTGTTCTCCCTGTTTGACTACAACTTTAAAAATATCATTAAGTATCATATATTCCTCACATAATGTTAATAATATATTTGCAATATTAATCACCAGTGTGTCATTTGCTTTCAGAAAAGACCTCATTCGTACACTTTTGTAAACAGAGACTCAGTTGCTTTATCACTTGAGTTCAACCCCCTGTCTTTATAGATCAGTAACCTTTGAATGGATTCTTCTGTGGTAACTCTTAAAGTTTAATCAAGCGGTGAGAAAGCAAAATGGAGTCTAGGGTGAAGGAAGCTCCATGTCTTTCTTCCCCAATTTCTGTTTGCTTGAAATGCAAATTGTTTAGTTTTCTGCCATCTCTCCCTCTGCTGTCTTGATAGTCTTGAGGTAACACAATTCCTTTGTGTAGCATAGACCTGTTTAACAACTACCCAACATACCTGGTTGCACATACTTTTGTCATAATTCAGCATATGTTCATAAACTTAAATATACACCACATACACGCACCATGCAAGAATATTAATGTTCAGGAGTGGTTAGTTTCAAATGATACCTCACAGGCTATTTTCACAAAGAATTACAGTAGTGTGTAGGATGTGAATATAGGGCCTTAGTGTGTCTTATGATGATTACTATTACTTATTATTTGTCAAGTATCAGAGGGTAGCCATGTTAGTCTGATTTGTAAAAGCAGCAGAGATCACTGTGGCACCTTATAGACTAACAGTTTGGAGCAGAGCTTTCGTGGGTGATACCCACTTCATCAGACGCAGGTAGTGAATTTCCAGGGGTAGGTATATATATGCTAGCAAGCAAGCTGAGGATAACGAGGTTAGTTCCATCAGGGAGGATGGCCCTGTTCTAGCAGTAGAGGTGTTGAAAACCAAGGAGGAGAACTGGTTCGGATAATTGCAGCCATTCACAGTCTTTGTTTAGTCCAGAGCTGATGTGTCAAATTTGCAGATGAACTGAAGCCTCAGCAGTTCTCTTTGAAGTTGGTCCTGAATTTTTTTGCTCAGGATGGCCACTTAAGGTCTGCTAGTGTGGCAGGGAGGTTGAAGTGCTCTCCTAAGGTTTTTGTATATTGCCATTCCTGATATCTGATTTGTGTCATTATCCTTTTCCGTAGTGACTGTCCGTTTGGCCGATGTACATAGCAGAGGGCATTGCTGGCATATGATGGCGTATTACATTGGTGGACGGGCAGGTGAATGACGGTGATGGTATGGCTGATTATATCTAGTAGGTCTGTGAGGTGTCGCTGGTGTGATGTGGCAGAGTTGGCATCGAGGTTGTTGCATGGATTGTTCCTGCAACTGCACACCTACATGAACTCTACCTCAGACCAATCCATGCAAAAACCTCGAGTGCCACTCTGCCCACATATCTACACCAGCGACACCATCCACAGGACCACTAGATCGGCCCTACCATCACCGTTCATTCACCTGCACGTCCACCAATTAATACGCCATCATATGCCAGCAAGCCCCTCTGCTAGTTACATCGCCAAACTGACATCACTACGAAAAGGAAAATGACAACAAATCAGATATCAGAATGGCAAATACAAAAACCTTAGAGAGCACTTCAACCTCCCTTGGCCACTAATGCAGACCTTAAGGGTGGCCACTGCAGCAAAAACTTCAGGACCGACTTCAAGAGAAACTGCTGATGTTCAGTTCATCTGCAAATTTGACACCATCAGCTCTGAACTAAACAAGACGTGGAATGCTTGCCAATTACAAACCAGTTTCTCCTCCCTTGGTTTTCACAACCTCTACTCAGCGAACAGGGCCCCATCCTCCCTGATTGAACTAACCTCGTTATCTCTAGCTTGCTTGCTAGCATATATATACCTACCCCTGGAAATTTCCACTACCTGCGTCTGATGAAGTGGGTATTCACCCACGAAAGCTCATGCTCCAAAACGTCTGTTAGTCTATAAGGTGCCACAGGATTCTCGCTGCTTATTATTTGTATTACTGTAGAGCGGGGGTGAGCAAACTTTTTAGCTTGAAGGCCACAGTGGGGAATAGAAATTGTATGGTGGGCCATGAATGCTCACAAAATTGGGCCTTTGGTGCGGGAGGTGGTTGGGGGGTCTGGGATGGGGATGAGGAGTTTGGGGTGTAGGATGGTGATCTGGGCTGGGATCGAGGGGTTTGGAGGGCAGGAGAGGGCCCAGGGCTCAGGCAGGGGTGTGGCAAGGGGTGCAGGTTCTGGCTGGGGGTGTGGGCTTTGGGGTGGGGCTGGGGCTGGGGATGAGAGGTTAGGAGTGCAGGAAGGTGATCCAGGCTGAGATTGAAGAGTCTGGGGAGCAGGAGGGGAATTATGGCTGGGGCACAGGGTTGGGGCATGGGGAGAAGCTCAAGGATGCAGGCTATGAGTGGTGCTTACTTCAAGCAGCTCCCGGAAGCAGCAGCATGTCCCTTCTCCAACTTCTATGTGGAGGTGTGGCCAGGTGGCTCTGCACGCTTCCCCATCCACAGGCCCCGCCCCTGCAGCTCCATTGGAGCACATAGCAGCCAGACTGGGGCCATGCCACGGCTTCCAGGAGCTGCGTGATGCAGCTCCCGACCCTATGCCCTGGCTGGAGTGCTGGTGAGGGACCGAGCTGTGTTGTGCGGTCCCTGACTCAGTGCCCCGCCTGGAGCGGCTTGCAGGCCAGCTTAAAACAGCTCGCAGGCCGGATCCAGCCCATGGGCTGTAGTTTGCCCATCCCTGCTGTAGTGTCTAGGAACCCTATAACAACATTTCCCAATAAGAGCCCACTAGGTTGGGAATGGGTGTGAGATGATTTCAGCAGTTGCAGATCAGAAAAGAGCAGCAATGGAATTGGGGAAAGCCACATGTCCGTGTCAGGATTTATTAGAAACAGACCTTGATGAGAAAATAGGATTCCATCCATGATCTCCCAGGACCAGAGTCTGCCACCCTTATTCATGTTGATTAGAACTTTGGTAGTAATAGTCTCATTGATGTCAATGGGGCTGTTCACCAAGGACCAGATTGTGCAAGTCTCACTCAAACGGAGGAGTACCTTACTCTCAAGTACTTCCATTCATTTCAATGGTACTATCTGATAAGGAAGTGCTATTCAATGTGTAACAGTATTACTACCCAGCCCCAAGTACAGTGCTGTCCCTTAAGGGTAAGGATGTAAGGAGCTCTGACGCATAGCTTGTTATATTGACCTTTTCATAGATATTTTTGAATGTTTAAAATATTTTTCAGGTTGCACTGGAGGTATAAATTGTGTGCGGTGAGAATGAGTGATGTGTGTGTCTGGAACAGACTGAATTCCTTAACATTTAGTTTTCAAATATTGTAACAGTTGGGCTTTTTCAAAGATGTAGAACTTTTGCAAAGGGTATTTTGGAGGGAGGGGGGCATTAGCGAGATTCCAATAAAACAACTTTAACTCTTTTTAAAATTATTGATCAAAGTTCAATTTCTTGGTGTGTTTTCATGTGACCCAGTTTTAGCCAGTGATCCATTAAAGCACACATAATGACAGATTTTTCTCCTTCAGTCTGGCTCCTTTCAGCTATTTATAGGTGCAAAATGGCAGATACGAGCTTTGTCTGGTTTGATGAGAATAGGGTGATCAGAAGTCCCAATTTTATAGGGACAGTCCCAGTTTTTGGATCTTTTTCTTATAGGCTCCTATTATCCCCCACCCCGTCCCGATTTTTCACACTTGCTGTCTGGTCACCTTAGGTGAGAATTGCCCCAGTAGAAGAGAGTTCTTAATTGGCAAAAAATCAGTATAGCTGCCACTTCTCCCCAGGCACAATGTAAAGGGCAGGAGGAAGGAGGAGAAGGTGAAGCAGGTGCCCTGCTAAGCTCTAGCATTTCTCAGCTGGAGGACAATCCTTAGGAACTATATTCACCTGTTGTAAATTACAGTAGCCTCTGGGTTGTTCTAACTTCTGCCTGGCTGTTGCTGCGCAGGCAAAGTTCAAGGTAACTGGCTCTCAGAAAGCCTGCACAAATTGGCACTGAATGGATTTTGGTGCAAGAAAGAATATGTCCCCTTCCAAAAGTGCTTCAGTTTGATTTGCTCTCTCCCACTCAGAACATGATGTAAATTTCTGCCATCACTTATTTTAATCACACATTCAAAACCATTTTTCTTCTTACAATCTCCTGCTTAAAATATCAGAGAGATACAAATACGAACTTTAATCAAGGCAGGGGTATAAAGCATGATTTCAGAGGGACACACTATGATCATTTGTATGTTGAGTCACTACTTTAGTTTCTACTAAACATACCTTGAAAGGTGCAAATTAGATCTGTTTTTCTATGGATCAGAAAGTTACTTATTGTAAGATTTCATTTTTAACAAGCTATTCAGTGTTGTGCCATGATTAAACATAGCAGAAATATTGAGGGAGATGGAAACTGTATGGAACATTTGCATCATTTTATTTATTTGCATTTCCCACCTATCAGTTTAGTATAATTCAACATGAAATTCCCATCAATCAACCCAAAACTAGTGTTCCCAAGCTGATGCACTGCTTTCCAAGGGCGGGCATGAACACAAATAGACATAAGCCACCACACCTCAAATTTAGTTTAACTTTAGTAAATCATAGGTGGCTGCTATCTGTGATTGTTTATTGTTCAGTACAACGGCTTTTATATTAAGATCCAGAAAAAGAGCACATAATTATTACTCTCCTCCTCCTTCCACAAAACTAAAATAAAATTATGGCATCAGAGAGAGACACCCTTCTATATGAAGCTGATCAGGCTTGTACTGGAAAGTGCAGCATTTTCCATGCAGAGATACTAGAGCTGTGTAGGTGTAGGAAAAGAATCATGCCATCTGAGGAACCAGTAAACAAAACCAGAAACCCAGCCCACCCCCTTTTTTAAGTTTTGTAAAAAAAAAAAAGCAATGTTTTTTGCTGTTTCATCTTCAAGCTTTCATTGTTCTCCATAAAAATGAGGGAAGAACTTATGTTGGGAGAGCATGAGTACAAAGAAAAAATGTAATTAATTGTGAAAATCTGTTTTCACAGCAAAAATGGCATGTGTGAAAATAAGTAAAAAATTTGCCCAAGGATGGAACTTCAGCTTTAAATTTCCTCTCCTCCACCCTCCTGAAAAACCTTAAATCACAATTGTCGAAATACTGAAAATTTGTCCTTAAAGTTGTGAAAGCTGAGAGAAATCTTATCTTTGATATGCAAAAATTTGTGATGCAAAAGTTAGTTACATGCAGTGGTAACAAACAGTAATTACAATATCAAGAAATCATGGGCTAAATTCACTGATTGTAAACTGGCGCAACTATATTGACTTCTTAGAAAATCCAACCACAATTAGTACCATACAAATCCATTCTTCTAAAATCAATGTTCATTACAGCTTATGTAGTTCCTTGGCTCTTGTAAATTTAGCAGTGATTTTTCTAAGCAAAAGTGAATTGTATTGCTGCTCAGTTTGTCCTTTGACATTCCCTTGGTTAGATGTGCAGTTTGTACAATATTTCAATCCAGTGACTAACAGGTCAATTATCCTAGGCTACATATGGGTTATATAAAACCAAATACTTAGGAACAGACAGAATATGACACATTGTTGCAATACTGTTCTAGCTTGTGTCTGTGTTCAGTCTGGAGACCTTTAGGGCTGCTTCTGAGTTTAAAAGCTGTTAAACGGGCTTCTCCAACTCTTTGCAATATTTTTCACTGAAGTTGCACATTTGTTAAGAAAATGAAAGTGGCTGCTCTGTGATCAACATACACTTTTGAGTATGAAGGTCATACCTTTCTCTATGGAAGCTGATGTCATATATACTCAAATGATCATACTTTGTTAATACACCAACATCAATACTCAATATTGGGATTTTCAAAGGCCGATTAATAGGATAAAACCAGCAGATTACTTTAAAAAAAAAAGGAAGCTACATTCTGATCTACTTTATAGTAGGAAATGTGCCCTCCAAATACATAAGCATCAAAGCAAGACGTAGAGAAAATGTCCTGTATATGAAGTCAATGTACAAGTAGTCCACCTGGACTTGGCCAAAAGAGAAAAAAAAAAGTCTGTGACCATTCATTTGTAAGTATAGGGCAGAACACTGTACAGTCAATCTCTCCATCCATGTCATCCCATCTCTCAATCCTCATGGAACAGGAGGAAAAGAGGCTTCTCAAAAGAGTAACCAAACTTTCTTGTCCAGGTGTGAATGGCAACACAAAATAATGAGTTTAACATGTAAGTAAAGCAGTAGCTAATTGGTTTACAGTAAACTGGGCTAACTAAGAACAATTATATAGGCAGATAATGTCGTCTTAAATTGGCACAGCTCTCCCAAATACAATGGAACTGCACAAATTACAGCACATCAGAGAATCTGGCCCTTAAACTTAAGTGCAATCAAAACCAAGTTAAAGTGTGTTCTTTAAAATCATGCTTATTGGAAACTACATGAAGCAATCTATGAAGGTTTTTATTATTTCCATTAGGAAATAACCAACATCAATTCCCATTTCCAGTATAGTCTGGATTTATCAGCCAAATGGCAGAGAGCAAAGGAAATAGCTGATAACTAACCTGAAAAATTCTGAACTTCTGCCTATTGAGATTCAAAATATCCAAGGACGATGTTAGAGAGTGTTGATTTTTTTTAAAAAAAAATTGATATTCTCTCTTTGAGAAGTTTTAATGTCAACATTCCAACTGAATACAAAGCAATTTAAGTTTAGTAGCTCAGTGGATCTGCATGCCTAAAGTAACAGTCCATTGATTTTTCCACTGCTGGCTTGAGTCCAACCTCAGCTGGTAGTGACCAAATATTGTTATATTTGATGGCTGTTATAAAATAAATTTATCTTTTTTCTTACCTTCCCAAGACCTTCTCTAGAGAACTTCCAGTTCTTCCCATGAGTTTGCTTTCTCCTTCCACCAAAACCATACACACAACTACTTGATAGAATATTAAAATTATTTGTATCTTTAAAATGTGCTACCTTTTTTTGAAATGTCCATTCAAGTAACACCAGACCCATTACAGTATATAAGCAGTACATTTCTACCAGCATAATCAACAGTTAAATTAAATATCAAAGTTATCTATTAATCATTAAGTTTCAGAATTATGTCTATTGAAACTAATGTGCATTTTATACCTCTTAGAATCATTCTTAAATCTCTGCATTGGAAGACTCAAAATAACAGCACAGTTGGTTGATATTTAGATGGTTATTTTCCCCAATTGGAAGGACTAGAACAGGGGTCAGCAACCTTTCGGCAGCGGTGTGCCGAGTCTTCATGTATACACTTTCATTTAAGGCTTCGCGTGCAGGTAATACATTTTAACGTTTTTTAGAATGTCTCTCTAAAAGTCTATAATATATAACCAAGCTACTATTATATGTAAAGTAAACCAAGATTTTCAAAATGTTTCAGAGGCTTTATTTAAAATTAAATTAAAATGCAGATCTTATTAGTTTAGTGTGATCCTTCCCCTTGCTTTTCCTTTCTGAGTTTTCCAATGTCTGGTGGCACGTATTTAGATACTTTAAGCTGCACAAAGGCTTCTGAGTTATAAGTTGATAACCGGCTGGCAGGAGGTCAGCGGCTGGAACCCAGGTTGGCAGCTGAGGTGAGTGGAACTGGCGGCTGGTAGGGCTGAGTGGGGCCGGAAGCCTGGACCCTGTCTGGCAGGGGCCTGCGCTGGAAGCAAGGCGAGTGGGTCTGCGGTGGGGATCCCGACTGGAAAGGGGCCAGCAGCCGGAACCCCAACTCTGGGGTTTCAGGGGTGGGCTGAGCATCTCCCCCCACCTCCATCTGGGGTTTCAGCCACCGGTTCCTGCCAGCCGGGGTCTCAGCCCACTGCCAGCCTGGGTTGCCTTCCCCCAGGGCAGCAGCGGGTGCTGAGTGGGGCTGCATCGGGGGGACCCCAGCTGGCAAGGGGCCAGCAGCGGGAACCCCAGAGCGGTGGCGGGCTGAGCAGCTCAATGCACCACTGCTTTGGGGTTTCGGCTGCCGGCTCCTGCCAGCTGGGCTCACAGCCCACTGCCAGCCTGGGGTTCCTTCCCCCAGGCCAGCAGCGGGTGCTGAGTGGGACCAGCAGCGGGACCCCAGCTGGTAAGGGGTAGCAACAGGAACCCCAGAGTGGCAACGGGCTGAGTGGCTCGCGTGCTACCATTGGCAGGTGTGCCATAGGTTGCCGACCCCTGGACTAGAAACTTAAATGGAATCTTAAAATATACAAACAACAGTCAGAATTAAAGAGTATTTCCACAGCTATACATCTAAATTTGTAGTAGTAGCACTTTTCTCAGCAGGCACAGTGGTTTTTGGGATGGTTTGTGTACAGAGGATTAACAAATTGGCAGCTGAGCCTCTTATGAGCATTTTTCAGAAATGTGAGTTTAGCCATCAAAATAGTCATTTAAAAATATTTCCTTCTGTGCATCAGAAATAACACACTCAGGTCCAAGAGAAAGATGTTAAATTGTTATATTTCATTTTTTTTGAATATACAACAGGTCTGCTTCCTTTCCTCTGAAGCATAAAAACCACTAAGCAAATAAAAATAAACACAAATGCTTGAGATTTAAGAATAGCAAAGAGCACTAATCTCATTAACTTCAACATACACAAGTGCCCACTCCAATAAAAAAAAGCCACCACAGCAGCTGGCACTACTGTTGGCAGTCTCAGCAGCTTAGAACAGAAGGGGCTTGGAGAATGAACTACCCTTTCATCTCAAGAGTAGGTCCCTCCTGGCTAGATAGGGGCTGAAGTCATTTGAAAAGGAAAGGAGAGCTTTCACCATATCATCCAGGGAGGAGGGGGAGCTGTGGGAGATCACTGCCTACCCAAGCCAGGGAGGAGAGGGGGCTTTCCCCTCTGCTTTAAGCAGAAAAGGGGGAGTTGTGTTTCCCCTGCTCCCCTCTTTAACTCCTGAGGTCAAGTTGAGCATATTGACAGAGATCACTGCCCATGCTCTCATTCTTTTGTGCATGAAGATCTGCAGTTTCCAGAGCATCATCCCAGCACTAGTTCCCACAGCCACTAAGTTCCCACAGAGAAACAACAAATAAAAATTTGATTGTCTGTACAATCAGCTGAAGGAGTGTCTGTTCTCTTGTGAAAACTGTTTCTGTACTATGCACAAACACTGGTCACCATTACATACTGCACTTTTAAAATGACTATCAGTGCAGACAATGCCAGTATTTGTGAATGGGAAAAGAGGAGTTTCCTGGTTACAGGACTAGCTGCACCTCTATCCCCGCACATTTTGAATGCACTCCCTCATGCCTTTTCTTCTTCTGGGGCACAATTACACAATTCTCCACTGTTAGGCCTAGCCCTGAGCTACAATACCCTGTATATCCACTGTGCTTACCCAGCAGGTGAGACTGAGTCAACTCCTGCAGTTCTTCCTTTTGGGAGTTAGTGACCAGACAACCTTCTTAATCTTAACAGTAGGAATAAAGCATATATCAGAGAAAAAGGATTTTAACACTACGAACAGTCTACGTGCATGTCTATCTTACTTAAAGGTTTACCATCTCCCCCAATGGAAGCCTGTGAGGCCTAACTTTTTCAGACTCTGCAGTGGGTGTCTGTAGGTGTCAGTCTATTCCCTGAAATAGCTCTCCAACAACTGTCTGCTATTAAACTAAACATATTCCCATAAAACCAATATTTTATCCAATATTTATCCCCAAATAGTCAGGCAGTAAACATCTCACTAACCAGGCCTTATGCAGTATAAATTATTACAGAACAGATCCTTTCTTCTGCTACAAGAAGAATGGATGAAATCCCAACCTCATCTACGTATGATCATGTAGTAGCATACCTTGGCCATAGCAGAATGTCATTCTTAATGTTAAGTCATTATTAAAAAAAAAAAACCCAAACAAAGCTAGTCAACTCCAAAAGAACCGTTTATAGGTCAAATGGGATTGCACACACACATGTATATTAATAAGGATCTTAATTTAATGCTAGTCATTCAAATGGGGGACAGTGAAAGTTGTGTACTATCTATTGAAGAAGACTTCTTTAGCTTTAAATCACTGCCACTGAATGTCACAGATGCATAAACACAGACGTTCCCAGCTGTTCTTTTGTTTCAACTGTACACATACATGTTAGAATATGGGGTGAGTCTCAGGGAGCTAAGGTTCCAGGAGCAAGAAAGATTGTCAGCCACTTCTGGAAAACTAAAAAGAAAAGGAAATGACTACTAGAAAAAGCTTTATTTTCAATATATTTGTTCCCCCACTCATAGACTTTAAGGCCAGAAGGGACCATCATGATCAACCAGTCTGACCTGCTGAACGTTGCAGGCCACAGAACCTCATCCACTCACTCCTGTAACAGACCCATAACCTCTGGCTGA
Organism: Chelonoidis abingdonii; assembly: GCF_003597395.2. NCBI lineage: Eukaryota > Metazoa > Chordata > Testudines > Testudinidae > Chelonoidis > Chelonoidis abingdonii. The sequence continues at coordinate 67,808,920 of NC_133770.1, forward strand.
GTTACTGAAGTCTTCAAATCTTGATTTAAAGACTTCAAGTTACAGAGAATCCAACATTTACTCTAGTTTAATCCTGCAAGTGACCCATGCCTCAGGCTGCAGAGGAAGCTGAAACCCCCCACAAGGTCTTTGTCAATCTGACCCAGGGGAAAATTCCTTCCTGACCCCAAATATGATGGTCAGTTGACCCTGAACATTTCAGCAAGACCCAACAGCCAGAGATGCCAGGGAAAGAATTCTCTGTAATAACTCAAAGCCCTCCCCATCTAATGTCCCATCATGGCTGTTGGGCATATTTGCTAATAACGGTCACAGATGAGTTACATACATTGTAGGCAGTCATATCATACCATCCCCTCCATAAACTTATCAAGCTGAGTCTTGCAGCCAGTTAAGTATTTTGCCCTCACTGCTCCCCTTGTAAGGCTGTTCCAGAAGTTCACTCCTCTGATGGCTAGAAATATCATCTAATTTCGAGACTAAACTTGTTGATGGCCAGTTTATATCCATTTGTTCTTATGTCAACATTGGCGCTTAACTTAAATAACTCCTCTCCGTCCCTGGTATTTATCCCTCTGATGTATTTATAGAGGACAATCATATCTCCCCTCAGCCTTCATTTGGTTAGGCTAAACAAGCCAAGCTCTTTGAGTCTCCTCAAACTATGGTTGATTTATATCTATACATTTAAACTGCAACATTTCACTGTCACATGGACTTTTAAAGCAGTTGAAGGCATGTTACTGCATGGCTAGATTATCCAAACTGAAAGGAAATGTGATCTTAGAATCTCTGTCATATACTTACTTTGTTACTGTGAATTAAAATCACTTTTACTCTAACAAGGTAATTCTAGAAAAACAGACATTCTGGTTTGTTATAATGGCATTGCACAATCAATACAGGGATCTTGCATCATATGAGTTTGCTACCACTCAGTGAATCAGACTGTGGAATATTCCCCAAGGATAATGGGTTTTAAACCAAACATATAACTCTTCAGTGGCATGGTAGCTATTTGTTATGTTTCCAGTTGCTGGAATTAATGCAGCTTCCTTCAGTAAAGTCCATTCAATGCTCTAGTCTTGAATATCAGATATAATTTTTTTTTTAAATCTAAACCCACCACCAGAACTTGTCTGAATCCAGCAGGGCCTGGATCACCCCACTTCTCTGCAGAAATACCCACAGAAGTTAGTTCTGGGGTGCGTAGTAAACCTTGTAGGTGCAGGAGGGGGTTGCTCTCTTACAGAATAGAGAGTGGTTATTACCCTAAATCCTGTGGATCTTAGGTGTGTGTGTGCGGGGGGTGAGACATAGGATTCCAGAGACCTTTTTACATAGGCTCTGTGCTTCTATCTGGTTCCAGGGCCCCTGCTGTCCTCCTCCCTGGTTACCAGACTCAGGCCTGGTCTACACTACGCATTTATACCAAATTTAGCAGAGTTAAACTGATTTAACTCTGCACCCATCCACACAACAAAGCTCTTTATATCGATATAAAGGGCTCTTAAAACCAATTTCTGTACTCCTCCCCGATGAGGGGAGTAGAGCTGAAATCGGTGTTGCCATGTCGGATTAGGGTTAGTGTGGCCGCAATTCAACGGTATTGGCCTCCGGGCGGTATCCCACAGTGCACCACTGTGACCGCTCTGGAAAGCCATATGAACTAAGATGCACTGGGCAGGTAGACAGGAAAAGCCCCGCAAACTTTTGAATTTGATTTCCTGTTTGCCCAGCATGGAGAGCTCACCAGCACAGGTGACCATGCAGAGCTCATCAGCACAGGTAACAATGCAGTCTCCTGAGAATCGAAAAAGAGCTCCAGCATGGACTATACGGGAGGTACTGGATCTGATCGCTGTATAAGGAGAGGATTCCATGCTAACAGAACTCCTTTCCAAAAGATGAAATGAGAAAACATTTGAAAACATTTCCAAGGCCACGATGCAGAGAGGCCACACAGGGACTCAGTACAGTGCCGTGTGAAAGTTAAGGAGCTCAGACAAGACTACCAGAAAACCAAAGAAGCAAACGGAAGGTCCGGGCGAGGGCCAAAAACATGCCGCTTCTACGCTGAGCTGCATGCAATTCTAGGGGGGTCCGCCACCACTACCCCACCCCGTCCGTGGATTCCGAGGTGCGGGTGGTAATCTCAGCCATGCCTGAGGATTCTGTGGACGGGGAAGATGAGGAAGAGGAGGACGAGCTTGCAGAAAGCACACAGCACTCTGTTCTCCCCAACAGCCAGGAGCTTTTTCTCATAGAGTATAACCATTATGGTTCTGTAAATGTTATCTTTTTTAAATATTCCTCTTCTTCTGTTGCTTCCCTGTCCCATCATGCATCTGCCAGATATTCAACCAGCCTCCTACTCCTATCTCCGAAAGGCTATCTCAGATAAGGTGGCGCAAAAAAAAACGTGAGACGAAATGTTCTCCGGAAATCATGGAAGGTGACCCGCAATGAAAGAGATCATTCGAATCGAGTGGGCAAGGACGTGGAATCAAAAGTAAGGAAAGTATGCCATGACCATGAGGAAAGAGGGACGAAACGTGAGGAACAGAGGATGAACGTGAGGGACAGAGGGATCGCCTGAACAGAGAGTGGCGACAGGAAGATCAGCGGATGGATGATGCAATGCTGAGAGGCTGCTCGGATAATCAAACTAGACAATCTCTGGGCGTACGGCTGGATGCTTCAGGAATGGCAGCAGGATCTTAGAGTGCCCACTGCAGCCCCCTGTAGAACCACCCTCCCCCCTCATCATCCTAGCCTCTCAACCACCAGACGAGTAAGAACATCGGGAGGCTCCATGCACCCACCCAGCTCCACCCCAGTGAAGCCCCACCAAAAGGCTGTCATATTATGAAATTTTTTAGTGGCCTTTCCTTCCCCCTATCCTCCTCTCAAACCCACCCAGGCTACCTGTCAGTTCTCTCCCTCTTTTATAATTAAATAATAAAGAATACATGATTTTTAAATGAAGTGACTTTATTTCCTTGGAAGCAAGCGGTAATCAAAGGGAGGGGGTGCTTACAGGAATGAGTCAATCAAGAGGGTGGGTTTCATCAAGGAGAAACAAACAGAACAGTCACACTGTACCCGGCCAGTGATTAAACTGGTTTCAGCTTCTCTGATCAACCACTTCCGGTGTGCCTTCTAAGTGCTCTGGTGCTGGCTGCACGTAATCAGCGGCCAGGTGTTTGCCTCACGCCTCCCATCCTGCCAATAAGTCTCCCCTTACTCTCACAGAGATGGTGGAGCCACAGCAACGAGCAATAACAATGGGACATGTTGGCTGAGGTCTGAGCGAGTCAGTATTGTGCGCCAGCGCGCTTAAACAGCCAAATGCACATTCTACACCATCCACTTGCTCAGCCTGTAGTGAAAGCTCCTGACTACTGTCCAGGCGCCTGTCTATGGCTTCATGAGCCATGGCATCAAGGGAAGGCTGGGTCACCCAGGAATGACAGGCATTTCAACATCCCAACTGTATTTTCTGGTCTGGAAGTATTCCTGCTGCAGGCCGTTTAAACAGAGTAGTGTTCCTGAAGACCGAGCGTCATGAACCCTTCCGCCATCCCACGTGATGGTAGTGAAATGTCCCTTGGATCCACTCATGCTTGCAGCACCATTGAAAGAGCCTCTTTTCAGTTTATGTACTGGGTGCCGCTGGTGCCCGGTGCGAAGATAGGGATATGGGTTCCATCTATCGCCACCACACGTTAGGGATTCTATTGCAGCAAAGCCATCCGCTATGACCTGCACATTTCTCAGAGTCACAACTTTCATAGCAGCAGCTTATGATTGCTTTGGCTACTTGCATCACAGCAGCCCCCACAAGTAGATTTGCCCACTCCAAATTGGATTCCCAAACTGACCGGTAAGCTGATCTGGCATTGCAAGCTTCCAGAGGGCTATTGCCACTCGCTTCTCAGCTGTAAGGGCTGCTCTCATCTTGGTATCTGGCGTCAGGGCAGGGGAAAGCAGTCACAAAGTCCATGAAAGTGCCCTTAGCATGTGAAAGTTCGCAGCCACCACTAGGAGTCCCACAACTGCAACACATGCAGTCCGACAGTTCTGTGCTGTTCCTGGGCAGCCAAATACAGCATTCCATGGCTAGAGCCTGCCCCATTACCAGGCAGGATCTCAACGCAGACATTGCGCGGAGGCCGGCCTGCATTTGAAGAGAATTCTGCATCCACATTGCTTCGATCACGTCAAATCATTGCCACCTCTGTGGTACGCCGCCTCCTCCTCGCCTGGCTTGAAGTCCTGGTTCAAGCCCCCCAAATAGAAAAAAAAAAAGACTGCAAAAAACGGTGAGAAATTGGCCGGGAGGTCTTTAAATGCCGTGGATTGCTGTCTGAAGCTCAGCAGGGTCCGTGCTTTGGCCGGTGGAATGGTGTCCGCACACGTCACCAGCCAGGGAAAAAAAGGTGCGAAACAGTTGTCTGCCGCTGCTTTCATGAGGTAGGTGTGATGGCCTGTAATCCCAGACAGCACAGCGACCGATGTTTTTGCGCCCATCAAGGCACGTGGATCTTCAACCCAGAAATTCCACTGGGTTGGGAGACTGCTGGGAAACTTAGGGATATGCTTACCAAGCTGAGCACGCTCAGGAAATCAATCGCTGGAGCCTCAGTACTGAGGCTAGCATTGATTTCCAGAGCGTGCTCATGTTGGTAGCATATTTCCATAGTTCCCGCAGTCTCCCCACCCGTGGAATTCTGGGTTGAGATCCAGTGCCTGATGGGGCAAAAACATCGTCGCTGTGCTGATCTGGGATACAGGCCTCACCACCTACTCCATGAAAGCAGCGGCAGACAACTGTTTCGCACCTTTTTTCCTGGCTGACTGTGCGGACACCATCCCACCGGCCAAGCACGGACCTGCTGAGCTTCAGACAGCAATCACGGCATTTTAAAGACCTCACCGGCCTTTCCGTGCAGTCTATGCTGAACCAGGACTGCAAGCCAGGCGAGGAGGAGGCGGCGTACCAGCAGAGTGGCATGATTGAGTGATCGACAGCAAGTGAGATGCAGAATTCTCTGTTCAAATTGCAGGCGCGCTCCTCCGCGAGTTCTGCGTTGAGATCCTGCCTGGTAATGGGCAGGGCTCTAGCCATGGAATGCTGATCTCTGGCCCAGGAAACAGCACCAGACTGGTCGGGACTGGCACTAGTGTATGCACGCTAGATGGGACCTCCTAGTGGTGGCTGCCGAACTTTCACATTGCATAAAGGGCACTTCAATGGACACTTTGTGAACTGCTATTCCCCTGCCTGCAGACGGCCGCAATACCAATGATGAGAGCCACCGTCCCTTACAGCTGACGAAGCGCCAAGTGAGCACATAGCCCTCTGGACGCCTTGCCAACCGCCAGACACGCTTACCCCACAATCCCGCGTCAGCTCTGCACGGAATCCAATATTTGCAGACAGTGGGCACAATCCTCACTAGTGGCCGGCTGCTTGTGATGACAAGTAGCCAAAGCAATCAACTAAAGCTGCTGCATGACCAATGGTTGTGGCTTCTGAGGAAATGTGCAGGTATCATAGCGGACCATGGCTTTGCTGCAATAGAATCACGCTAACTTCCGTGCATCGAGCAGGCCGACCTAGACCTGGAACCCATGTATCCCGTATTCTTTCGCACCGGGGGCACCAGCCGGCAACCCAGTACATCAACTCGAACCACCACCAGGAGTAACTTTATTCAATGCGTGCTGACCCACGACGACTAGCACCTAGACAGATACACAAGGACTTCACTACATCCACGCCTGGGAAAAGTGCGCCACCATCGCCGAGGCGCCTTCTGAACGCATCGCATAGTTCTTTTACCATAACACTACTCTGTTTTTAAAACGGCAA
>NC_133770.1:67814822-68004417 GCF_003597395.2 Chelonoidis abingdonii
AGTACATGGATGCACACCGCCGAATTAATGTGCTTAGTGTGGCTGCGTGCACTCGACTTTATACAATCTGTTTTAAAAAACCAGTTTCTGTAAAATCGGAATAATCCCATAGTGTAGACATACCCATAGTTGCTTGCAGCCAAGTTGTCAGGATTCCACTTGTTGCTTCTGTCCCTGAGAGTCTCAGTGTGGAAGGGGTCATCATTAACTTTTTGTTGCTGCTTTTATAGGACTTTTCCTCTAGCTTCACTCTTAACTTTTCCTTTCCTGACCATGGCCTGCCCTGATCCTAGCCTGCCCTTTCTGTAGCCTCATATTCCTGACCCTGTGTAGGGGGCTCTGCAGGGCCTGGGTTGGTTGTTATGGGGAGGACTTTGGAAGCAACTACCCCCTCCTTTTGTGCAAGAAGGGATATCAATGGAGAGGCAACACTTTGAGACTGATATGGACCAGATGATCTGGTCTGTATTGATTTAATGTCTGATTTCAGTATGTCCGCTAACAAAAGCAAGTGTCTAATTTTTCTAATGCAAGTGACTTATTTGAAATTAGTAAGTCTGAAGAACATTCACTGATGTTAAAAAGCCATTAATATATTCAAAAGTTGATCCTACTTATTACTGGCCAATTTGATCTAGGAAGTATGACCTGAAAATTAAGAATGTTTTCTTTAAAAAAGCATTATTTGAAATAAACCACTACAGCTTGTCAAAAAACAGAACAAAAACATGGGAAGACTTTAAAAATCATTTTAGTGTTTCATCAAAATGTAATATTTTAAATCTTTTCACAAGAACTATAAAGTGCCATGCACACCTATGACAGTAGGCAAATAGCCCCTGCCAATCCTCTCCCTGTCCCCCGCCCCCAGTATCACTCTTCAGAATTGTAATATACTTTCCCTCTTCCAACAAGAGTCCAGTTACAATTGCATCTTACTAGCTAACACTCCAAAATACTGACTAGGGATAGTGACTGAGAGTATCCTGTTGGAATAGACTAGAGCTAGGGAGGAAGATGTAACTAAATTGCTGTGCTATAAATAGTTATGACAGATTATAGGGTTCTGTAAGACTCCTTGCAGGCTGGTTCAGCATGAGCTACCTTACAACAACATTTCAGACAATGCTCCATTTCCTGTTTGGGTTCCAAGGAGAAAAAATCCTAAAAGAGTCTGAAGCACAACAAAAGTGGATTACCACTGGGTGGCACACTTGATAGTCTGGAGAGAAATGCCTCGGTTTGCCATCACTTGAGAAAATGAGGGTTTATAGGCAGATGTACTATATTGGCTACTGTTGCTTTCTTTTCAGATAAAGTTTTGTATATTGCTTTAGGAAACCTCCTACTGTACTTTTGGCAGGTATTTTAGGAGGATGCAGATTAACAAGTTTCTGGCAGTTTTCATTGTCTTTTAGAGGAAGTTTATTTTAGAAGGCAATCCTTTCATGAAGTGTGTAAATCATAAATTGACGCCGAACCATTATGAACACAACTGCTAGAAATGAAATATTGATAGCAGTGACAACCTAAATTTCCAAGAGAGAGTGGAACAAAACTTCTCCAATGTAATTTTATAAAACTGTGTAGGGGGATGAGGGGAGGGCAGAAGGGAAGAGTGGACAAACTCACTTCCCCACAGCAACACTGTTTCCTCCTATCTGTCTTCTTAGTTCCCCCCAAAACACTCCACATTCTTCCCATCACCATAATATTTGCCTCATCCTCCTCCAACTCCCCATTCTCTTCTGCAGAAAACTCACATTTTGTCATATCTTCCCCCACCCCATGCACCCTATATTCTTTTCCTTCCCCACAAATTCCACATTCACCTCTACCACAAAACTGCACTTTGTCTGCCCACTCCTCAAAGCCTCTACTTCTCTTCACTCCTTGGAAGTTTCCAGTTCTCTCTCCATGACAGTCATTCAGAATCTTAGTTTAATCCTTTCTATTTGTTCCTCCAGCTCCCTCATCTTTACCTGGCGTCTCTATCTCTATCTCCCACAAACATCCTCACAAGTATCTGTCTCTGTCAAGGTCTCCCTGTACCTTTCTCCCTCAACCCCCACCCTGCTCCCTGTACCACAGTTCCCAGAGTTGTTTCCCTTCCTTCCCAAGGTCCCCTATGCCTCTCCTGTCCCCCCTCCCAGATTCTTCCCTCACCAAGGGGCCCTATACTTGTCCACCTACCCCAGGTCTCCCTTGTATCTTTCCCCAAGATCCCCTCAGTTACTTCATGTCAGCTTCCCCTCTATCCAAAGTCTCCTCTCCCATTGCAGCCCCCTTGTCCCTGCTTTCCTTTAGAAGGCCTCTCCTTGAGGTATTCTGTACCTGACCACCTCACTTCTTGTGCCTTTCCTCACCTTGCTAACATCCCACTCCATCTATCCCACCACATTTCCTCACTTCCTGAGTCAACCCAGGCACTTGCTCCTAAAAATTCTCTCCATGTCCCCGCCCCACAATTTCCCCTTGTACCTCTCTGTCTAAAGAGCAGAAACTGCTCTACAGCTGGAGATTGGTATCCCTGCAGCTCTGCCCTTTCCTGCTCACAAGCTCAGGAGACCAGAGGACATCCCAGGAAGGGCAAGGGTGGAGAAGACTAAAGAAGAGACGACAAGGTTGAAGTTCTTCCCTGCCCTGTAGGGGGAAGATCAGTTCTTGACTCCCTATTGGCTGGACAATTCAGTGGAACCCAGAAACTAGCTCCCTTGGGCAGAGGGCAGGTGAAGAGAGTTGGTTAAGCCTCCTGTAGCCCCACTTTGCTCTGCCCCTCCACCCTCTCCTCCTCAGCCAGCCACAAGCTGGACGGTGAGAGAGGGAAAGATAGGATTTTCCCATCCAAGACAGATTGTGGTGGGGAAGATGTCTCCCCATTATAACTACACCCATGTTCCTTTCACTCCCCTGCTTGAGACACACTGCTCAGGTCCTGAAGCAAGCGTATGGCTCAGAGTGGGAGAAGAATGGCTTGCTGGAATTATTATTTTGGACTTTAGTTTATCCTAATGTTCCTTCCTGCAAGGATAAAATCAACTATCTAGCCAGCGAGACAGAATCTGAAGCACATGGGAAAACTGAGGCAGTGGCTGCACTTGATGAGGGCACAGTGATGCACTACTGATTAACATTAATAAAAGGTAAGATTTTAAGTTTATTCTTTGGACTGTAAATGCTCAGTTCCCAGGCATGTCCTCTTTAGTGTGTATTTAGTTAATCTTTTTGGATATTAGCACAATTAACAGTCATAATAGAAGAATAAAGTAACCAGGCTACTGTTTCCATTTCTGTTACATGAGTTTAATAATTTAAATACTATTATCATCATGTAAGACAAGTGAAATGAATTATTCAGTCTTTTCCTAAAATGATGGAAAGTTTGTCAGATGTGTGACCTCACAGCTCCATAAAGGACACCCAGATAGATTTAAGATGTATACCAGGGTTTGATTGACTTAGTATTATCCCCAGTTTGGTGGCCATAGTCACTCTGCTGTGGAGGAGGCTGAACATCCATATTATATGGAAGGGACCATTGCATGTACAGGGTCCTCTCCTCACATAGATCTTGAGGGTTCACCTGGACCAGTGTTCACAATATCTGGTGACTAGTCCAGAACTCATGCCTGACAGGAAGATAAAAGTCGTATTTTGTTATTTCGGAAGTATCCTAAAATAGCTAATGGTCAAGATTGGACTTGATAATCTCTAGTAATTATGGTTCCACAAGCAATTGTGGTAGCTATTTACTTATTTAGACGCTGGTCTTGCACGCCTTTTTGTGTGGGCAGAAATTTAGAGCTGGGAGGGGCTCCTGCAGGTGCAAGTGTTTGCTCACACACATCAGGAGCCCTTTCCTATTCAGTTACTGAGGCTTTGTGAACACACAGGCATCTACTTGTGCGGATCAGGTCATAGAATTGGAGGTCTTGTTCATCGTAAAGTTTTTTTCTTAACTATTATTAGAAGACCATGATACAAAGATAAAAATATAAAGTTTAAAGAGGTTTATTGTTGCTGAAAAAAGGCTATTGGGTTATTTTCACCATAAATACAAGTTGCAAACTACTGCAGATAAGTTCTAAGCCTTGAGATTTAGACCTAGTTGACTGTCTCTCCACTGTGATCTTCTCCACTGTATGACAGAATAATGCACTTATTTCTCCTAATTAATAGTGAAGTGTAATTAGAGATTTCAAAATAGGAGGTATTAATACATTTTCACCATTTTGAGTGTTTTTTCTGGTCTTGCAGCACTAAAAACTTGATATCAGACATTGCCGTATGCAAGTCTAGAGCTAACATTTTGAAATGATGACTGAGCTAAATTCAGCAGTCCCTACAAAGTCTTTAAATGATTGAATTGCAAAAATCTGTTTTTATACATGTAAGCAGAAACAATGTCTGAAGCTTCAAAGAGTTTTTGTATTTCTGGATCTTGAACCAGACCACTGAATCAAATGTCTTCAAGTGTGAGGAAATATTTTTCCCCAGGCTGAGAAAAAACAGAAATTTTACCCAAAGGAGACAGTTTTATTCCAAAGGCGTTTTTATTCCAAATAAACAGAAAATAGGGATTTATAAAAAATGTGCCCCCACATCAGTCTTAAACACAGCGATTGCTATAATAATCAAAAGGGCCTTTTAATAATTTTGAACAATGAAGTAAGCGCTCTCTGGGATTTAGTCTGACTAGTTTTTAGTATAAGTAGCACAGTATAAAGGGCCATACTCCATAACCTCAACAATAAAATCATTTGAATAAACCTAAGTAGATTTGCAAGAAAATTAAAAAAAGCTTTGATATATTATCTAGAAGTACTATGATCTATACAATACCACAGTGTATATAGCACAGCTGACTTAGATATATTAAACTGGCAGGTCATGAGGAGCCGAGAATTAAACACTATTATGTATGAATGCTAACCTCAGTGTCTTGGAAAATTCCCACTTATGTATCTACAACCACTCAAGTTCTCTCTGCCATTTCAATTAGATATGGGGACAGATTCTCTATCCTATTTCACTTGGCACAAAAGGAGTGGAGTCATCTTGAATCCCTTGGAGATTAACCTCCCATCCACCCTGGATGTGTAGATCCAGTATAGCCAGCTCCCTCCTCAGAGCATATTGAGGTAGTAGAGAGAGAGAGAGGCAGGAATATGATGGGCCACGGAAATCCCCAGCTGACATATGTCCTTTGCTTTAACATGCATGCAGGGCTGGGCAGAGAATCATAGAGTTGTAAATGGCTCTGTAACTACTTCTGATGGAGCAGAGTATTAAAAAAATATATATTTAATTCCTTAGTGTTAGGTAGTATTACTCTATGCTGTTAAACAGCTCTTGCGTTTCATCCTAGAAGCACCTGCCATGGACACACAGCTGAAGCCTCAAGCTGTATATTACTTGAATTAACTATGAATACATTGTTAGGGTTGCACAGTTATAACTGAAGGTGTGAAATCTGGATATGATCTGAATCTGAAGTTCTCCAAAGTTGAGGGTGGTCTGATCTGGCTGAGGTGTTCGGTCTGATTCCATCTCTACTCTGGAGTCAAAGAAATGCAGATGTTACTGTTGAGTATTCAACCTTAACTCTGCCCTGTAGTGCATATCATTTAGAATGCAGTCTAATTATATGGTTATACAATACTAATTTTGTTTCATGCGTAACTAAGGCGACACATCACATGATTAAACTGTTTTACAATTCCTATACATAAGAGGTAGCATTAAGGTTGCATGGTCAACCTTTTGTATTTCCTGTGGTTAACTGTTGCATTAATGTGATATTTTGCAATTAACTTGCTGTATCAAAAAGAAAATAGTAAGTTCCCACTTCTTTAACTAAGAAGCACCAGTCAGACACAGGCTGACTGCCATCTGTTGGGAACCCAGGAGAAGTGTGTAGCTAAAACTTGCACACTGTACTTTGTGTTGTTGCTCATTAAACACCTTCTGATTCCTTCCCACAAAGCTGATCTCACTGAACTATTTACAAGGGACACAAGTTCCACGCACAGCAGATATCACTTCTATGCACATCTGTTCTACCTGTGTAGCTAACAAGTTCACCAGCAAATGTGATTAACTGTCACATTTCCCTTGCTCTGAAGCTAATGGGAGTGTAGCTGATGATTTGCTTACACATTTATACTATATCCGGGCTTGTGTGCAGAATTTAAATTTGACCACTTTTGGAGGGGCATGTTAGAGCAGCAGCCAGGGGCTGGAATAATATTTTAGATGAATATTGAGGGGGCGGTGCCCCTGCTCCCCTCCCCCCCCATGCATGACTCATCTAAGTGCTAACAGTTTAACTGAATTTGCTGCTAATATTAAAAAAAATTACAACCAAATATTTTCAAAATTTATCAACACACACACATCTCATTAAGATCTATTGATTGAAATGTCAGACTTGGCCTTTTTTTTTTGACTTATCCATATGGGAGGGGGAGGACAAATGGTGTTCACAATTCCTTTCTGGCATATTAAAACTAAATTCACTGAAGTTAAGTGAGCTAAACCTAGGATGCTGCAACAACAGGAATGGAATTGCCTCAGTGTTTATTTCCCCTGCCACGTTCTTAACTTCAAACTGATAAGTTCTCCAAAAGTCTAAATGTATACATTTGGACTGAGGGGAAATAAGCCCTCTCTCATTGGAAGAAAGCTGCATAAGTCATTTAAAATGTTCATTCTACTACTGAGCAGATCTTTGTAGAAGGCAGGCATGCTTCCCTTTTCTAACACTGTTCAACAGTAGGCAGACTTTTCATATAGTAAAACCACTAGTCTTGGGTCTGTTCACTCGTCTAATTTAACCAACTCTTGTTCTACAGTTGTGACAGTGCCATTCAAGACAGTGAGCGATGCAATTTGATACTGGATGGACTGTACCTATCCAGGCTCTCCATAATTAAGAGAAGTTTGAAAGCTGCTTTAAATTATGCCAGCTTCTAGTGGCCCTAATGGGTGATTTATAGCAGGTGGAGCTGACTGGGAGGCAGGATTTAGGGAAGTTTCAGCCATGCCTCTTTCTCTAACTGCTTCCTCGATGCTGGTTAGAGAGGGAGAAGAGGTGATGTTGAAGCAGCTCTACATAGTCAGAAGATCCTCTGAAACAGCATGACACAAAGCCCACTAATGCGGTGAGAATCTGGGCCTATATTTGTAATCTTGACTCATAATTCCAAGGTGAGTTAGGAGGCATGTGCTCCAGTTTCCCAAAGGAAGGCTTAAAAGGCTCTAGGGTCTATTTTCAAAGCCCTGGGCAGGGTTTCAGCCACATGACTCATTTAATGTCAATGGGAATCATATTGTTAAAACACTGTGCAATGCTTTGAAAATGTGTCCCTATATGTCAATTCTCCTTTTGAGGCAAAGTTATCAAAAACAGACCTTTGGGGCCATTTTTTAAGACCAAAAAAAAAGTTCTTATATGGTAATAAATCAACTGTTTAGCAGGCTTGATCTGCCCTCCTCCCCACATTCCTTATATTCCATTTTAATCAATGACTTTGATATGATGCAGAACTATGGTAATGTACAGTTTCTGCAGACATTGCCTGCAGGGAGGCTGTTGGAGTCTGAGAGACTGAACTGTGTAAGAAGGAAGAATTATTGTATAGCAGGATAACAATGTTTTGTTCCACCATCTCATCTATAAAGTTAAACCCACAAGGACAAATAATGCTTTAGCTTATAGATGATTAAGTACATTAAAAACTGTATCATCTCCTGCTATTGGGGGTATTTTTTTAAATATCCTTGTGCCTTTTGTGTTTATGTTTCACTTGACTAGGTAGCACTGGAATATGCTGAGTAACAAGAAAATGTTAAATGACATGAGCATGCAATTAGCATAAACTAAAGGAACGTGCCAGAGCCCTGAACTCCCATGAGAATGGATACCTTTTGTCCTGTTGTGATAAGGACAAAGGTACCCATTTTTTCAGACTCTGTCCAAATTAATGGTACTTGGAGAGCCACTGTGAAAAATCAGTACGTTTTCACTTAGGTCAGTGAGTGCGGAAGTATTGTAGGAGGACGTTGTGTATATCTATTTTGCACAGCTACAAAAAGAGAGGACATCACACTGTGATGATATATTAATCTTCTAGTGGACCAGCATCTTCAGTATATAGAGAAGCATCACTTTTCTGCTATGATGTGCACTGGTTATAGGCTACAAAGCATTTTATTTTTAGGTCATTGGTTCAAAGATGACCCTGGAGCCAAATCTTAGTTGCCTTTCTCACCTGAGTAGTGCCAATGATGTCAGTTGCACTACTTCTGTGAATATGATGAGCAGCCTTTGGCCTCTGATAGTTGTCCAATGTTATATGTTCTTGTAGTTCTACTTCCTAGTCCTCAGATGTTCTGTTTCAGTTTCCTCTTCTAGTAGTAGCAAGAACTGGGAGCTTGAATTACTCTCATGTACACTTTGAGGTGATTGCTCCAAAACAGTTTGAAAAACAATGGTTGGGCAATGTGAGGGGACTTATGTGGCTGCTGTCTAGCTATCTCTGTTGTCTTGGTCTTCAAGACTACTGGCTCCTTCTCACAAATCCGTTCTTTAAAAAAAGACCACCACCACCACATGGGTTTCTTAGACTGGCCAGATAGAGAGCAATTTCGGACAGAGGCACTCAACATCTTCCCAGTACCAGATTTTAATTCACTTGCACATCCTTACTTACCAGAGAAACATCATACTAATTCACCAGCTTATTTTTTTGTGCTTCAAGGACTTACAGTCTACAATTCTTAAAATATCAGAGGGGTAGCCATGTTAGTCTGAATCTGTAAAAGCAGCAAAGAGTCCATGCATCTGACAAAGTGAGTATTCACCCACGAAAGCTCATGCTCCAAAACATCTGTTAGTCTATAAGGTGCCATAGGATTCTTTGCTGCTTTTACAATTCTTAAAATGTATTCCTTTCAGTGACCTTACTGACAACTGACAGTGACATGGAAAATAGATTCCAAATCATCACTAAAGTCTCCTGTCAAGTTAACCTAACAGGAAATAAAAGGATAACAGCTGTTACTTTGAACTGAGACAAGTCCCAATACTTCTTGATGCCAATAATGTTTCCTCCAAATCGGTCTTTCTGTTCTGCTCTAGAAATTAACACTGCAGTAATATTATAGCAGTCTGTCACAAAACTGCAACAAAAGAAGATGGTTGTTTTGTATTAAGAATAGCACATTCCTAGAGACAAGACCGTGGTAGATAATGGACATTACATTGTGATACAGTAGCTATACTTCTACTTTTTAATATGCTTAACCTGCAGTATTTGGTGAGGTCCACCCAAAAGAATTTCCTTCAAGTTCAATATTGGCTTTAGGGAAGGTGTTACTAGGTGATATTTATAGATTGGTCAGTGGAGACTTTGTAGATCAGTCACCAGGAGCAAGTGCACCCAATAGACAGTAGTGATCAAAAGTAGAAATATTTCTTAGAATGCCTGGGAAAAGCTGAGTTGGAAGCATTTCCTTGGTGCACTGCTTAGTTGGGAGGAAAAATATTGTCAGTAACAGTTATTTAAATTGGGGCTGTAGAAATGAGAGAAGTCAGAATAAATCAGGGTGGAGGGGGATACAAAATACTGTTCTTTGTAAAGAGTAAATTAATGCAACAGAAACTTATAGTCTGGTTCTTGAGAATTCCTGCAAGCCAGGCATCTATGCATATGTTTACACCTGACAACAAATCATGCCTTGCTAAGTCTACAAGACCTCTATCACGGCTGCTTATATGCTGCTGTTATTTGGTAACAGAGTGTCATTTACAATGTAGGCACCTTCTACTAGTGTGTTCCTAGCTTTCGACTGCCAGAAGCTGAGCGTGGAAGACAGGAGATGGATCACCTGATGATTGCCTGTTCTGTTCATTCCCTTTAAAGCAGTGCTTCTCAAAGTCGGGCTGCTGTTTGTGCAGGGAAAGCCTCTGGCAGTCTAGGCCAGTTTGTTTACATGCTGTATCTGCAGGTTCAGCCAATCATGGCTCCCACTGACTGCAGTTTGCCTCTCCAGGCCAATGGGGGCCGCGGGAAGCAGCGCGGGCTGAGCTGGGCACCCTTCCTGCAGCCCCCATTGGCCTGGAGCAGCGAACCACGGCCAGTGGGAGGCACGATTGTTTACCTGCCATGTCTGCAGGTTTGGCCAAACTGGCCCGGACCCCCAAGGGCTTTCCCTGCACAAGCGGCAGACCAGCTTTGAGAAGCACTGCTCTAAAGCACCTGACACTGGCCACTGTCGGTTTTTTAAAATCTGTGTTTTTATATTGCACCTATCAGGGTTATATGTGTACTAGAAACTTGAATGTGGGGGGAGAGAGCGAGCTAGTAAGAGTTGTGAGGAAGTTGGCTCTCCAGAAATAGGATCCAGTGAAAAGTCTTGAAGACTCATGTGTGAAGGGATTCAAAAAAAAAAAAAAAAAAACAACCACTTTTCTACAGTATTGGTGAACTGTGCTTTTAATTAGTCTTTACCCTTTGCCTAATTAAGCTTACTGCAGTACTTCCTATGCTCAGTAAAGGGAGTTCTGTTACTATTATGGTAACGTTACTTACTTTCAGCCATACATTTTTAATGGCAATCTGCTAGAGAACTTCTAGAAATGACAAATCAAGTCATGCTATATACTATATGTTCATCACTAGTCACTGCCCCCCCCCCAAAAAGGGAAGAACCACAGAATTCCACCTTAGAGATAAAGGCATGAGGCCAGACACTTGAAGGGGTGTACATAAGAACAGCCATACTGGGTCAGACCAAACGTCCATCTAGCCCAGTATCCTGTCTTCTGACAGTGGCCAATGCCAGGTGCCCCAGAGGGAATGAACAGAACAGGTAATCACCAAGTGGCCCATCCTCTGTTGCCCATTCCTAGCTTCTGGCAAAGAGAGGCTCGGGACCACCATCCCTGCCCATCCTGGCTAATAGCCATTGATGGACCTATCCTCCATAAATTTATCTAGTTATTTTTTGAACCCTGTTATAGTCTTGGCCTTCACAACATCCTCTGGCAAGGAGTTCCACAGATTAACTGCATTGTGTGAAAAAATATTTTGTTTTAAATCTGCTTAAATCTAATTTCATTTGGTGGCCCCTATTTCTTGTATTATAAGGAGGAGTAAATAACATTTCCTTATTTAATTTCTCCACACCAGTCATGATTTTATAGACTTCTATCATATCCCCTTTAGTAGTCTCTTTTCCAAGCTGAAAAGTCCCAGTCTTATTAATCTCTCCTCATATTGCAGCCATTCCATACTCCTAATCATTTTCGTTGCCCTTTTCTGAACCTTTTCTAAGTCAATATATTTTTTGAGATGGGACAACCACATCTGCATGCAGTATTCAAGATGTGAGCGAACCATGGATTTATATAGAAGCAATATGATATTTTCTGTCTTCTTATCCTGCTTTCTTACTGATCCCCAACATTCTGTTAGCTTTTTTGACTGCTACTGCACATTGAGTGGATATTTTCAGAGAACTATCCACAATGACGCCAAGATCTCTTTTCTTGAATGGCTTTTTGGTTCTCTTACTATGCTTTTTAATAATGGGTATACGTGTCAGTTGAGCCTCTATCATGGTGTCTTTAAAAAGTTTCCATGCAGCTTGCAGGGATTTTACATTTGGTGCTGTACCTTTTAATTTCTGTTTAACTAACCTCCTCATTTTTGTGTAGTTCCCCTTTCTGAAATTAAATGCTACATTGTTTGGCTGCTGTAGTGTTTTCCCCACGACAAAGATGTTAAATTTAATTATATTATGATCACTATTACCAAGCAGTCCAATTATATTCACCTCTTGGACCTAATCATGTGCTCCACTTAGGACTAAATCAAGAATTGCCTCTCCTCTTGTGGGTTCCAGGACTAGCTGCTCCAAGAAGCTGCCATTTAAGGTGTCAAGAAACTTTATCTCAGCATCCCTTCCTGAGGTGATATGTACCTAGTCAATATGAGGATAGTTGAAATTCCCCATTATTATTGAGTTTATTTTAATACCCTCTCTAATCTCCCTGATCATTTCAAGTCACTATCACAATCCTGGTCAGGTGGTCTGTAATATATCCCTACTGCTATATTCTTATTATTCAAGCATGGGATTACTATCCATAAAGATTCTATGGTATAGTTTGGTTCGTTTTTAAGATTTTTACTTCATTTGATTCAGCACTTTCTTTCACATATAGTGCCACTCCCCCACCAGCACGACCTGTTCTGTCCTTCCGATATATTTTGTACCCTGGTATTACTGTGTCCTATTGATTATCCTCATTCCACCAAGTTTCTGTGATACCTATTATATCAATATCCTCATTTAGTACTAGGCACTCTAGTTCACCCATCTTATTATTTAGACTTCTAGCATTGGTATATAAGCACTTTAAAAACTTGTCACTTTTTAGCTGCCTGCCGTTACATGATATAATTGAATGGGACTTCTTTTCATTTGACTTTCTCATCCTTCTCAATCCTACCTGTATTTTATTATCTTCCATCCTTTCCTCCTTATTAGGACATAGGGAATCGCCATTTATAGATCCTCCTCTAAGGGATGTCTGAACTATGCGCTCCTCTGCTATAGGCTTTCCCGAACCCTTAGTTTAAAAACTGTTCTACGACCTTTTTAATTTTAAGTGCCAGCAATCTGGTTCCATTTTGGTTTAGGTGAAGCCCATCTTTCCTGTACAGGCTCCCCCTTTCCAAAACTTTCCCCAGTTCCTAATAAATCTAACCCCCTCCTCCCTACACCATCGTCTCATCCACACATTGAGACCCTGCAGTTCTGCCCTGCATGTGGAACTGGAAGCATTTCAGAAAATGCCACCATAGAGGTCCTAGATTTCCATCTCTTACCTAGCAGCCTAAATTCGGCCTCCAGGACCTCTCTCCTATGTTATTGGTACCTACATGTACCACAACCACTGGCTCCTCCCCAGCACTACACATAAGCCTATCTAGATATCTCAAGAGATCCACAACCTTCGCACCAGGCAGGCAAGTCACCATGCAGTTCTTCTGATCATTGCATACCCAGCTATCTATGTTTCGAATGATTTGAATCACTCATTACTAATACCTGTCTTTCTAAAAACTGGAGTTCCCTCTCCTGGAGAGGTATCCTTAATGTGAGAGGATATCACAACATCTGGAAAGAGGGTCCCAACTGTAGGATCATTTCCCTCTGCTACAGTTGGATGTTCTTCCCTGAGGCTTTCATTCTCCTCAAAAGCACAGAGGCTGTCAGACCAGTGGTGGGACTGTTCTACTGTGTCCCAGAAAGTCTCACTTATGTGCCTCTCTGTCTCCCTTAGCTCCCCCAGCTCAGTCACCCTGGCCTCCAAAGCCCATACATGGTCTCTGAGGGCTAGAAGCTCCTTGCACCAAATGCACACACATGCCATCTTTCCATAGGGCAGGTAATCATACATGTTGCATTGGGTACAATAAACTGGGTAGCCCTCTGTTGCTGAACTTCTACCTGCATTCTCTTTTTACTCCTGCAGCTGGTTCCTCTGTTGTTTTATTTTTACCAGGGGATGTTTTTTAGCTTAAGTTTAAAGAAGTTTAAGGAATGGTAAGTGTATGTAGCCCCCCTCCCCCACACTTCCCCTGTAAACTCCCTCACAAAACTCCCCTGTTAGGAGCTCCTCTTCACTAGATCCTCTGGTTGCGTAAGAGCAGGCTTTTTAAAGCCCTGGTCTTCCTCAGTAGCCCCGCCCCCGGTTAAGGGTTGATGGGTGCTAAAGGGTTTAGGGATCAAAGCCTTGTTAAGAAACTCTCAGCCTTGCCTAACAAGCGGTTAGGTTCAGCGCCCACACAGTCAGCACACGGTCCCCCAAACAAACAGACCACATGGTATATTGCAGTTCAGCAGCAAGCACATCACAACACACACTCAGGCAACAAACTTACCCCAAGGGTCACATAATTGCTCCTCCTTCACCTGGAGAAGTCCCTTGCAAGCCTAATCTTCTCTGGTAGATGAACACTTTCTCAACTAATTGTTCCAGATAAACACACAATCTTTTTGGTCTAATGCCTTTTTGCCCCTAGAGGAGTCTCTCCCTAACCGCTAAAAGAGATTGGCTTAATCCCAGAAGCAAGTGTTTTAATAGCACTTCTAAAACTTTGTTTTAAGTAGGCTCAGCAGAATATGGGTTTTTTAAACAATTGTGATCAAAAGCAAATTTTGGTTGTGTGGCTCTGGGCCAGAGCAAGTGGGGGCCCCTCCCACACCCCCTCCGGTGCTCCTGCCAGGGAAATGGGATCAGGGCACAGGGGCTTGCCCCGCTCCCACCCAGCACTCCTGCATGGGAACTTCCCCTGCTCTGCGTACCCGGCGCTCCTGCCAGGGAGTGGGACCTGGGCTTCCCCTGCTCCTCGACAGGAGTGGCCGAAGGCCCCACACCCCAACCCCACTCCCTGGCAGGAGTGCTGGGTGCATGAGTGGAGTGGGTTGGGGTACAGGGGCACTCTTTTTCCAGGACCCCTCAATTGGCCCGGGGCTCCTGGGCCCGGGCCCTGTTGGCACAATGGCTAATCCATGATTCTGATGGACAGTATCAGTTTGTTTAACCATTTTTAAAATGTATATTGAATTACATTTTCACAGTTGCAGGAAATTATGGAGTGGATCAGACAGACATTGAGATTCAAAACTTCAAAGCTTTATAACGATTAAAATGCAAATTGTCAACATCACATATCAATATACAAATATCCTTAAATCAAATTCTAGTAAGTTCCCAAGCAGTGTTTTTCTTACTTTGCTTCTCTCTAATTCAGTTGTTATAGGTAAAAATGTTGTTTGTGTGTGGTATAGTGAAATTAATGTTTACTGATAAAAATCAAATCCTTCCAAGCCTAGTTTTAAGTTTTAAGCCATAACTGTTATATCTCGTCATCTATACAAATGTTCAGTCCCTCTTTTGCTAAGATTATGCCTTCAATGAATCGCTGTGCCAATGAGTTCCATGGTCTAATTATGTGTTGCATGAAAAAGTATTTCCTTTTTAACAGCGTTGAATTTGTTGCCTTTTAATTTCACTGACTGTCCTATTTTTTTAATTATGAGATGGAGTATCAAAGATCCCAGTTCCCCTTCTCAGTACCATTAATTAT
This sequence comes from Chelonoidis abingdonii, assembly GCF_003597395.2. NCBI lineage: Eukaryota > Metazoa > Chordata > Testudines > Testudinidae > Chelonoidis > Chelonoidis abingdonii. Next base: position 67,829,990 of record NC_133770.1, read on the forward strand.
TTTGTATGCTATTATAATGTCCCCTCTTATTAATCTCCTTTCTAAAGTAAAGAACCTGAATAGTCAGTCTCTGTTCATAGAAGAGCAGTGTTTCTCAAACTGGGGTCGCCGCTTATGTAGGGAAGGCCCCCGGCGGGCCTGGCTGGTTTGTTTACCTGTCCCATCCGCAGGTGTCATGGTATAATTCCCAGATCTGGACCTTAGCGTCCCAAAGATTGGGTACCAGCATGAAAGCCTCTAAGCTTAATTACCAGCTTAGATCTGATAGGCTGCCACCAACCAGGAATTTCAGTGCTTGATACACTTGGGTCCCCCAAAACTTCCCTGTGGGACCCCAAGACTCAGCTGCCCTGAGTCTCCTAACAAAGGGAAATAAACCATTCCCCCCACCTCTCTCCCACCCAGAATTTCCTCTCTGGACTAACCTGAGAGTTACTGATGCAACCTCTTTACATCACAGTACCAAGAAGCGTGTCTCCTCCCTTCCACAGAGACAAACCCAAAGACAAGGAAACAGAAAAGATTCTCTCTCTCTTCCCCCTTAGCTTCTTCCCGCCCTAGGACACTAGGAGAGTTAAACAGAGAGCAGTTTTTCCCCTTCCCCCTGTCTTTCCTTTCTCCCACCAATTTCCTGGTGGGTCAACTAGAAAAGAAAAAAAATCAACAGGTCTTAAAAAGCAAAACTTTTAATAAAAAAAAAGAATAGAATAACAGTTCTCTGTAATCTAGATGGTAAGATACAGGGTTTTCAACTTATAGAAAATGAATAAATAGAAAAGGGATAAACAGCCTTATCCAAAAACAATACAATTTAAAGTACTTATAGCCAAATACACATAAAGACTCCACCAGCCAGATACACAGATGCAAATACAGCAAAACAATTTAAAAGATTATACTTTTGCTACCTTTGTACTTACAACTGGGAAACAGAAGATTAGAAGGACTGGAAATAGATCCTCTCATAGCTGAGAGAGCACAGAACAGACAAAGACCCAAGACCAAGAAACACCCACAAATTCCCTCCCTTAAGCTTTGAAAAATCTGGTTTCCTGATTAGTCCTCTTGTCAGGTGTTTGGTTCCCTTTGTTAACCCTTTACAGGTAAAAGAAACATTAACCCTTAGCTATCTGTTTATGACAGCAGGTATGGCAGATAGCGGCTCCCACTGGCCACGGTTTGCTGCTGCAGGCCAATGGAGGCTGCTGGAAGCAGCGGCTAGTAAGTCCCTCGTCCTGTGCTGCTTCCAGCAGCTCCCATTGGCCTGGAGAAGCGAACCAAGGACAGTGGGAGAGGCGAGTAGCCAGACCTGTGGACAGGGCAGGTAAAGAAACTGGCCCGGCCTGCCAGGGGCTTTCCCTACACAAGCTAGGACCCCAGTTTGAGAAACACTGCTATGAGAGCTTTTCATGTCCCCTACTTACTCTGATCTCTGAATTCCTTGTAATTTTTGCAATATCCTTTTTGAGATGACATGATCATTATGGGACACAATATTTCCAGGTGTGGGTGACCCACTAGCTTATATAGTGGCATTATAATATTTTCCATGTTATGTTCCATCTCATTCCTTATGCACTTTGTAACAGGGTCGTGCTACTTACTACTTGGTGGCTCCTCCTTGTGGCTCATCTGGGGAATTAGCTCACCACTGTCTGAGCTCATCCAGCAGTCACTCAGCCCATTGCCTCAGTCACTTACTCTGTGCCCACCCACTGGTCAGTCACTTTAGCGCCTCTCTTTTGTGGCTTAGTCCTCTGGCCAAGTCACAATCATTCTCCTCTTCCAGGGTCTCTCACCAGAGTCACTCTCCGCACAGTTTAGACAGTCTCCATATCCACTGTGCTGCTCCCACAGTGGGGTATAGGGGAACCTGGGCCCATCCTCTACACCAGATTCCAATCCACGGGCCCTTGAATCAGCAGTTTAGGTCTATTCTCTCAGCCTGTACCACTTCTTTCCTCTGACTGCTTCCTATACTCCTATTACAGGCTTCTATTCTTCCCCTTTGTATCAGGGCTCTGTTGCCAGCTCCTTGGCTTTATAGAAGCCTTGCCAGTTTCTGGCCAGGTGAGCTTTATTCCCAATTAAGCCCTTATGGGTGCAAATACACACCCCTAGTTGTCCTGTGTTAGCTGACTCAGGCTCATGAGGTTCAGGCTACGGGGCTGTTTTATTGCAGTGTAGACATTCAGGCTATGGCTGTATCCTGAGCTCTGGGACCTTCCTACATTTCAAGGTCCTAAAGCCCAAGCTCCAGCCCACTGGCATGACACAGCCTTGGGCATTTAATTGCAGTGTAGACATACCCATTGTGTCCTTGCTTCTCTCCAGGTGCAGCCCGTGGTTAACAGTCCTCTCTTGCTTCTATTAACCCTGCTAGGGCTAGTGTGAACACCCCATCAAAACTGTAATATTAATGGCACAGAAACTCAGTGGCATAAACAGTCATTGATGTCAGTGGAGAAATGAATATTTACACCAGCTGACGAACTGCATGTACATTTCCTGATATGAGAGTAAACCACACAACCTAAACAGTGTCAGACATGTGGAACCGCATTCACAGATAAAGAATTGCACCCAGTAACACTATAGGACCACATTCTGATCTCAGTTACACCAATATACATTCGGAAAAACTCCACTGAATTCAGGGTAGTTGCTTCAGATTTACCCCAATGTAATAAAGCAGATTTTGGCCCCAGATCTGAGTTTGTCTTACAGTGCTGTGACCATAATAAATTACTGCAACTGTAAAGATAACAGATGCCTAAGCACTTTTTAACTAATGTATTTTATGAAGCTGTTTTTTTTTTTTTTTTTTTTTTAAAAAACAGAATAATTTGAAACACCTTGAAAATTCATCCATCTTGTCTGGCAAAAGCTAAACTGCAACATTTTAGCCCCAGTCTTCTTGTAGCGACTGGTAGGTCAGCTCCACATGAAGAGTAAGCATGTCAAGCCTCTTATAATTTGGCCATAGGTTTCAGAGGACATCTGCAAATCATTGTGTGAATCAGAACAGTACAAATTCACCACAGTTATACTCTCCCGAGTTGTGTTTGATATTTCCTGTTTTTGAGGTTTCCTTGGTACCTAACACATAGGCTGCTAAACACCAGCTGCTCCAAATGAGACAGCTCTACAGACCGTTTGATCAATTATCTTGTCACGATTAACCAATTTCTGTATAATTGGAGGGGGACAATACTTTATTTAAATTTTTTGTATTTATTTATCTGTCATTTTGTAAATATAAATATTCAGTAAGCACTTCCTGGAGCTTTCCATGCAATAGGAACCACAAGCTTGCTGCAATAAAATCTGTACTCTAGCATTAGTTTTTTATATCTGGGGATATCCTGATTTAACAGCAAGATCCCTTCCTCCCAATTATACTAAATCTTATTAGAGCAGCTCTTAGCATTGGATTATTCTGAGCTTGAAATATTGTCAGTGATAGATTGGAGCTTTGTATCTTAAATGAGACTACTGCTGTGGGTCTCTTTTTAGCAAGGTGGGGGAATGGGGATATGGTATGTATTTTTCTCTCATATCACTTCATTTATGTTGGGGATCATTCTCTGGAAAGGGAGTGGAGAAAAATAAAGTGAGACAATTATGCTGTAATAATTTAGTCTGCTTCTGGGATAAACTATTTCACTTTTCATTAACTAATAGCTCTCTCTCTCTATAGAGTGTTCTTGGGGCAGGTAGATAATGTTTGCTGTGTACAGCTATAATCTGTTAATGATTTTTCCATATGCTTTGGAATGTCTTGAACACTTAAGTGGTAACAGATCATTCAATATATACGTGTCACAAGGCTCTACATTTTTCCCCCTGAATAAATCTAATTAAATTTCACTGGATAAATCAGACATGACTATGCCAGATTATGGAGGGAATTTGTCTGTCTAAAACAGCATTAATGCATAGTACAGTAAAAAAAAATCCAACTTCTCCAGTGGCATTTTTAAGTTCCTTAAATCAAGTTAGTCTAATAAATCAGTGTATCTACTGCTAGGTGATCTTATAAACGTAATGACTTTTTATTGTCTGGCAAATTCAATATGCAATTTTCCAGTGGCCAAAACTGTGATAAATTGAAGTTTTTTTTAAACCAGGGAAGGCATTATTCCTCAATGAGGACTGTGCACATGCAAAATATCTAAGCATAGATATGTCTAAAGTTTTTTTTAAAAAACCACAAAAGGGAAACATGCATTTTTCACTCAGTTAGCAAGACTCATCAGATTTAAAAAACAAACAAAAATATAGTACTGCACCAGAACAAACATTAGCCTAAAAATGTGATTGTTTCAGCACGGTAAGAAAACAGGGCATTATAACGGAAACCATTTTGCATCCCTATCTGTATTGCTGATAGAACCACTATAATGCACACATGCTGTAGAGATGGGCTTGGACCACTAAATCTGAAATGAATCTGCACACTTTCAAAGCCTGCAGGTATTCAGATACAGGGTGTGGTTTTGACCCATATGATGGTTACATGGCAAGCTGCACTTTAAACCATTTTATTGGACCTATGCACTTATTGCCTCTTACCTAACTTTAATCTTTCTTCGCAGGCTTTGGGAAATTCTGCTCAACCTAGTTACCTTTATGTGTTGCTGAGAGAGACAGACTGTCCCTGCAGCCTTGTCTTAGTGTCTGAATCTCTCCTTAAGCAGCTGCTGACTGCATTCTAACCGCCTCACCTTTGATCCCAGGCTTGGGCCTGGAAAGAATAGACTTTGCCACGTGGCTGGAGCCAGGCATGGGTAACATCCCAATAAATAGCTTCCCCCATTGTTCCCTTAGGGACACTTGGTATTCTCTCTGACGGCACCCTATCTGTCGTTTTTCATTTCCTGTTTGTTTCCCTTAGAGCCTCCTTTGACTTAATGCCATGTAGACAATCAAGATAACATCAAGAAGGTAAACTGAGGTACACAGAATATTCATAAAAATAATACAGTGATTTCTCTCATTATTAATTAATTATTATTATTGTTGTTTGCATTCTCAACGTTCCCCCTCACCACTTAAAAAAGGAACTGGGTGGGGTAACATGCTGGATATCCTAGGGAAGTTCTGGCCCCTGCTTCCTGGATATACTATCTGCTATTATGTTTACAATCCGTTTGATGTGATGCACCTTGTCATGGGGTTCACTCACCGCAAGTGACACCTCCTGGTGTCCTGGGAATTAGCTCTGCCAGCTTTCGCTCTCCCTCTGGTGTTGTCTTCTCTGTCTGGTCTCGCTCTGCTGCCCCACTCACTCCCAGGTCTGCAGCTTCCTCTTTGTGGCTTGGCAACTTTGGCCAGGTCACTAAAGTCCTCCCCTTCCAGAGAATTCCGTCTTTCCAGACCTGCTGTCTGTCTGGCATCTCCAATGCCCTTGCCACTCCCCAATGACTAGGGTTGCCAGGTGTCTGGTTTTTGACTGAAATATCTGGTCGACAAGCGAACCTGGTGGCTCCAGTCAGCACAGCTGACTGGGCCACTAAAAGTCCAGTTGGCTGCAGCAACTGGCTCTGCATGGCCCACAGAAGTGGCCAGCATGTCCCTCCAGCTCCTAGGTGCAGGGGTGGCCGAAGGGCTCCACATACTGCCCCTGCCCACGGTGCAGGCACCACGCCAAGCGCCCGCTCTGTAGCTCCCATTGTCCAGGAACCGCATGGAGCTCCCTAGCCACCCCTGCACCTGGGAACCAGAGAGACATGCCAACTACTTTCGGGAGCTGCCTGAGGTAAGCACTGCCTGGAGCTCACCCTTCCCCCCCATCCCACACCTCAGTCCTCTGCACCAGTCCTGAGCCCCCTCCCACATCCAAACTCCTTCTCAGACTTTGCACCCCCTCCTGCACTCCAACCCCCTGCTGTAGCCCTAAGCTTCCTCCCACACTCAAACTCCCTTCCAGAGCCCACACCCTCTCCTGCATCCCAATCCCCTGCCCCAGCCTGGAGCCTCCCTCTGCACTCTGAACCCCTTGGCCCTAGCTTAGATCCCCCTCTTGCACCCCAAACCCATCATCCCTGGTCATACCCCAGAGTCCCTAGCCAGAGCCCTCACCCCCCCACTCCCAGCCCCCCTGCCGCAGCCTTGAGTCCCCTCCTGCACCCTGAACCCCTCATTTCTGGCCCACCCAAGAGTCTGAACCCCCAGCCCAAAGCCCATACCCCCTGCCACACCCCAACCCCCTGCCCCAGGCCAGAGCCACCTCCCTAAGTCCAAACGCCTCAGCCCCACTGCCTAGGCAGGAGTGCCCTCCTGCACCCCAACCCCCTGCCCCAGCCTAGTGAAAATGAGCAAGTGAGCAAGGGTGCGGGAGAGCGAGCAACAGAGGGAGGGGGAATGGAGTGAGCAGGGGGTGGAGCCTCAGAGAAGGGCTGGGGCAGGGGCAGGTCCTCAGGGCAAGGGTATTTGGTTTTCTGCAATCAGAAAGTTGGCAACCCTACCAATGACTGTTAGAGGAACCCAAGCTCACCCTCTATACTGGGGTCTAGCTAAGGGACCCCATAACAAGCAGCCACAGTCCCTGTGCAGTCCTACCCCTTGCTGCTGTTTCCTTGAGCTTCTTCCTACATATCCGGCTTCCTCCCTGCCACCTCCCTTCTGGGTTTGCCAGACCTCCAACTCCCTCCACTCAATGAGTGACTATGGCCTACTTCCCTGCAATCTGAAAGGTAAAATCAGGAACTCAAGAAGTCTTACAGGTGTGGTAAATACTAGTTTAGCCTCAGGGTCTAAAGATACCTGCCAACAAACAGACTATTGTGAGGTGAATCATAGTAAGGTTTTGTGCACCCTCCAATTTGTCTAGTACTTCATCTGCTCTAGGCATGAGATGCTGATGACAATGACCTTTCTGTAATCCATACAGAATCTGGTACCCCTAGCCTTCTTGGGTACCTGCACCACCGGTGATGCCCAAGCACTGTGGATTGAAGAAATGTTCACAAATTCAGTATGTCCTTAATTTACTTCTCCGGGTTCTGTGCTATTTGAAGATCTTTGTGTGTTTATAAAACTGATCCCTCCCACCTCCCTTTTTTTGAGCCAAATCAAAGGACTCTGCTGGATTTGACTGTGATGAGTATGATTTACATCTTGAGCTTTAATCATCTTATATAATTTCAGACAATTTTTCATGATCTTTCTTTTTTCTTTATGAACATCTGTTTCACAGACTCAGTTTTTAGAGTTAGCTGTGAACCTTAGGCTTTTCCATTGCAGATTAAATCTTTGCTTCTTCAAGCATTACATTAACCATGCAGTCGAAACACAAGTGAGGTTGCACATCTGTGAATGGGAATAGAATTTTGCCCTAAACATTTAAAGAATTTTAAAAAAATCATATTACATTAAGATATGAGAATCCTATCTATGTGTTACTACACCATCTATATTTTGGAGGATAGACAAAAGTTTAGCATAGCTTCATTGGTTCCCTTATAATTTCAGAGTCTGGAATCCAGCTGAAAATGTTTTTCTTTGTTTTTAAAACCCTTATGAACTTGCCGAAGTCAGTTTCTAGTACCTTTGCTTTCTCTATTTAACTTTCCATGCTCAACATGTGCTCTTGCTGTAATATCACCACTGGTGGTGTGAGGCCTAATTTGTAGTTCGTTTTGCTCAAACAGCTTTACTATATTTTGCAAGCTCATCAGCTTCTCATCTAATTTAAAATATCAGATGGAAAACATCTTTTCACCTTCGTCTATACTTCTTTCCTTTCCCATTCCCATTATGATTACATATTGTTTTATCCTGTAGCTTTATCATCTAACTTTATTTGGTAGTAAGAAAGTTTTGGATACAGCTAGTATTATGCAAGTAAATAATAAATTATGCAATTAAAGTTGCATGATATTTGTAGCAAGTGATGAGTAAGGGAGAAAAATATAAATGAACATCTCTAAAATATACCAGGTAGTTTACAAAACAGAACTATTCCTAATGACTAGAATTGCTTACTGTATTTTAAAGTGCATCACTTTGAGAATTGTGTTTCCAATAAAAATTAAATAGCTAAGTTTTGGTTTGATGACCTGCTAATAGTACTATATATATGGAGATCAAATGGTTGAATTATGCCATAGATTGTCAGGTAGCTGGAGGTTGTTCCCAACACTTAAGCAGTTTCAGTTCAAGTTCTGAGAAAGGTCTTTTGTTGCGCTGGCTAGAAAAGTAGGAAAGCAGCTTAAAAGTTGATAAATTGACCCTGGGAGACAGAAGTATACGAGCCATAGTACTGTTTTTGCTGGGTCCCTGATAGATCAGAATCTTGTCCTCTGAACAGATGACTGATTAGATGAGAACTCTCTAATATGCAGGAAAAAAAGACACGCCCTTGCAAGGGGCCTGATGAGGTGCTGACATAAAAGAAAATGAGGTACCCAGGATGAATCGTTCAGCAAAAATCTTCTCCTACGCATAGACCAATGTCTTGAATTACAACATCAGGTCATGTTTTCATCCATATGGGCATAGGGAATTGTTAGAAGGAAGAGTGAGACTTGATGGTGGTTTATGATGTCTGAGGAAAATATTGCTTCTAAAATTGTTTATTATGTTTATTATTATATTATTAATATATGTTTGTTCTTATTTTGTCTGGAGACAATATTGCTCCTAATGTATTTTCTCTTAAAACAACAACTTTTAACAGAAAAGTGTCTTACAGAAAAATTAAACTCAGCACTCAGGCATTTTTAACTTTCTTCCAGTTGACATGGTACTTTTATTGAGAAGACTGAGAGGGGGCATGATAACAGTTTTCAAGTATGTAAAAGGTTGTTACAAGGAGGAGGAAGAAAAATTGTTTTTCTTAACCTCTGAGGATAGGACAAGAAGCAATGGCTAAAATTACAGCAAGGGAGGTTTAGGTTGGACATTAGGAAAAACTTCCTAGCTGTCAGGGTGGTTAAGCACTGGAATAAATTGCCTAGGGAGGTTGTGGAATCTCCATCTGTAACGAGGTGGTGTGGCTCCCCTCCTCCCCAGGGAGGGTCGAGCCCCATCAGACACCTAAGGGGGCGGGGCCACTGAGCAGTGAGCCTGACCCTCAGAGGTCAGGAGGCAACCTGGAAGTATAAAAGCCGGCCCTCAGGCCTCAGTTGGAGCCCAGCTGCCGTTGGGAGCAGACCTGCCAGAGGGTGCTCGTGACTGGGAAGCTGCTGAGGCCCAGGGCCGTTGCCCTGACTGTCCGGAGCTTCCCCGCGCCCGCTGCAACGAGGAGCTGCCGGAGCTTCCCTGCGCCCGCTGCGACGAGGAGCTGCTGGAGCCACCCCGTCCCTGCTACTACCCTGAAGAATCCCCGGACCAGGCCTGGCCGGACTTCCCAGAGGTACTGCCGGACCTACTGCCTAGTCCTGGCTGGGAGGAGCCCATGCTACTAGACTTCCCAGGGACTGACGCCCCAGGTCAGGTAGGCCCAGAGGGGGAGATTGGAAGTAGCCCGGGGACAGCGGACTCCAGTCAGACTGCAGGTATTCCAGAACCCATGTCAGTGTGTTGCGGCCAGGAACCCCACTGACCGTCAGCGGTGATAGCTGCTACTAGGGCCCCGGGCTGGAACGCAGTGGAGTGGGTGGACCTGCGTACAGGTGGCAGAATCCCCCTCTCCCCGCCTAAGGAGGCCATTTAGTCTACCGAACTATTGACTGCTCAGCCCTGAGCCACAAGGGTCTGAGCTGTTGTAACTGTGTGTTTGGTGCCCCGCCCGAACCAAGGGCTGGGCCCTTTTTAACTGTGACACTGCTCGGTCCTGTCCAAAGGGCTCGAGCCGCCTGAACTGTTGACTGCTCAGCCCTGGGCCACGGGGTCTGAGCCTCTAACTTTGTAGTCGTTGCCCCGACCTATAGCAGACAGCCGGAGCCCCAAGCAACTGTGCAATGCTGCTGCATCCTGAAGACAGGGGCTGATGCAGACGACGTGTACCTGGGCCGGTGTGGCTCCCCTCCTCCCCAGGGAGGGTCAAGCCCTGGCCGTGCACCTTTACACCATCATTGGAGATTTTTAAGAGCAGGTTGGACAAACACCTGTCAGGAATGGTCTAGAAATACTTAGTCCTGCCATGAGTGCAGGGGTTCGGACTAGATGGCCTCTTGAGGTCCTTCCAGTTCTACAATTCTGTGATTCAATGATTGGAATTCTGCTTAAAAGTACATCCATAAAATATATCCTCCTCCAAATTTCAATATGGCTGCTTTTACATCTATATGATACTAGAATTTATGACCACAGATTAATGTATAGATTAAAAATCTGTTGTAACCTGATGGGATAAAGCTAATCCAATTCAACTACACACTATGATTTTATGACACCCAGTTATTTAAAAGCACAAGTATAATTAACTGGAAGCATTTTCTGAGCAGTGGGATTGTCATGGTGACTAACACCTGATATGGTTACTCAGAGTAGCAGGTCCAGTGCAATAACACATTTTATTTTACTTTCCAAAGAAACCGTGGGTCACATAGTCCATCAATTAAATTCATTCTGAAAAAAGCATGACAGCTGTGTCAGTTATAAAACAGAGGTGCCTTATTTCACTGAGTGACACTAATTATAGATAAAAGCTTTATAAACACACCTCTCTGTTCTCTGGACGCTGAACAAGATACAGTGAAACTCTGACATAACAAAAATGATGTCTATAAATAAATAGAAAATAACTGTACTTATCTAATTGGACGCAGATAAAAAAATAAATCAGGAACACTTACTCATTTTTTTATACAAAGTGTAATTTTCTACTCTTTTGGCAATGCTAAAAGTGTTCTGTTCCATTGGAGTTCTTCCATTTGTGGTATTCCAAGACTGGGTCTACACACAAGCGGGCACTGTCCTAAAACTGATTTGGTTATTTTGGTGCAAGTCTGTGTGTGGACACTCTTATTTTAGAACTAAAGTGGTTAACGCACCTTTAGCCACTTGTATTCTGACATAAGTGTCCACACACAGATTTGTTTTCTAATAACTAAATCAGGCTTTAGAAAACTGATTTAGTTAGATCAGTGCAAGTATTATGTAGGCTAGGCCAATGTCTCAACCTTTCCAGACTACTGTATTCCTGTCAGGAGTCTGATTTGTCTTGCGTACCAACAAGTTTCACTTCACTTAAAAAAAAAAACTACTTGCTTGCAAAATCAGACATAAAAATAGAAAGAAGTGTCATCACATTATTACTGAAAAATTGTTTGTTTTCTAAGTTTTACCATATCATTATAAAATAAATCAATTGGACTATAAATATGGTATTTACATTTCAGTGTATAGCATAACTATAACTATAAACAAGTCATTGTATGAAGTTTTAGTTTGTACTGACTTTGCTAGTGCTTTTTATTTAGTCTGTTGTAAAACTAGGCAAATATCTAGATGCCTTGATGTACCCCCTGGAAGACCTCTGTGTTCCCCCAGGGTACGTATTCCCCCAGGGTACACACATCCCTGGTTGAGAACGACTGGGCTAGGCCTGTGAAGAAAGCTTTCTACCTATGCTAAATGATTGCTCTTTGAAATGGAGAAATATACTGCCATACAAATGCAATGTATCTTCACCATCATTATAGTCAGAGGTGTTTGAATGTGAACTCTGGAAGAAAGAATTAAAAATATGCATACACATCTGGGGGTTGCAAATTAACTGAAATCATTAAATAAAACATAGTGCCAAAGAAAAAAGCTATTCAGTGTGCAGCAGTGGTCAGAAAAGCAAACAATATTTGGCTGTATAATTACCGTAATATAAAATAATACTGAAAATATTATGTCATAAATTAGTTATATGCCTTATTGTGACCATTGATCCTGGGCACCATAACTGAAAAGTATATAGCAAAATTAGAAAGGGTCCAAGGATGGGCACTGAAATACACCGCTACCCCGATCTAACGCGGTCGTGGGAAGCCAAAAATCCCTACCGCTTTATAAGTGAAATGCCGTTATATCGGGGTAGTGGTGGCAGGGCTGCAGCAGTGATTTAAAGAGCCCAGGGCTCCTCGTGAGAGCCCCAGGCCCTTTAAATCACCGGCAGAGCCCCAGGATAGCAGTGGCAGGGCTCCAGCAGTGATTTAAAGAGCTGCGGTCTCTGGCTGCTGTGGGGAGCCCAGGCCCTTTAAATCGCCGGCCGAGACCCACTGCCGCCACCCCAGGGTGGCGGTGGCAGGGCTCCAGTGGTGATTTAAAGGGCCGGGGCTCCCCTCAGCAGCCAGAGCCCTGGACTCTTTAAAGTGCTGCCCAAGCCCCATTGCTACCACGCTATATGCGAACCTGCGTTATATCGGGTCGTGTTATGGCGGGGTAGTGGTGTAGTAAGTAATTTTTTTATGCATGAGTTTGTGTTGGCTTATGCACCTTGATGGTGGCAAAAATGCTGATACCAGACACAGAAGCAGAGCTAGAATTTCACACACACTTTATGTTGTAGAATATGATAGATAATATTATGTGACTGCTTGTCAGTAAATTTGTGCTTAAATATGACTATTGTACTCTCAGTTTATGAGATCATGACTTAATTTGATGACTTTATGAGTACAACATTTTAAAAAAATGTATTGTGGTCCTCAATGCAGAAACATATTGACAGACTGAAATGAACAGATTTTCTGCTTAGGAAGGAAAGTATGATATACTTGCTAGGGTGACCAAATCTGCCACCTCAATGTGGGGGCAAAGAATGGGGGCGAGGGGCTGCAGCCACTCTTCCAGGTTATGAACTGAAATTGCATGCTTCTCTTCCACCTTTACATGGCAACTGTAAAGTGTCATCAAGGAGCATTCCCCGGTCCTCAAATCCATCCTCTTACAATTTTTGATCTGGTGGCACTACCACTCAGCTCCATGATGGGGATTAATTGGTGTTTAAAGTGTTCAGTAAGCCCTTCCTAACAGGGCAAATTTCACTCTAAGAAGCTTTGGCAGTCAATGTGCTGTACAATGGCTGCAGATAAACAGCCATTGATTTGTTACAAACCAGAGTTTTAACTGGGCTGATATTTTTGGTCCAAAACACCTCCTACAAACTAAGCGAAACCTTCAAGTTTGGAGGCTGTGTAGGCTTTGGTTGTTCCGTCTCAAAAGGTCTTAATACCAGTGCTCTGGAGATTTTTAATGTTCTTATTAATGAATAGATGAATGATGTTAATGACATGGTAGTTGCTTCTGAAATTATGCTGTGCAAGAGGAAGACTTCCTTTTTCCTTCCACTGTCTGTCTCTCTTTTCTCTTTCTGTATCAGATGTACTAAGTGGCTACTCATCTGTTTTGAACAAGAGCTATAGCCTCCAAACAAGCAGAAGTAAATGCTTGATTTGGACAGTTATGCTGAAGAGGTCTGAGACAACCTGACAACTCACTGTTTCCCCCACTATTTGTGTGCAGTTTTCACTGAATATACAGATATGCATATAGTATGGCACACAGCATGAACCTCTAATGCAGGGCTGGGCAAACTTTTTGGCCCAAGGGCCACTTCTGGGTATGAAAATTGTATGGCGGGCCATGAATGCTCATGAAATTGGGGATTGGGTTGCAGGAGGAGGTGAGGGCTCTGGCTGCGGGTGCGGGCTCTGGGGTCGGGCAGAGGGTTGGGGTCTGTGTGTGGGAGGGCTCTGGCTGGGGGTGTGAACTCTGGGGTGGTGCTGGGGATGAGGGGTTGGGGCTGCAGGAGGGTGCTCCGGGCTGGGACCATAGGGTTTGGAGGGCAGGAGATGGATCAGGGCTGGAGAAGAGGGATTGGGCATGGGAGGGATTCAGGGGTGTAGCCTCCAGCTGGTGTTTACCTCAAGGAGCTCCCAGAAGCAGCAGCATGTCTCCCCTCCAGCTCCTATGTGGAGGCATGGTCAGGCACCTCTGCATTCTGCCCAGTCCGCAAGCGCCACCCCTGCAGCTCCTATTGGTCACAGTTCCTGGCCAATGGGGGCAGTGCTTGGAGTGGGGGTAGCATGTGGAACTCCTTGGCTGCCCCTACACATTGGAGCCAGAGGGGGGAAATGCTGCTGCTTCCGGGAGCCATGTGGAGCCATGGCATGCATGGAGCAGGGCAAGCCCCCGACCCTGCTCCCTGGCGAGAGCTCGAGGGCCACATTAAAACATCTGAAGAGCTGAATGCAGTTTGTGGGCTGTAGTTTGCCCACCCTGCTCTAATGTGACCCCAATTGGCTGTGGAGGGTGCTTCCTCCATGGGGAGCTCACTGATGAGGACTCCTTTGTATTAGAAGACATCATAGGAAGAGAGGGAAAGGAAGATCCCAATATCAAATTTATTCAAACCTTACCAAAGCTCATGTTAGTTCTGTACAAAGCTTGGGGGGCAACTCTGGGGCAATTATTTTTGGAAACACAAGGCTATGCCCTAGCTTCTGTGTTTCTTAACATGAGGAAATGCAAAATTTTATTTCTTTAAAATTATTATCCTTTATTTGAAGAGAAGCAGTATTATTAAAACCAATAAGCCCTAATTATTTCAAGATTTGGGATACTGATAATTATTTTGAATGATCTTTCAAACACTGATAATCTTACATGTTCCACCAAGAACTTTCTCAAACCTTTATGGAATCATTTGTGTAAACGTATTGACTATCAGATCCAAGTTCTTACCTGAAGAGATGAACCATGTTTAATGTTAGCAATGACACAGGACAGGGCATGCATTGTTGTCCTACAATTGCATGTTTTGAGTATGAGGCATGAGGTCAAAGGCCAAGTGTCTTTTAATTATCTAAGTACAATTGCAGGACAACAATGCACACCTCAGAGTGCTTTAATGGGATCAGAAAATGGGTGTGGAGGGAAAAGGGAAGAAGATTGATAAAGATACACAAATTATTTCAGAATCTATATTCTCCTGAGTATGGCACATTCATGGAATTGTAAATGAACTTCATTATAAGATAGGGTAAAACAAGGCACTTAGCCTGACAAAGGCCTAAACAACTGAAACACTGGTAACCAGGCAGCTTGCAAAAAAACATTGATTCTTTGATCTTTGTTACACAGAAATAAGCATGAAGGTCCATGTACCTTTTCTATGATATGAAGAAGTTTATTTTAAACTCCAGTTTGCCCTGGAGTTGTGGAGACCCTTAAATACATGCCATTTGGAAATATGACTGTTTACTTTGCATTACCCCTGTAAATTAAAACCACAAATAAAGACACCAAGAGGAAAATTGATTAGAATAGAATAAGTACACTGTAACCCTCAAATGAAAAGGGCTGGGGGGAAAAAAGTGTGCTAAAGACTTTGACCTCATTCTATAGTTTTTGATTCACTTCTAAATGGTCATAAGTTAGACGCTCTAGATATTTTCAATTACTATTTTTAGACAGAAAACAAACCCCAGTTTCTTCAAACCCTATTTTATGGAACTTGTCTTTGAGTCATTGGAAAAGTCATTTTATCATGTCTAGAAACCATTTTTATTCAGAGCACATGTCTGAAAAGAAAATAAACTATTAGTTCCAATTATAGTTCTTCATTTCAGAACAGTTTAAACCAATATAATTAGTCGTTCAATTTAAAAAAACCAAACATGTAAAGATTGCTGGTGGACTCTCTGCAGCTTGAGGTTTTCAAACCATAATTTGAAGACTTCAATAACTCGGACATAGGTTAGGGGTTGTTATAGAAGTGGATGGGGTAGGGTTCTGTGGCCTGCTTTGTGCAGGAGATCAGACTAGATGATCATATTGGTCCCTTTGAGTCTATGTGAGATTACAAGTATGAATTGCCAAGTGTTATTTCACCTTAACTACTTTTTCTACATTTGTGCCATCTATTACAAGATATGGGTTTCAAGTGACTAAATTCAGCAGCAAGCTTGCGAGGCTGAAGAGCTTTCCATTCAGTGTTTAATATAGAATTTTTAAATTAGTGCACCAGTAAAACAAATGATTAAAGCACTATGTCTGTGGCAGTAAGTACATTTGGGATGATCTCAGTGACTTACCTCAGTTTTACACTTGTGGAAAGGGGACTGAGGGGAGAACATTCTCAATGGAGAGCTGAGGGCTACAGAACTTGTTACCACCAGCGATTAAGCAGAGCTGGAGTCAGGTGTAACCTGTACCCTGAGAGTGGCAAGAGATGCATGTTCAAAAAGACATTTCTCAAATAGCTCTCCCCTTGCTCCCTTTGTAAATTCTACATTGCAGTCATTTTGTCTTACTTAAAAGTCATTTAACAAAGAATATTTTGTGATTTTAAAAATAAAGATGGGGGCCAGATCCTCAGCTGATGTAAATTGTCTTGGCTCCCTTAACATCAATAGAACTACACTGACTTACACAACCTGAGGGTTTGATGCAAAAATTATAAAATATCATAAAAATATTATTACCTTTTAAGCAAAAAATAGTTTAGATATACAATTTTACAAAGTTTCTGTCAAAGAAATTCATGTTGTCACCTTGGTCCATAATGAAATGGGCAGTTAATCTCAGTACACCAGAAAAAAAGGAGAAGAAAAATCCATCTGAAACATTGTTTTCTCCCTCATTTCTAGGAAAATGTATTTGCTAAACTGGTATGGCTGTCATGTCTGATCTGAAATGCAGAATTTTTGTATTATTGTTAGCCATCTTCAGGGAAGTTATTCTAGGAAAGCTAAAGTAAAAGGCAGGTCTTGTATTTAGCTCTGAAGGTGGTAAGAGATGTGGTCAAGGGCTGATGGACCACTGCCAAGTATGATCCTGTGCACTGATACTGCAGATCAGCATCTTAGGATAAAATACACAGAGTACTGTACCAGAAAATCACACAGCTGTTGAGGCAGGCCATGACTGTAGGCTGTTCCTAAGATAACTGATCAAGATCATGGGTGAAATCCCTGGCCACACTGAAATCAATAGAACTCAGGAATTTAAATTATATTATGTACCTGCCAGAGGTGTATATGGAGCACTGGGGTTATGTTAGTTAGAAGATGGCCTGCCTGCCACATGTTGTATCATATGGAACTTTTCATGGTGTTTTCCCTTTCAATTCCAGATACATCATTGAGTGAAATTTAGAAATTCACTAACTTGTGTTTTTAATGTCACAACCATTAAACAATACAAATTAGAGAGGCAAGACACCTCATGAAAGTGATCTCATTTAGAGCTTTAAAAAAAATTAAAGAATATCAAATACATATATTGAATACTGCCATTAGCTTAAATAAAAAAACATAGAAAAGTTGGTTATTCAGCTGGAATTTTATAATGAACATAATTACAGGTAAGTTGTGGAAAGCCCTAAACAATAAAAAAATTCTTCAGCAATGTAGTTCATTATATTTTATTTCTTGTCTAATGTTGGCCATGCATTTCTCTTACTAAAATGTGGAACACAGAAGATTTGTAGGTGTTTGAGTTTTACCGTAGAGGGTGCTATTGTTAATGACAACCATGCTGAGAATGAAGTCTAAAGTATAGAGAAAATGATAGTATATAAAAGAAGAAAAAAGGCAGAAATATTTGTGTTCTTTTTCTTAATAAACATGGCTCAACTGTTTTTTTGTCTGAAGAGTGCTTATGATTTTTTCTAAATGAAGGCCTGTTTTTATGGTCTGTACTAATAGTATGCTTTATGTCCTGCATTGATACTGTACTTTATGCACTGTTGTAATGTGGTGAAAGATTTGTTCATCACTAGGAGTCCAGTTACTCTGATTAATCTGGAATTCTTGTTCAGATAACTTATCCTCACAGATCTGTTGTATGATATTTTATGTCAAGTGGATTTTTTTAAAAGAAGTTGTTTTTTTTTTTTTTTTTTTTTTTAAGACACATGGCACAACAGATCTTCCCGGTATACTATGAATGAATGAACAATTTACTTTATCTTAAGTGTTTGTTTTTTCTTTTTAATGTCTAATTTTTAGTTTTTTACTCTCCGCCATTTGTAACATTGATGCAGAAGCTTAACAATAGGTTTGTTTGTGTGTTTCCATGTTGGTTTTATCCTTTTCAGAAAGTACAGTTTTTATTCTTTGTTTCTTATGGCAGCCCAGACAAAAAAGGTATACGTCATTACTTTGTTTCCATAGCATCAATTATGTTAATACTGTATCTCTCAGAATAGGATTTATTTGT
Source organism: Chelonoidis abingdonii (assembly GCF_003597395.2). Taxonomy (NCBI): domain Eukaryota; kingdom Metazoa; phylum Chordata; order Testudines; family Testudinidae; genus Chelonoidis; species Chelonoidis abingdonii. The sequence goes on from NC_133770.1 coordinate 67,848,098, forward strand.
GAAAGCACAGAATAAAATATTGCACAGTAGTTCTTATAAAGAGATTCATTTAAAAACAAAATCTCAGACAGGACAGTAGGTTGCTTATTTGTTTTAAACAATATTTTTAAGACATTCCTCTCCAGTTTTTAAAGCGCTTGAAATTTTGTTCAGAAATTGAGCAGGCTCTCTCTAATTCTCTGTGTTTGATTTTATTTTGCTCTTTTTTCTCTTAATACTTTATAAATAACAACATTTGACTTAGATTAATACAAATTGTAAAGGTCTCATAAAATGTGAAAAGTCACTGCAGACTTCTGCGCTTTTTGAACATCAAATAAATAAAATTAGGAACTGATCATTAACCATCCCGGAAGAGGAAGATGGCCATAAAGTCTAAAAAAGTATGGTAGGGTTATTTGATGATAATAATAAAACAAAGTATATAGCAATATCCTTATACATTCTTATTAGCTGTAGTGTTGCCTTCCTTAATCAATTCAAGATGTCTTTAGGCTCCTTATTCATTCCATCTCACTATTTGCCTAGATACCCTCATCTACATTCAGATTTTCAATATCTTGAACAGTAGTCATTTTCAGCAAATTTGTTTTTAGAGAAGGGTTTATCCCCTGTTGGGAAAGAACCATGATTAAACTCCTCTGACAAAAAAAGTACATCTTCTTACTCCAAAATCATTATCTCCTTCTGAGAGAGCCATCCATTCAGAAATAGACAGATTCAGCACTCCCTCTCCCTCGATATCCTTCCAGACAAAGTCCCTGGGTCATCAACAACTTCAGTAATTGCCTACTGTATGCTCCAGTAATCCTCATAGAATTTCTCCAGCATCTCCCGTACAACATTCTTCCTCTTAAAATCTGCATCTCACATATTCTCCTCAGCAGAGATTAAATTTATGGTCAAATATCTAGGCCCCTTGAAGGCAAAACTTCAGTGGTGTCAGGATTTTATCCTGGATCTTCATCTTCCCCTTGTTTTTCCAGCAAACTTGGTTCCTGTCCTTTCTGGCTTCTTACAAATAATAGGATCTCAGTAATAGCTCATACTGCTAGCTTCACATCCTGTTCACTCTTGCACAATATTAGTCAGACAAATTTTAAATCTCTGTATTTTCTAGGTAGTTTTTCTACAGAAAACCAACTCTAGAAGAAAGCATAAAATTATCACTGATAAAGTTTACAGATGTCACAAAAATTGGGGGCGTGGTAAATAATGAAGAGGACAGATCAATGATAGAGAGATGTCTAGAGTGCTTGGTAAACTGGCTGCCAGCGAACAATATGCATTTTCATACAGCTAAATGTAAATGTATACATCTGGGAACAAAGAATATAGGCCGTACTTACAAGATGGGGGACTCTATCTGGGAAAGCAGTGACTCTGAAAAATATTTTGAGGTGTTAGTGGATAATCAGCTGAATATGAGTTCCCTATGTGACACTGTGACCAAAAGAGTTAATATGATCCTGAAATGCATAAACAGGGGAATCTCAAGTAGGAGTAGAGAGGTTATTATACCTCTGTATTTGGCACTGGTACAATCGCTGCTGGAGCACTGTGTCCCGTTCTGGTGCCCACAATTCAAGAAGGGTGTTGATAAATTGGAGAAGGTTCAGAGAAGAGCCACAGGAATGATTAAAGGATTAGAAAATATCCCTGATAGTGTCAAGGAGCTCATTCTACTTACTTTAACAGAGAGTGTTAAGGGGTGAATTGTTAACAGTCTGTAAGTACCTACATGGGGAACAAATATTTAATAATGGGCTCTTCAGTCTAGCAGAGAAAGGTACAACACAATTCCACAATTCAATGGTTGGAAGTTGAAGCAAGACAAATTCAGACTGGAAATAAGGCAGACATTTTTAATGGTGAGGGTAATTAACCATTGGAACAATTTACCAACGGTTGTGGTGGATTCTCGATCACTGACAATTTTAAAATCAAGATTGGATGTTTTCTAAAATATGTGCTCTAGGAATTATTTTGGGGAAGTCTGATGGCCTGTACTACACAGGAGATCAGACTAGATGATCACAATGGTTGCTTTTGGCCTTAGAATCTATGACTCCAGCACTGTCTAACCATTCCCTTTCCATTCTGGTCCCTCTGTTCTTTACAGCCTTGTTTATCTCATATGCTGTTGTGATGAGTGTTCCACTCAAATGAGCTTGTCTAGCATCAAAATGACATCAGTCTTCCCCTTCCCCTTCTCTACTACTAAAACACAAATTCAATACAGTTTAGTTATGGAACTTTATACAAATAAGTTCTGTCTCTCTTTCTCATTCTGCTCCTGTGATTCCTAGAGACCTTTCAAGCCAGCCCTTGCTATAGTATGCTATAGCCTGATTTTTCAGGGGCACTGTATCATTGAAGGCCCCCAAGTAGACAAAGTCTGAGGATATTTAGGTGCATCCATCTTCCCTAGCTTTCCGCATTCTCTGATGATACCTACTTCTTCATTCTAGGTTCTCTTTGTACCCTAATCTTTTTCTCTGAACTGAGTTAGAGGCAGTAGTTTCATTGGGCCTGATCTCAGGGGCAGCTCTAGGTATTTTGCCGCCCCAAGCACGGCAGGCAGGCTGCCTTCGGCAGCTTGCCTGCAGGAGGTCCCCGGTCCTGCAGATTAGGCGGCACCCCTGCGGGAGGTCCGTGAGACCAACGGACCCTCTGCAAGCATGCCGCCGAAGGCAACCTGCCTGCTGCCCTCGCGACGACTGGCAGAGCGCCCCCCATGGCTTGCCGCCCCAGGCACGCGCTTGGTGTGCTCGTGCCTGGAGCTGCCCCTGCCTGATCTTCACAATCATTCAAACAAAACTCCCTTGAAATCAATGGGAGTTTTTCCTGAGATGGACATCAAAATTGGATTTTATAATGTTGTATTTGTGCTATTCATTAATATTTGCTACAAATCTACCTCTATTTCATTGTATGTAAATGAGTAACCCTTTCAGTAACTTTTATATGACATTACATACTTGCAATTTACTTTAATTCTTGCTTAAGAGAAGCAAGTGCATCACTTCCAAAAGGAGGATCATAGTCCACTATTTCATTCTGGTATATCTGTTTGAAAAGTGAGATCTCCTAATTTTTTTTCTCCTTTTATTTTAAAATGCCACAGCATGTGCCCATCTTTCCTAACTTCGCTAATGACCAAGGTTCAGTTATTTCTGGATAGTAGTCTACCATTTGCAAGTTTGAATAATGCTTTGGAATGTGCTCTTTTCCCAGCTAACACTGTAGAGTTCACTCATATTCCCATATTTATTTAGATAATGGAATTTATAATCTCATTGAAATAGACTTTTTAGAGATCCTGCAGAGCCTTTTCTGTCTGCTTGTCTTAAATTCTGCATTGCTAATGCACTATCTTCAAAACATGCAACATGTTGCTTGATATAGGGGTTGGAAGAAAAAAATCAGAGAAAAAGAGCACATCTTGTACAGCTGAGCAGCTGTTTAACTTCTTGCTTTTTTGTCATTTTCATGTTTTGTCTTAATTTTCTCTATATTACTGCAGTCATGTTGTCAGGAAAATGCAGCTGAAACTCTGAGGAAAGCAAATATCTGGCCTGCACTATTTGCAGGTATTATCAGCTTGAGTTAACCAAACCTACATGTGCATTACCTTGGATGGTACTCAAAGATATCGAGGCAGGCTAGATATTTCTCTGTATCAGCCAAGGAGCAAAATGTTTTGAGGATGACAATAATATAGACAGATAAGAGTAAGGCTAACTATTACATAACATACAAATCTTAAGAGATGTTGGTTCAATATCAGCTATGAAAACAATATGATACAATATGTTCTCTAAAGAGGCAATTTTATGCATAAACTAGGCAAATTTAATGTATACAGTTCTGAAAAGATGCACTACAAAATAAAAATCTAAAATTCAATGTCTACCACACACACAAGTATCAATTTTATTTAATATTATTCTAGGAGTGACCAACAGTGGGATTATTGCCAGAGTCTCAGTTCACTAAAACATTTGCAAATATCTCAGAGTATTTTGCTTTATTTTTTTCCTGTGCAGTCAGCAGCTAAACACTGTCATATATTAATGATTGATTGCAGACATGGGATAAAATCCTGGCCCCACTGATGTCTGTGGAAGTTTTCCTATAAACTTCAGTGGGTCCAGAATTTCACTGCTAGATTTGTGGCAGTGAAAGAAACACGATTCTATACTTTATTTTAATCAAAAAGCTTACAGGGATATGATACTATTTTTTGGACAGACTGTAGGGGTCTTTTTTTTTTTTTTTTTTTTTTTTTTTTGCTGGCATTTTTGTATCTGTTTGAGGGCTGTAAAGTCAAAGTACTGTAGAGCAGATGTTTTCCTATGTGGATTTAATTCTATAATACTTACTACAGTAGATCATCTGAAATAAAATATTGTAAATTACATAAACGAGTAATATGATCTCTATGTCACATATGAAAACAGCATGTAATTTATATAGTTATGATATCAGTAGTATATTTAAGTTCTTAATGGGACACGAAGCTTAACAATACAGGATCAGTTTTACTATGTTTTATTTTAAACAGAAAACAACTTTAAATGTTAGGCTGCCATTATTTCTGTTTCATATTGTCAGAATTACTCTTTTAATTTGTTTTAAGCAAAATAAAGCTGAATATTGCATAGCAATTTTGAGTGAAATCTGGTCCTACTGAAGTCAATGGCAAAACTCCAATTTACTTCAGTGGTGCCAGAGCCTTGCCCTTATGCCTCTGATATTTTGTCATTTTACATTACAATTGCATGTTGACTCTTGAAGTGTCCTCCTTCAGAGCACTGACTTACACTAAAGAATAAGGGAGAAATTCAACCCTCCCTATGCAAAGCTCAACAAAACAGACTGTACAGATTGTACAGTTGTAGAGATTGTAAGTTCCCTACTTCTAGACTATAGGGGACAGCATTACACTCTCTTTGCAGCTCCAGACTGTGGGATAAAAAATTAACCCTAGTCTGACACACTAGGATGCAATTCAGACTAGTGAGGTGGTGTGTCACCCCGGCCCTGCAACCTTGTATACCTTACAAAGCCTTCCTTTGGTAGCTCCCACCTGAGCCACTCACCCACAGCCTTCCAGTATACAAGCCACATCCTGAGTGTCTGTGTAACTGCAACCTGCCAGCCACATTTGGGTTACACTCTGGCTTTTACTAGCCTTGGTTGTTTTTGCAGGTTGACCTCAACTCACTCCCAATCCCAGATTTTTACCCCAAAATGTATGTTTTGTACTGCCCAGCCTTCTCCTGGATGGTAAAAATATATTCAGTCCCTTATTCCTTTAAGGTTCTCAAACTATGGAGCAGGCCTCCCAAGGGAGGCGCAGGAATATGGCAAGGGGGGTGCAAGCTGCATGGTTTTATATTTTTAAGAGCTCTGGCTATCAGCCCTGGGTGGTTGGGGCTCATGCAGCACACCTGGGAGACACGAACAAAGCAGACAGCTGGATCCCCACCGCCCCGGGGCTGACTGCTGGAGCCACACCACCTGAGCATGGGATTTGCTCCCCCCTTCTCTCAGTCCCTCACCGGGAGGCAGCCTGGGCTTGGGCTTTCCTTCCCCCTCCCTCAATCTCTCACCGGGAGTCAGCCTAGGCTCAGGATTGCCTTCCCTCGCCCCAGTTCCTCCTCTGGAGGTAGCGGGGCTCCAACTGCCAGTCCTGGGGTGGCAGCAGCAGTGGAGAAGTAAGAGTGGCAAGAGGGCACTAAGTCAGCTGTGCAAAAGTGATGGCAAATATCACTTTTCACATTGCCACCTTTACTACTGTGCTGCTGCTGGTGCGGTGCTGCCTTCAGAGCTGTGTGCGTGCCCAGCAGCCACTGCTTTCCGCTCTGCCTTCAAAGCTGGGTGGCAGTGTATGTGACAGGTCTGTTTGACCAGTTTGATGCTAAGTGAGTCTGAAGATACTTTTTAACATCATACGAGGGAAATTCATAACTTTACACTTAATGGTGCTACAGACATTTTACCATGATATTACTAATCAGCAAGATATGAGTTTTCAAATGATACCTCACAAGGCATACCTTGTACAAAGATTATTACAACAGCATGTAGGGTGCAAATACAGGGGTGCATTGCATCACACCCAGCCTACCTGGAACTCTCTACTGAAGGCCATGGCTCCTCAATCAGTATAAGTCAATGACCCTTCCATCAACCATCCACAGTCTGGTTTCATACAGTGGAGAATTCCTTTCCTGATGTGGAATGGTCTTCTTGAAAGGCTACTCTACCCATGTTCCCACATACACAGTGCTTCTATGGTGATTCTGTGGCATGGAAGGTCTTGTACGGGCTTTCAACAAGGGGTGGTTTTTACCTTAAAGGCATTTTAAAAAAATATTTCTGACCTGGTTAGTTTGTAGAGGAGTTTGAGACAGAGTATGTGTGTGTGTTTGCAGATTTTTAGTTAAAAAAAACCCTCTGATCTCTTTTTGACACTTCCCCCCAAAATGTAGGATTTTCTCACAAAATTTTGAGGCAATGGATTTTTTTCTGCTGAATCATATGAAAGTGCAAACAAACCATCTTCACACCACATTTTGGGAGGAAGAGGTTGGGAGAGAAAGTGTCAAACATTATATAGATATTCACAATAGTTTGTGATTTTTTGTTATATTTTCCCAACCACCTATGACTTTTATGTGTAAAGTAGCAGCTAAATACAGCCATGGTTCAGCTGCATTAAAAATTGAGGTGCATTCGAGTTCATGGAACAATTTACACTTAAGGTTTCTCTTGCTCAGTTAATGACTTCCAAACTAGGCATGCAGATACTGGAGCAACTGGTATGTCGTAAGGAGCTAAATAGAATGGGGGGTGAGAGGAAATCCCCTTTCCCCCATTTAATTATTATCCTGTCTTTAGAATTGCAAGGGCAATAAAATATACAAACATGCAGCGGTGAACTCTGGGGCAGCACTGGCCAAGGACAGGTCATGGGGGAGCTCTTTTGGGGCAATAACAATGCATTTTTTATATTTGGCAAATGCACAAACACATCATGGGTGTTGCCAGAAACATAATATATAATAATAGACTCTTAAGTATGCTGATAGGCATTCAAATGATCAGATATTTCAGATACTTCTCTGAACTATCTGAATTTTGAACTCAGTTAAAACTGAAAAGTTTTTGGGGAGAATTTTTAGTTGAATGCTTGTTTCATGGGAGAGGGAAGCCATTTTTTCACAATTTATTTGTTTCAAAAACTGTGACCATCTCTGCATGTGAGTAGTCCTATTGACTTGGGAATACTTGCATGCTTAAATTTAGGCATATGCTTAAGTGCCTTGAATTTTCCTTCTGTGGAGAGAATGAATTGTCTGCTATGCTCTTCTGCTCTCTTTTAGTGGCCTGAGAAAACATGTTAAAATGACTTCTGCTGGACACATGGGACTGTTTCATTCAGTCAAGGATCCTCAGAAAACATTGAGCCATGTGATAAAATCCAACTGTCTCAATGTCCCAAACAAACAGAAATCATTCTCAAAAAAGTCTCACATTAAAATAATACTAAATAAGAAGACTTGAAGTCAGATTTTAAAAAATTGATAACAGTTCTGTAAGCATAAAACTGATTGACCCTAATCTAACATTTCAAGACTGGTGATGATCAATAGTTCTTTTAAGGGATCCTGGAACCCATCAGTTGCAACTAAAAACCTGCCAAGTTCTTGTCTAATACTCAGTATTAAATATATTTCAAATTACTCTGCTAATGAGTATTCATAGAGATGTCCTCTATTTACAATAAAATCAGGGGCAATAAAACTAAAAATATGCACTTTAGTCATATATAATGCAAAGCTCTAGCAGTAAATAAAGACGTGCTGCTGCACACATGCATTTCACTCTCTTACACGTGTAAATTGAGCTCATGCTGATCTGGAGTTCCATTAATAACTATTTAAGTATTTTCTTTATATAAGAAAGCATGTATTGCTGGGCTACTAGAAACAAAACACACAAAATAAAACAACTGTAAGCAGAGTCTGAATGAGCTGTCCCCTGACATCTAGTGGTTAGCTGTGGGAAAAAAACTTCAGGAACGGATCTCATTTGCATGGACACACTCACCCTGCTAGGTGCTTAGCATGATGGGATTGCTTGCCCAAATGATCACTTGTGGTTGGTGTTGGATCCCCAGTCTCCTTGTTGTTGGGGAAGGAGTAATAAAGGGTTGTTATCCTTGTTGTGTGAACCAAGGGCAGCAGAACTGTACCTGCCATACCCTATGGAGGGACTCACCCTCAACTGAACGGCACTCGCTAGGCAGGGGACATGGGTTCCAAAGCCCAGTGAGTGGAGAGGGGGTACTTGTACCTGCTGGTGTGGGACCTGTGCAAGGGTCTTTAGATGTTATTTGGCTCTTCTTCTCTTAGTGGTATAATAAAAGAGCTAATTTAGATTCAATTGACTTATTAGATCTACTTTCTGATAGTGTCTCTATTGCAAGAGATTGCCCAGAGATTGAACCACCAGTGAAGCTTCCCCACTAACAGCTGAAATCACTGAAAATGGTGTTAAGTGAGGGCCCCATAAGACATCTTTGTAAGTGACCAGCTGGGTGGCTGGTGGAGAGGCTCAGCAAGCAGGGCAACTGGTGGAGAGGCATGACAAGTGGCCAGCAGGGAGGCTGGTGGAGAGGTCCAGAGATGAGGTGTGGCAATTGGCCAGCAGAGCAATGAGTGAGTGCCCGAGCAGTGGAGCATATAAGGTGCCTCATTTACCACCACCCCCACGTTAGGTGGTGAACTCTGGGGCTGTACTGGCAAAGGACAGCAACTGTGAGTGGGGTACAGAGAAGGGATGGGCATGTTAAAGGGACTTTTAGGTTGCTGGACTTAAGACCCTGAGCGGAAAAGGACACGACCCAAATTACTTGGGGATGGGTCTTTTGCTCATGGTTTATGTTTATGAGCCCTAGTAGCAGGGTTTTCCCAAATTAATGCTGAGTTACTTCCCTTCTTTTATTAAAAGTTTTTGCTACACTCAGACTCTGTGCTTGCGAGAGGGAAGTATTGTCTCTTAGAGGCACCCATGGGGTGGTGTTTCATTGACCCAGGTCACTCGGTGGGGGCTAGAGCTGGTTTTGTGTTGTATTGTTGAAAAGGAAGCCCTAGATACTGAACCTGGTCCTGGTTGCTGCTGACTTCACCTGGCAGAAGGACTACACGACAAATCAACTTTGTAGATCAGCGCCACCTTTCTAGTACTTAAGCTTGAATCTCACTTTCTGTTTAAAAGTTAATTATTCTAAGTGCTCTAAAATCCACATAGACTTATAGACTCATAGGTCAGAAGGGACCAATATGATCATCTAGTCTGACCTCCTGCACAAAGCAGGCCACAGAACCCTACCCATCCACTTCTATAAAAACCCCTAACCTATGTCCGAGTTATTGAAGTCTTCAAATTGTGGTTTGAAGACCTCAAGCAGAAAATCCACCAGCAAGTGACCCATGCCCCACGCTGCAGGGGAAGGCGAAAAACCTCCAGAGCCTGGTTCTTCTGTTATGTGAAGGGGTAAATAACACTTCCTTATTCACTTTTTCTACATCATTCATGATTTTACAGACTTTTGTCATATGCTTAATCTGTCTAGAAATTTGCTGTGCCTCATGAAAGTGCAGAGGTATGGTTAGTGGTCCAAATTTGAAGTCTTTTGAAGAAAGTGTTCCTGATATACAGGTCTCCCAAAATAATCATGTGTTTACAAAGTCACCTGGTTCTTCTGATTGTCTTTGCACACACCCCAGATTCTATGTATGGTTCCAAGTATGGTCCTCATCTTCCCCAACTAACCTCAGCCACTCTTGATTTCTCTCAGCTATAGTACAGTACCCACCACCCCTTTGAAATAGTCATTGAGGGTAAAATTTGGAACTTCAGGCTGGCATGAACTAAATTTACATGATTAAGAGAATGAAATGCATGTGAGCAGCAAGAGTAGGGCTCTGTTACAGCTAGCGGACTGGCACACAATGGCTCCAAGTGACAAGCTGTGGTCATCAAAACTGAGCAATATCTATGCACTGTGAGTTTGAGCCCAACCCTTTTGAAGCCTTCAGGGAAAGTATGTTGTGTGTGTTTGTTGCTCTCTGCCTGCATTCTGCATGGGCTTCTTTTGGAAGTTGTGCACTGAGACCAAAATTTATGGTTTAAGAGCAATATTTTAGAGTGCTCTACAATCCACATGTAGACTGATTTTACTTAAGAAGTAAATTTTCCAGGAAATTAGCTTTAATTAAATAGAGGGAAGATTAAGGGTAATGTAATCTTGATTCATACTCTATTCATACACACGTTAGCATGATCAAAACAAAGCAAGTTACTGGATCATTTGGTGAAGGGGTTCCTCATACAGTCTCCTTATGCAGCGTTGTTGTAGCTATGTTAGTCCCAGGATATCAAAGAGACAAGCTGCGTGAGGTAATATCTCTCTCTCAGATGTTGGTTCAATGAAAAATGTTATCTCACCTACCTTGTCTCTCTAATGGTCTGCTTATAACATTTCATATTCTTATAACTTTTTGGTGCAGAACTAAGGAATATGATGGGTTAGAGCAGTGTGAGTGTGGGGGACGTTGGACCAGTGGAGGGAATGTGGGGGAATTTGGAGGGTACAGGCTGTGCTCTGGCATAGATACAGAGAGGCCAGCATACCCCTAGATGATGACTCTTTTATTAGATAAAAAGATTTTTTTAAAAAACAGTTTTTGAAAAACCAATTGGATAACTACAACTTTGACATAGTACTGCATTTCCCTCCCCCTCCTCCTCCCCCTCCCCAAAGTAGTGTTTTTTTTAATGAACTCTCAGTGAATAAGGGATCCTTCTCAAAGGGACCCTGGCTCTCTGGGAGCTCAGAACACCTGGCAGAGACAAACCATTGGTGTGGGGAGGGGGGGGGCAGATTGGGCTTCTTCTCCAACAGTGGGGAAGGGGAAAGACATGTAGAGCCATATGTGCCCTCTCCTCCCCTCCAAATGCCTTCTGTCCGCTATAATCGTTCCACAAGAGTTCTTCACCAGGCTGAGAGAGGGGACTCCAGCATTCCCCTTACTTTCCACTGCTCCCCAGTCATGAGGAGGAACTCAGAACTCTCCTTTTTCACCATGCTCCCTCCAGGAGTGGGGGAGGGGGCTCCGGGTTCACCTTTCTCCAGCTCTTCGTTTCCTGGTTTAAGAGGTTTAAGTTTGGAAGAGCATGAAGAACCACCAAGCAACCTTAACTCTGTGTTCCTGAAGTTTGGAGGAATTTAACAGTATTCTATGTCCCAGCCTGTTCCCATTTAACTCAATGATGTCAATGGAATCAGAGCAGAATCAGGCCTTTCACTGTTAGCCTGAGTAGCAATTTCTGTAGAACTATTATGTTATTTGTATTACAGTAGTGGCCCCAACAGTGATCAATGCCCCATCATGTTAGGCATGGTAAATGCACATAGTAAGACAGTCATTGCACTGAAGAACTTACAGTCTAAACAGAAAAGGTAATCAAATTCCCCTCTTTTTACAGATGGGGACCTGGAATACAGAGAGAAGTTAAGCGACTTACCCAGTGTCACAGAAGAAGTCTGTGATAAAGCCAGGAATTTAATGTAGATTGAGTTCCAGTTCAGTGTGTTAACCACCACACCATCCTTCCTCTCTTTACATTGGTATAACTGAGAGTAGGTTTGTTGTCCAAGGGATTCTGTGGAGAAATGGAAATTTGAACAAGAATATGAGATGAAAGCAGTAAGCAAAAAAGGGATTTTGTGTTGATTTCTCTCCAACTTTTCGTTCATTCTCTACCCCATTTCTGACCCTTGTCTCATATGGCAAAGATTACTACTGTGTGTCAGTGATCTCTTGAGGTTATAGAAAGCAATTTCTTCCCTTTCCTGGTACCCATGTTAGCTGGATAATTTGTTTATTAACATGGCTGAAATTAAGTAGAAAGGGTAAGGGGATCTTTAAATGCAGATCTACTATTTAGGGTGTGGTTGGTGCTGTCTAGAGTTTGTTACATAAATACAGTCTGTTCACATTTGCTCAGGAAATTGCTGGTTTTACTAATTACTAAATAGCATAATTTATATCACTTTTTAAAACAAGATTTATTATGAAAATAGACTGAGTATTTTAAAAACTGGGAGTGAAAACCTTTCCTCCTAGCCTTTCATTTTTAGAGTCTTAATTCTTTTTGTGACTAGTATGGCTCTTTGATAAAATTTCACATGCCATAAATGTGACTGCAAAGGATCTGACAGATGTGAAATGTTTAGCAGTTTGTACAGAGGAGAATGAATTACTGTTCGATTGGGTTAAAAGCTGCTGAGATTCTAGTGAAGTACCCGTCACAAGGTGATCGTAAATGCCAGAAATGATGAGAGTAACACTCAGCATTGGCACCACCTTTCTTAACCACAAATTTAATGATGTTATGAGAAGAACAGGTATGTAAAATATGAAACTAAGTAAGACAGCACTAAATATTAATTTTATGTGACATCAATGTCTTAGTGAAAACGGATTTTCAACCCACAAAACTCGTATAATTATTGTAATACCTTTACTTTATACTTACCATTGATTTTACTGGAATGACTAAGATTTTGAGTGTTTTCTGAAACAGCACTACTGTCCTTTACCTTTCCCATTGAGTGTAATCCCAATTCATCTCAGCATACTGCAAAACTGACTACTTTTCATTTTCATTAAGCTTCTCTTTATTCTTTTACTCCTTTCCCACTCTGGATTGTGGGGTTTTCACCTCTATCTTTTCCTTCTCCCTTGTACATTAATACAAGTAATCTTAACACCATTCACAGGAAAACACAAAACAGATGTAAAAATGTTTTAAAAGACACTTTCATACTTTCAAGGATAGACAAAAATTAATTTATACATAATCATTTAATAAAATCTTATGAGAAAAAAACTGGAAAGGACTGGGTTGTTTTATACCTGCTATGATTTATGAAACAGCAGCATAGTAGTATAGATTGAGTGAGTAGTACCTCCTTGTTTAAGGGTACTCAACAGTTCCCATTATAAGGCCCTATTTTCACGTTAACTGTTTTGGCTGAAATTTTCTATGCTGGGTGTCTGCCTTAGGCTGAATTTCTCTGGAAAGTTTCAGCTAAAATGGTTCTACCATTTCTGAGAATGACATTACATAAATTATTTTGCCCTCATTTAAAAAAAACTCCAACTAATCCTACAACTGTTTAGCTGAGTAGGTTTAGCACCTCCATAGTTTGGAGCAGGGACTTGAAATTTGACAGGATGGACCTCCTGGTATCAGGGGTTTGTGCCTTTTGCCATTTGGCCAAGTTATTAGCCTCTAAAAATTGCAATTCACTCATACTCAGTAGAAACCTGGTAGAGTTTCTAAATTTGCTGATGATTCCATCTGCACTGAGCATGTTCCAAGCTGGGACTACAGGGACTGAGCGGGACTTTGCCAGCAGTTGTTACTCCCTGCTGCCAGGTGCTGCTATAGCATCAGGCACAAGAACTGAGCACATGGAAAATACCAAATGCCAACCAAAAAATTTGACATGAGTCCAGTGACATGGAAGAACATTTCCCAGAATGTTATGATATCAATTGTATGATGACACAGCAGTTCCTGATTGATAAAAGGAAAGTACAGCTTTGTCTCTCCCGCCCTGCCCCCAAACATGCATTGGTCCTGATATATGGCCTTAACTGTACAGCATTCCTGTGCTCTGTTAAATAACTGCCATATTTCACCCAGAAGTAGCTGCAATTGTGAGTGAAGTGATTCTATTTATAGTTTGTAATATGAACTGGGAACACTTAGAATGAAAGGTATTTTATAAACATAGGCTTATTTATCAATTTCCAAGAATAATTCCTGACAAAATGAATACAAACTATACTGCGTACAGTTCCTTCATCCCTATCCTAAATAGCTAAACTAACTCAAAGTCCATCATCAGGACCTCTGTTTCTTTCTATGGGCTTTAAACCCTATATAAAATACTGGTTAAAAGTTGAGGACAGTAATTATTAAACAGTTGTGTAGATATGTGGAGCATTTATTTTGCATCACCCTAGGCTCTGGTGCTAAAAGCTTGCATCAAGATTCTGAGTAATTATTGCTGACTCATAACAGCAGGTTCCTCCAGTTAGCTCCAGCCATGATATACAGAGGGTGAGAGTGTCTGTTTGGGCTACAGGAAACTAAAACATGGGTAGTTAGTTTGCTCTAGGAACCCAGGCTTGTGGAGAAAGTTTAGGCTGAGGTTTATATTTTATTGTTGAGTTATTAATCAAACTCCAGCAAGGGAAAGGGTTGAGCTCAGACACTTATTCAAAGCACCGTGTAGCATGTTCAAAAGGTAGCAGAGTCAATCATATCTCCAGATGACTAGAAGGATACAATGCTAACCACCAGTATGAATAATACTTAGTATCTGGGATCAATGAAGTGATTGCAAAAGAGGTGCCAAGGCAATGAATTGCCAAGCCTAGAGGTGCAGGGGCTAAGCCCTACATGTGCGTAACTTTACTCCCAGGACTAGTCCAGTTGGCTCCCGGGACTAAAAATCACACACATGCTACTGTTTGTAGCATTGGGGCCAAGACTGTATTTGTACATCTTGTATGGTGCCGATCACATTGATGCTTAATACATAACACCTTGTGAATAGATAAGGTACTATCATCACAGAACTACAGCTAAGAACCTTTCTATAGACTCACTTTCAACTGATTTGCCTAAAGTAACACAGGGTGTCTATAACAGAATCAGGAATAGAATCGATCTCCTGACTCCCATTCATTTTCTTCAGTCATCCTTCTTCCCCGTGCAGACACTAAGGGCCTGACCCAAAGCCCGCTGGAGTCAGTGGTGGTGGTCTGTGTGGTAGTATGGTAGCTGTAAGGTAGGCAAGGCAATGCACTTATTTTTCTTTGTTTGTTTGTTTTTCCCTGCTGGTGTCCCTTTAATGCTGCATGTGCAAGACTAAAATGGGCCATCTTGATTATCACTTCAAAAGTTTTTCTCCCCTGCTGATAATAGTCTCTCTTAATTAATTAGCCTCTTACAGTTGGTATGGATACTTCCACCTTTTCATGTTCTCTGTATGTATAACTCTCTTCTTACCATGTGTTCCATTCTGTGCATCCCATGCAGTGGGCTGTAGGCCACGAAAGCTTATGCTCAAATAAATTTGTTATAAGGTGCCACAAGTACTCCTGTTCTTTTTTCTCTCTTGCTGTAACTTCTGATCTCGCTAACTATATCACTTCTACGAAGAACAGTATGTTAATAAAATTCCTATTATAAACCCCTTTTGTAAGAAAAGTAGTAACATGTACCAATACAATCTAGGGATGAATTAATTGGATGTGGGAACTAAAATCCCCCTAGTAATCCCCATTCCCCTCAAAAGTAGTGGGGTGATCAGATTTAGGGGTTTAGCTCAGCTCTTTAGAGAGAGAGAGATTAATTCCCAAAGGAGGTTCAGTGTTTGCTTCCTTGGGTCCATCAGCCTATACACATATACTAGCAGCGCCGGAGTTTATTCAGCAGACTGGAACGGATCTTGCCCTGTGCCACACTTGGTTGAATGGAGACCAACCCATCCAGTTTGGGAAACAGTCCCTGCCCAGCCCCTGCAAATCAATATAGCCTAGGGAACCCGCCTCTTTGGACTTCTCCCTGCTTCCTCCCGAAATCCATAGAGCAGAAGATTTTTTCCAAGCTGACTCACACACGCCTAATGTCAGTCCTGTCACATCCAGCTCTGCAAGCTGTTGCTTGCGCTGTTCCTGCTTTGCACTACCCTCCCCCTCCATCCGCCCCTTCTACTGTGGCTGGCTGGCTGGCTGGCAGGCTGGGGCGGGGCCCGGAGAGGACTCGCCCCTCGGACACGCCTACCACTCCACTCTCCCCCTGAACAGGGACCGCAATGATTTAGAAGTTCAGGAATCCCACGTGACGTCACCGAGGGTGATGTAATGCTTCTCTAAATAGAACGTATTGTAACCTTCTCTCAGTCCAACGTGGTTCCTTCACCCAAGCTGCTGGTCCTTTCCCTTCTACACTTGTTTGGTAAGTTCCTCTAAATACTGATCTGACTTTCTGAAACTCACTTTTCAGTGCATTTAAACCCTCGCTTTCTGGACGCTTTAAAGTACTTATGTGCACGGGACTGATCTAGGGACGGGGAGTATGTGTGAATTAACTGGGGAGCAGAGGGGGGGAAGGATCTAAAGTGAGGAGGGAGAAATCTCATGAATTGCAAAGGGGTTTGTTTTGTGGCAGTTTTTTTGGACTAGTGAACAATTTCTGTTACTAACCCTGAGACTGCTCCGGGGACTGTGATAAACGGCTGTTAGTTTTTCAGTTTAACTGTAATGATAGTAACTATTTGAGATCCCCCGCTCCAGTTCCGAGAGGCGGTTTAGTGGCTGCGATGTTTGATCAGTGGGATGCTTCTGTGAAGATGGCTTTATGAACGAGAGTGTGTGTGCATCGCTCCCTCTCACTCCTCCAAATGACTGAGCGAGGGTGTAACAGGAATCGGGGGGTGGCGGGGGGACCGGAAAAGTTGTTGAAGCTACGCTAAGCGCAGTCGGAGGGAGCGGAAAGGCGGCGAGGGGAGCAACTTTGAGATTCCTCAATTCAGCACACCGACCAAAAAGTTGGAAAGTTTTGAAACTCTGTGTGTGTGTGTGTGTGTGTTGAAACAAGAGCTAGCAAAGTCATTAGTATGCTGCCGCGACCGTGTGCTTGTGTATGCATGTGTGTCGAAGATGAGATGTAGCTGCTGCTGCCATCTCCGCTGTCTGCAGGGAGCGTGTAGGTAAATATTGTTGCAAATAAATTGTAATTCTTGTTTAAACTCTTCCGGGAGAGGATTTTTTAAAACTAGACACGAAAGTGGAAGGTTAATGCTTCCCCCCCACCCTTTGCCTTATTTCTTTTCGGCATAACATCTTGTCTTGCCGCTGCTGCTGAAATGACAGCTCTTTGGCTGCTGGACTTCCTCTCAAAGTCCCCCCTCCCTTCTTGAAGCTTTCGCTTTCTTCTTAACTGAACTTGATTTCAATCGCTGCAACTTTGATTTAAGTTTTGGAAGAGGCTTCTTAGGCCAGAGTACCGGAGGCTCAGCTGCCTACAAGTTGCTGGTTCATGTGTATGTGTTGTTTCTGATATGGACTTGTATTGGTAACTGCACAACAAACTGATCGCCCCCCTCTCCTTCCTTCCCCTTCCTCATATCCAGTCCCCACATGATGCCTATTGTTAAGGCTCAGGGGTAGAGTGGGCTGTGTGTATATTTCGTTGTTAGGTGTCTGCATCGCTATGTTTGGTTGTCTCCCCCCCCACACCCCTTCTGACATATCTCTGGGAATAAGGCTGGATAGTGGTCCATTACGTCATTCTGCAGACTAGTAAGTGTTTGATTAACAGCCTTAGATACTGTAGGGTTCGGGGGGTTAGAAATGCTGACACAGCAACTCTCCCTTTTACAATCCAACTGGCTAAGCACATCGTTTTTACATCCTCTCCTCCCCCCCAGTTCAGTGCATATCTCCTTTATGCCTCCTCTTGTTTAGGTTTCTCTCTCCCTCTCTTTAGTTAAGTTTTGTTCTTCCAGAATTATAAGAGCTGCTGAAATATAAGGGGGATACCTGCTAAACTCTGCCTTTTCTCTTATTTATGTCCAGGCATGATGAGTAAGCTGTCATCTCCAGGGTTTATTATAAATGTTACAGTCTGAAAGAAAAAAAATGGCTCAAAGACATGGATAGCAATAAAATAAAATGAATGTCCATATGTGTGTCTTTTACAATTAAAATGCTTAAATAGTACTTACTTAAAACAGCATGGCCAGAGGATTTCTGTATTTTGTCAGTAGGAGACAATATACAGACAGATGATAACAGAGGTTAGACCAAAGGACAATAGGATTCTTGGGTTTTCCTTGAGACCATACATTTCAAAGATAACTCTTCTTCTAATCCATTGAATTGCACCAAAGTTTCTTTGCCCGGTCATTTGGTGAAAATCCAATGTGTCAAATAACAGTGGAGGAAAAACTTTCTTCTAAGAAACTGTCATGTAGAAATCATCCAGAAACCAACTGTAAATTTTTTTTTAAATAAATTGTTTCTAGATTTACAGGGTGCGAACAAAATGAAAGAAAATGTATACTCTGACACAGTTTGTGGGAATTTGTTCTGAAGTACATGCACTTTGGTAGAATTTTTTTTAAAATTTTCTGTAGAAAAATGTCTTTGGATGAAGTCAGCATTACTATGTTAAAAATACTTTTAAAATGTTAAACTTCTAATTTGTTACTCCTTAGTCCTAAAGGGAGCAGTGCAGGTTGCAAAGCACTAGAGAAAAGTGTGGTTAACGATCAGTGATTAGTGATAAGTGATTAGTGGTTTTATTCAAACTGTTACCTCTGACCAGAAGCACACATCAGAGGATTAACAGGCTCTTTAGATAAATGCTCATTAGTAGAAGGAGAAAAACGAAGATAATAGGCATGCACACAGGGACAACTTTCGAGGAAAATCATTCCTGTCTCTGGAATAATAAACTCTATTAGCAGAAAGCCTCTTTAATTTAAAAGTTGCTTTTATCTTGTAAATCAAAGTTAGATGTAGAAGGTCACTCTGCTATTATAAGCTAAATTTTCCCATATCCACTGGATGTGGATTATCCCAGTAGTGATATTTATTTAAAGAAACTGAAAATTCTCCAGTGCCAGTGCCCTGTATTTTAAGGTATCCACTTCTAATGTAGAGAGTGAAGCCTACTGTCAGCTAACTAGATGGCGTAGTACTGTTCTCTGTGAATATATAGTTCAGGATTATAAACTGAGCAAGTTGCTGCTTGCTAGATGTCCTTCAGCACTTACTACAAAGTTGATTTTGTACTGGGTTGGAGGCTAGACAGTTCTACAAGTTTTTAGTCACATTTTCCATGTCAGTTAATCTAATTGAGTTAAAGGCTACTGGAAAAATTAGTTTACAAAAAGAAACTGTTAGAGGCAAATACAACTACCTGGGGGTTAGCTCTTGGTTGGAACTGTGATAGTAAAGTGCGAGATCTGTCTTCTATTGGTTCAATAAAATAAGATTCTGATGGTCTTAAATACAAACATATAGAAATACACATTGACACCTCTTTCCTGGCTATCACTGGCAAACACAGCTTTAAAAACCAGAAAGGGTCACTAGGAGAGAAAAGTTGACTGAACAAAACAACTCATTCCTGATTTTACTCTACAGATAATGGTAAGAAGTCTCTTATTTTCCTGTTAATTGACTAAGTGATCTTTAACTATTGATAAGAAAACGATAATGTCGGCTTTGTTCATGCATGTTTTGTAAAGAATTAGTGTCTAGTACTGTCCATAGAATCTGTAATGTTTCTGCTGTCTTTATGTCTGGACCATCAGACTTCCAAAACTTAAATGTTTTCATGTACATGTTTACCATGGGATAGGAAATAGAAATACTAAACATTTGAATGGAACAAACTGAAATTGTCTATTTATTGTAACTTTAATTGGACAATTATGAGAGGTCAGATAATATTTTATGTGATGAAGAGATTTCTTTCTAAAGACAAAGAAATTTCTTGATATTCTTGACATAAGGTTGGAAGTAACTTGGTCTATGTGGAAGGACAATAAGCCTTGCCTTGGACTATTGAATATTGGATGCCGTTTATTCTAGAGGTTTAAGATTTGGAAACAAAAGTAGATTTTTTTTTAACTCGTATGAAGAACCAAACAAAGAGAACCAAATAAAAATCAATTGATAATATAGGCTGTTTTACAGAAACCCAACTCTCAGAACAGGGGAAGGTCTGATCTCTTTATTTAACCTACAGGAAAAGAAAGGGAAGAAAAAAAAGTATTACTACTAAAAGTGAAGGTAAAATGGGAAGAGGTTGTATCCATAACCCTGTCCACCTTACGATGCAGTGGGGCTACTTGCATGAATAAAGGGAGGAAGATTTGGCTCCATGTGTTCAAATTTGGTATTAATTTGCTCTCTGTAGTTTAGAAGAGGCTTTGAAATACCCTGAAATATCCTAAGGTTGTTCTTTATCCTTCAGAGGGATCTTTCGTGTGATACTGCGTCCGTAAGAGTTAGAGTTCATTCCAATAACAATGGACCTTGCATTGACTTGAGACAATTCTTAGGGCCCAATTCTTCTGTCGTCACTCAGGCAAACCCTTATGGATATCAGTGGGAGTTTTGCAGGAGGATTTGGCCCTTAACTATTAACAGGGCAATTTTTAAGACACTTTTTACTTCCTTCTGGGACCCCAGGCAAGATTTGTATATCTCCAACTATTCAGTGTGGTATTGTTGCCCATCTTTTGACTACACTCTCTTTTGGTCAAAGATCTTTTCCCTAGAAATCTGTCAATTTGTATTTCTTTTTCTAGTTAGCAACCTGCTGGATTTTCTGCAGACCTGTTGCTTTGATTTATTAATAAACCTTCTGTTTATGGATTGGCCACCTTTAAAGTAAAGCTTTATTTTAGTCCAAATGAACTTTTTTTGGACTAACCCTCTGTATACATGAAATTAATTTTGCTTTATTTTTTGGAATAACATAATAAAATTGCCACCTATTTAAAGTAGTGTTCCGTTACTCAGGTCTGTATCATGTGGTCTCTAGTTTAACAAAATGGGAATTTTTCTCAAGTAGAGACCAGGTAGAATTTAGGTTTAACCATTTATTACATATATATGCCTCTCAATCGACGGAGTTGCTTGAGACATGGACCCGTTAATGATAGAGAGCAACAGGTCTTTCAGCTATGCGTACAGCTCTGTTTCTGTGTTGACTAAATGAACTTGTATTTAGCTGACTTAATTTTGTTTGGGCTAACTTTTCACATATAAACTTTCATCACAATAAGCTGGTATCATCTTTTAGTGGAATCATTGAAAACGTTTTTGAGAGTCATACTCTTGCTGACTTTGACTCGGTCATAAGTGATATTGTCACGGCTGATCAATCGGCTAGTTGTCCTGGTGACCATTCTGTTGTATCCCAACACATGATTTCTGCAGGTTGTTTTTCTCTGAGAAAGTGCTATATGTCATGTAACCTGTGCTGCTTGTCTCTGAGAAAGTTTGATTGCAAAGAAAAATGTAGTAAATTCTATAAGATACAGGCAAGTAGTTCTTTGTTAGAGATGTACTTGAAGAGTTCTTTATTTTTCTGCATTTTAAAAACATTATTATAATAAACAGTCACAACATTAATGCAACTTTAGCTTTTAGTAACTTTTAGCCTTAGCCTTCAGCACACTTTTTGCTCTTACTACAAATTGCGTTGTTACATCAATTTAAAATATTTAAAAGATTGTTCTTTAAGGTAGATAAAACAATTATCTCAATTTTTTTCCTTGTCTAATTTGAATATTAACCATGTTACAGGAATAAAATCAGTACTTTTACAGATTTGTGGTACAATTTTACATACCTATGTATAATATGAATATATTTCTGTGAACGTCTCAAAAATTACATTGCTGTAGAAATAAATGTAGGTATACGCACTGATATACTCAATGTATAAGTAATTGTTGTTGTTGTAAGAACACTTTCTGAAGCAAAAATACTGTGGTATGTTGTTTGAGCCAAGTAATTATTTTGTTTGTACATTGATCATTTACCTATACCACGGCACTGGTTAAAGTAGTAACTCTGGCACTTTTAAAATAATAGCGTGCCTAGTCTTTTCACTAAAGTTATTTTACTGTATAATTAAAAATATTGGCATTCAGCATTTTTTCTGTTACCCATCAAAGCTTCATTAATGGGAACTGCAGCTGCAAATCTGGATTTAGAGATTTTAGAAAGAGACATGGCTATATCTGTTTTGTAAATTTCAAGATGGTGATACCAAATACTGTTTTATAAACAAGGGGAGATTGACTAAGGATTTTACTGGACTCTAGGATTTTCAAAGTAAAACATTCAAAGCTTAGTACAGTTTCCTTAGCTTACTAGCTGTTATGCTTTGGTTTTTGTTTCTGTCTTCGTTTTTGAGAATCCACTCAAGGAGTCAATCCCCCACATGCTTCAAAATAAATATTTCAGAATGTTATACTTACTAGTGTTTGTTTAATTTTCCTGTTTAGAATCTTATATTTTGAGTTAATTAGGACTTGCTATTGTGGCAGCATTCTGCTCAAGGTGATCTTAGGATGTGACAATATAATCCTTCATAGTAAGGGGACTCCAATAGACTGATTAAAAATTACTAGAATGCCCTTAGAGAGGAGGCCCAAAGAGAGAGGCAAGAGTAAGGGAATTTCAGTTTCAAAAAGAAAACAATCCACAAATGCTGTAATAACTTTAACAGAATAAGGGCCTTATTTTGCTTTCCTTGGGCACCCAAAACTCCCATTGATTTCAGTGGGAGTCCTGGGAACCCAAGGAATTCAACCGTTTGGTGTTTTTATGCATACTTTGGCCATTTGATGATCACCCCTTAATATGTATTCAATTTCTTACATCTGAATACACTTTAAATAATAATTGTTTTCTTTTCCATTTCTTTGCTGTCTTCTGCAAGTAATGTTTTCTAATACTACCGTCCTCATCTGCCTTCCATTTCAATTCCTTTCCTTCCCAATGACTTTGTATTGCTGGTGCACTCCATTTCAGTGGAGTGATCTGGGTGATCTCAATGATTACTTATGTTTGAAGTTTCCAAACGGTCAGTCCATGGTACTGAGGTTACTCTGGTTGGCTCAGCGACGTATTTTTTTATGTGCGTTTTATTCGGTAGGAAACAGAATGCTTCAGGGAAATTATTTAAATAATTTGAAAAATCTTTTCCCTACAGTTTGACAGTAGCAACCTTTTTACCTGTTGCAATGTAGGCTCATGGACGCCACCACTGCACAGGGTGTGTGATATGGCGTCATTTATAGCCGCTCCTTTGTAGCTGTTCACAAGTACTTAGAAAATCATTTGACTAATGTCAGAAATAAAGAGGGGCCAGCAGTTCCCAGATTTTTGTTCTTCAATACCTGACTGGCAAGACTTGAGTAATGGTAGCTAATATGAAACATTCAGCACAGGGGTCTCTGTAGCTCAATACATGGAATTTAAGATTAGGCTGAGGATATGTTGCATGAAGTGGCTATAGCAGGATTAGCTAAACTGAGGCATTGCCTGGAGTACTCAAGTAAACTGCTAGCTAGTATATATATTTTGTCCATATTGCACCTGCTACTTTTTCCCCCTTAAAATGTTTGTAAGTGAGCATTTTAGATCACTTTTCAGCTTTAGATTACAGACGTGTTGTGTTTGGGCAGTTACATATCTATATAACAGTATTTGACCTAATTAAGCAGCAAGACACTCCAAGGTGTGAATTATTGTATTAATGTTGTTAATTCACAGTGTGTGTGTTAGGCACTGAGGTTAGAAAACCAATTGCCATTAGTGCAATGAGGTGTGAATTAGCACACCATTATTCACACTTCAGTGTTTACTGCAACTATATAATTATAATGTTAAGTAATATTTATATTAAGTGATGAAGCTCATAAATTGTGAGTAGCAAATCATGGTATATTTATAGTCACCACTCAGAATTATTTTTAGTCAATCAGATCTGTCCCAGTGAAGTCAATGGGCGTAATTGTCACTAAACTCAAATGGCAGTAGGTGCAGGCCCTTAAGGTGGACCTGTAAAAGTGGATATGGATATATACATATGTGTGCTTATGTGTATATATAGAATAAATGTGTGTGTTTAGATATAAACAGTATAGAATGGTTTTGTATATTAGAAACTCAAATTTTATCTACCTTGGAACAATCTATGGTGACTGGAGACATAGCAAAATTAAGATATAGCAAAAAAGTGAAAGCTGAGCAGTAGAGAGGGGAAAGGATTTTTAGTCCAATTGTTTAGAACTTTTTTTTTGTTGCTGTGAACCTTTAACCATTTAACTTCAATGTTTAATGAACGTTGGAGAGAAAATTAATCTTGGTTTAAAGATTCAACATTCCCACAAATTCTGTTCTCAACATTGACTTCTCCAGAGACTTCCCTTGCTGTCCAGGTAATCTTCCAGCAAGACTAGCAAGGCTTAAATTTAATATTTTTATGCTTTAAAAAAACAAACTGGGGAATTATTACTCTTTTGCCCCCATCACTATGTTTCTAAAGACACGCATGTGCACGTGCACACACACACACACACACACACACACACATACATATCCAGTGTATATTATTTTAAATGGATAGGCAGTAGAAAAGGGTTAAAAGAACAGATTAAAAGGTTAGGAAGATCAAAACTAGACCAACTTTTTAAAATTCTGATCTGTCTTGCATTCGCCTGCCTTAATAAACTAGTGTGTTCACATGAGATGGAGAGAAAAAAGATTTAGCAAGGAAGAAGATTTTAATTTCAGGTGTCCAAAGCATTATTGGAGAAAGTGACGGAAAAGAATATTTTTAATATTTTGGAAACATCCTTGAAAGGGACCTCTAAATGACACACATGTTTTCTAAATGACGTGAAACTAGAAAGAAAGGATCAAATGAAGATCTATAAAAGTCTAAAGATACTTTTGTTACGGTGGAAACCAAAAATATTAATCATAATAGGGCCTAAAAGTGTTCTCTCACACTGATATAAATCAGGAGCAACTCTGCTGAAAGCAAAGAAGTTACACTGGAGTTTCTCTTGTGAGAGGAGAATCAGATTCATGGAGTATATTCTGAATGCGGTGTATCAATTTGTCAGTTGTGTGCTTGTGCAAATCCTGTTACTAAAGCAAAAGCTGAGTCATCAAGTTGAGGATGTCTGTTTCTTCTAAATAAACATGTTTGTACAGCTCTCCTATTGTGACAACTCTTACTGTGTCTGGGGAGAGGGAAATATTGAGAATACTTTCTTTTGTGCTCAATTCATATGCCTTCCACTCTATCTCTTCTTCTCACAAGTTTTATGTGTAGGTGCTCCATTTACTTACACTGGCCCTGACAGTCACCACTCTGGCCTCAGGCTTGTATAACATATACAAAAATCCCACTAGGTTTTTCAGTTAAATGTAGGCGAAGAATTTGACTCTTAACACTGGTGCTGATTTTGCTCTTAATTACACCATTGTGAATTGGGGGAAAGCTCTATTGACTTCAATACAATCATATTTGTGTGAAAACAGGTTAAGCAAGATGAGGATAGGGCCTAACATTTTCTTATTCGGAATATTAGTTCACTTTCCAGAAGCCCCATGGACTTATAATATTTTGATTGGTGGCAAGATTTTTTCACACTTCTAAAGGAATGCTTTTCTCTATTGTATCTCTCACCATTATGCCCAGCACCGCAAAGAAGTTTACTACATGCTAGGTGCAGCTAAGTAAAATAAAAAATAGTTACACAGCAAGTGACAATCAAATGATGGTTGAAAAGTGACCGGGTGCTGAAGCAACCTTGACCTTGAGCTCCGATGACAGATCAAGATGAGAAAATTTTAACATAAGTGGCAATTTCGCTATTGTAAATCGTGGGCTCCACTGGGCTAAATGAAATGGAACCAGCTGAGGTCGGCCTATAGTGGTTAGCAAACTGCACACAGTAGGTTAACTTGTGCGTATTTTCTTTGTAAGAGGATACTGCAAAGAGTTTTTAGGACTCATAATGAAACTGATGGGAAAGTCTTCAGATTAAATGATATTAATAATAATCATCCTATTATTCCTTGCCAAAATGTTTTTAAAGCCTATTTAAGCGCATGTTGTTTGTCCCCTGCTGGCTCTTGCAGTTGACTAAAATGCATTTTCTCAGAGCATGCTTGCTTAGGTACAGTGATGGTGGTTGTGAAAAAAACAAGTTTTTACACGAGAAGTCACTATATAATTTGCAGGGATGTTGTTTGCTCCAAACATCCACATTAATTTCAGCTCCAGTCTAAGCAAAGAAGAAAACAGATGGCTGACTATAAGCAATAACATATTCTAGTTTCTGCTATGCTGGTGAAATCTAAGATAACTTCCACTTGAAAGAGTTGTTTAGACTTACAGTGATTTAGCTGAGAGAACAGTATTTGACCAATGCTTTTATTTGAGAAATAAAGGCCTGAATTCCACTTCCTACTCATGTAGGTATAATCAAGAGTAACATCACTGACTTGAATAGCTTCTATTTTACACCAATGAAATTGAGAGAGCATAATTTCTTACCCCATGTGGTTTTAAAGTGAGCTTTTCAAAATAGTGTTGATCTGAGAGGAGTCAGCTGCACTAGTCATCTGAGTGTGCGATAGTTTTGAAACCTAATTATGACATTTAAATGTTTTTCTCAGCTCATTACTGCAGAATATTCACCATGTTCTTATTCATTGTAGTAGGATATAGCTTGGGCATGAGAGCATTGTTGGGTGGATAGTTCTTGTGAAAAGATAGTAGGATGAGAAACATGGAGATCAAGACCCTTTATTCCTACATTTCAAGTCACTTCCTCCTCTCTGGGACAAGCTTGGAAAGAAAAAGTACATCTACCTAATGCCACAAGATGAAAATGAACATCTGTCCAAAATACCGAATGCATCTTTTTGTGGATGCCAAAGTTCCAGCCGTCTCTGCTTAGCTGCCTCCACAACTTCATTATGCATTGTCAATACAAAATCTTGCATGTGTATTGAAAAGTTAGGTAACACATTGAAAAACTTTCCAAACTTTAAGATTAATATGGAAATTAAATTCAAAATACCTAGTGCAAGGGATATTACAGTCACTTTATAGTGATTGAAGATGAAAATAGAAATACAAAATCTGTTTGTGATTCTCTGTGACATTTTCAGGTAATTCTCTTGTGCTGCAAGATACATTGCCAATATTCCATAGAAGCTAGGATACCTTGCTGTTAAATTTAGACCAGTGTACTGCAGAGGACATGGTCCCTGCTAGTGCATCCTTCTTAATAGAGCACCCTCTCCGTCAGTGGCTCTCAACCAGGGTGCGGTAGTGATGTCTTCCGGGAACATCAACCTTCAACTGGATATTTGCCTATTTTCAACAGGCTACATAAAAAAGCACCTAGTGATCAGTACAAAACTCCAATTTCATACAGACAATGACATGTTTATACTGCTCTATATTACTATACACTGAATGTAAGTACAAATATATTCCAATTGATTATTTATAATTACATGGTAAAATGAGAAAGTAAGCAGTTTGTAATAGTTTGTCATAAACAGATAGTTAAGGGTTAATGCCTCTTTTACCTGTAAAGGTTAAGAAGCTAGTAAACCTGGCTGACACCTGACCAAGGCCAATAAGGGGACAAATACTTTCAAATCTTGGGGAGAAGTCTTGTTTGTGCTCTTGTTTTGGATGCTGTTCGCTCTTGGACTAAGAGGACCAGACATCGATCCAGGTTCTCCAAATCTTTCTGAATAAGTTTCTCTGTTTCAAATTGTAAGGCGAGTAGTTTTATTTTTGTTTCTTCTCAACTGAAATGTCCCTTTTTCCTGAGGATTTACCTCTGCTTGCTGTAACTTGAACCTAAGGCTAGAGGGGTTCCTCTGGCTATATGAATCTGATTACCCTGTAAAGTATTTTCCTCCTGATTTTACAGAGGTGATTTTTTACTTTTCTTTCTTAATTAAAAGCTTCTTTTAAGAACCTGATTGATTTTCCTTGTTTTAAGATCCAGGGGGATGGATCTGGACTCACCAGGGATTGGTTGGGGGGAAAAGAGGGGGATGGTTAATTTCTCTTTGTTTTAAGATCCAAGGTTTGACTTTATTTCACCAGGAATTGTGAAAGCCTCTTCAAGGCTGCCCAGAGGGAAGATTTTTGGGGGAGGAGGGGACAAGAAGTGATCCATACACTGAAATTTCTGGATGGTGGCAGAGTTACCAGATCTAAGCTAGTAATTAAGTTTAGAAGTGTCCATGCAGGTCCCCACATTTGTACCCTAAAGTTCAGAGTGGGGAAGGAACTTTGACAAGTGTGCTGTGACACTTTTGTATTTTTAGGTCTGATTTTGTAAGCAAGTCGTTTTTAAATGAGGTGAAACTTGGGATACACAAGACAAATCAGACTCCTGAAAAGGGTACAGTAGTCTGGAAAGGTTGAGAGCCACTGCTCTATGTGTTGCTTGTATAGTCTCTTCTCACAGCACTGCAGGCCTTCAAATAAATTTCTTATTTGTATCCACCACTCTTACACAAAGATGGGCAGTTCCATGTCTCAAATGTAGGCTATATGTTGTAAAATATTCTTTATAACACTTCTGTTACTGAAGGGCAAAACCAAGGCTGTAATCCTGGAAAATTTTTTGCCTCTGTAGACCCCTGCACTTACAGGGAATAATTCTCAGGATGAGGGCCTAAAATATTCAACTTACTACAGAAACAATAGCAAGCCATAAATGATTGTTTTTAAAATAGTTAAGTGAATGTGCTAAAAGGTATGTCACTTTTTTTGATAATTGAGTAGCCTTTTCCCAACACACCTGCTTTAGTATTACATCTGTCTTAAAAAACAAACAAATAAAAACAATATGAACATTCCAGTGCCCACCAGCAACCCTCTGATAATCAGGACCGGCTGCAGGCACCAGCCCAGCAAGCAGCTGCTTGGGGCGGCCAACGGTGAAGGGCGGCACGTCCGGGTCTTCGGCGGCAATTCGGCAGCGGGTCCGTCACTCCCTCTTGAAGTGAAGGACCCGCTGCCGAACTGCCGCTGAAGACTGAAGCAGCGGCAGTAGAGCTGCAGATCGCGATCACGGCTTTTTTTTAATTTTTTTTTTCTTTTTGCTGCTTGGGGCAGCAGAAACCCTAGAGCTGGCCCTGCTGATAATGTACAGTGCTAGAGCCAAATCCTGCTTGTCACACTCAATATGCATTTGTGAGGTGAACATGATATGATCTCTAAATGTAAAGGCTTTCGCAGTTTCTCTCCCCTCTTGCCCATCCATATTAACATCTCAAACAGGATCTCCTACCTTTAATGCAGGCTTTCTCTTTACCACTGTCCATTCCTGAGTTGAATGTCATGGACAGCACTGGACAGGGATAATGATCTGTGATTGGGGATGTAGCTAGAGCTGTGGGCTTCAGGGGGAAGACAAAGGGCAGGCCTTACCAAGCTGCACAAATAATCTGTCTAGAGGAATTCAGGCTGCATTACCTTTTTGTTGCCCCTTCTGCATTACATAATCCTATTGGAGTGAGTATGTATGGTGATGGGTAGTGCAAGACAGGTGAAAGCATCACTGAAATTATGCTGATTGTAAGGTGGAGAGAGCAGAGGTGGGCCCTCTGTTGATATGGAGGCCCTGTGTCTCCAGAAGATCCCCTATGTTTTTCTATGATTGTCCCCAAGGTTGGGGCAGGAGGGAACTACCTTCCATTACTAGCTTAATGGAGTTGGGGGAAGTTGTAGACATGCTATATTTTGATTCTAGTATGGCTTCTGACACAGTCCCTACTAACATTCTCATAAACAAACTAGGGAAATGTCTACATGAAAGTACTAGAAGTACATAACTGGTTGAAAGACGATACTCAAATAGTAGTTATCAATAGTTTGCTGTCACATATGGCACTATATGTGAAAGAAAATGTGGATTCACTTAAGATTTTTACTTCATTTGAACCTACATGTTCCATAGAATTGCTATGGATAGAAATTTCATGCTCTAATAAAAATATAACATTAGGGATCAGTTATCGACCACCTGACCAGGACAGTAATAGTGATGATGAAATACTAAGGGAAATTAGAGATGCTTTCAAAATTAAGAACCCAATAATAGTGGGGGATTTCAATTATCCTTCTCCCATATTGACTGGGAACATTTCACTTCAGGACAAAATGCAGAGATAAAATTTCTCAATACATTAAATGACTGCTTCATGGAGCAGCTGGTACGGGAACCCACAGGGGAGAGGCAACTCTAGATTTATATCCTGATGGAGTGCAGGAGCTGGTCCAAGAGGTAACTATAGCGGACCGCTTGGAAATAGTGACCTAATACAATAGCATCAACATCCTGTGGGGGAAGAACACCTCAACAGCCACACAATATGGCATTTAATTTCAAAAGAGGGAACTATACAAAATGAGGGGTTAGTTAAACAAAAGTTAAAGGTACAGTGACTAAAGTGAAATCCCTGCAAGTTGCATGGGCCCTTTTTAAAGACACCAATAAGAGGCCCAATTTCAAGTATACCTCAAATTAAGAAACACAGTAAAAGAACTAAAAAAGAGCCACCGTGGCTTAACAACCATGTAAAAGAAGCAGTGAGATAAAAAGACTTCCTTTAAAAAGTGGAAGTCAAATCCTTGAGGCAAATAGAAAGGAGCACAAACACTGCCAACTTAAGTGCAAGAGTGTAATAAGAAAAGCCAAAGGAGTTTGAAGAACGGCTAGCCAAAAACTCAAAGGTAATAATAAAATGTTTTTTTAAGTACATCAGAAGCAGGAAGCCTGCTACGCAACCAGTGGGGCCCCTTGACGATCGAAATACAAAGGAGCGCTTAAAGACGATAAAGTCATTGCGGAGAAACTAATGGATTCTTTGCTTCAGTCTTCATGCTGAGGTTTAGGGAGATTCCCAAACCTGAGCCGGCTTTTGTAGGTGACAAATCTGAGGAACTGTCACAGATTGAAGTGTCACTAGAGGAGGTTTGGAATTAATTGATAAACTCAACATTAACAAGTCACCGGGACCAGATGGCATTCGCCCAAGAGTTCTGAAGAACTCAAATGTGAAGTTGCGGAAGTATTAATTAAGGTTGTAACCTGTCTTTAAATCGGCTTCGGTACCCAATGACTTTAAGTTAGCTAATGTAACGCCAATATTTAAAAAGGGCTCTCGAGGTGATCCCGGCAATTACAGACCAGTAAGTCTAATGTCAGTACCGGGCAAATTAGTCGAAACAATAGTTAAGATAAAATTGTCAGACACATAGAAAAGATAAACTGTTTAGCAATAGTCAACGTGTTCTGTAAAGGGAAATCGTGTCTTACTAATCTATTAGAGTTCTTTGAAGAGGTCAACAAACATAGTGGACAAGGGGGATCCGTGGACATAGTGTACTTAGATTCCAGAAAGCCTTTGACAAAGTCCCGCACCAAGGCTCTTATGTAAATTAAGCTGTCATGGGTAAAAGGGAAGGTCCTTTCATGGATAGAACTAGTTAAAAGACAGGGAACAAAGGGTAGGAATTAATGGTAAGTTCTCAGAATGGAGAAGGGTAACTAGTGGTGTTCCCCAAGGGTCAGTCCTAGGACCAATCCTATTAAATTTATTCATAAATGATCTGGAGAAAGGGTAGATAGTGAGGTGGCAAAGTTTGCAGATGATACTAAACTACTCAAGTAGTTAAGACAAAGCAGATGTGAAGAACTCCAAACAGATCTCACAAAACTAAGTGATTGGGCAACAAAATGGCAAATGAAATTTAATGTGGTTAAATGTAAAGTATGCACATTGGAAAAATAACCCCAACTATACATACAATATGATGGGGGCTAATTTAGCTACAACGAGTCAGGAAAAAGATCTTGGCATCATCGGGGATAGTTCTTTGAAGATGTCCACGCAGTGCGCAGAGGCAGTCAAAAAGCAAACAGGATGTTAGGAATCATTAAAGGGATAGAGAATAAGTCTGAGAATATATTATTGCCCTTATATAAATCCATGGTACGCCCACATCTCAATACCGTGTACAGATGTGGTCTCCTCACCTCAAAAAAGATATTCTAGAACTAGAAAAGGTTCAGAAAAGGCAACTAAAATGATTAGGGTTTGGAGGGGTTCCAATACGAGGAAAGATTAAAGAGGCTAGGCCTCTTCAGCTTGGAAAGAGGAGACTAAGGGGGATGATAGAGGTATAATAAAATCATGAGTGATGTGGAGAAAGTGGATAAGGAAAAGTTATTTACTTATTCCCATATACAAGAACTAGGGGGCCACCAAATGAAATTAATAGGTAGCAGGTTTAAAACAAATAAAAGGAAGTTCTTCTTCACACAGCGCACAATCAATTGTGGAACTCTTACCTGAGGAGTTGTGAAGGCTGGATATATAATATTTAAAAGGGAACTGGATAAATTCATGGTGGCTAAGTCCATAAATGGCAATTAGCCAGGAGGGTAAAGAATGGTGTTCCTGCCTCTGTTCATCAGAGGATGGAGATGGGTGGCAGGAGAGAGATCACTTGATCATTGCCTGTTGTCTTCACTCCTCTGGGGCACCTGGCATTGGCCACTGTCGGTAGACAGATACTGGGCTAGATGGACCTTTGATTTGACCTGGTACGGCTGTTCTTATGTTCTTATGCTGTCAAACTGGAAGGGTGTATTTAGTAGGGTCCTGCAGAATACTGTCCTGGGGTCTGGTACTAGTCAATATTTTCATTAATGACTTGGATAATGGAGTGGAGAGTTTGTTATATAATTTGCAGATGACACCCATCAGATTGCAAGTACTTTGGAGTACAGGATTAGAATTTAAAATGACCGTGACAAATTGCAGAATTGGTCAAATACAAATACAAAGACAAATGCAAAGAGAAATACAAAGTACTTCACCTGGAAGGAAAAATCAATGCACAACTATAAATGGAGAATAACTGGTTAGATAGTAGTCTGCGGAAAAGGATCTGGGGTTTATAGTGATCACAAATTGAATATGAGTCAATAATGTAGATGCAGTTGCGAGAGGCTATATAGTGGAGTATATAACAGGAGTGTCGATTTAAGACATCGGAGCTAATTTCCACTCTTGGCACTGGTGAGCTCAGCTGGGTACTGTGTCCAGTTCTGAGTGCTACACTCTAGGAAATGAGTGAACAAACTGGAAAGATCCAGAGGAGAGCAGAAAATTATAGGTTTAGGAAACCACACCTATGAGGAAAAGTCTTTTAAAAAATTAGGTGTGTTTAGTTTTGTGAAAGAAAACTGAAAGGGGGACCAGATGTCAGTCTTCATATTTTAAGGGCTGTTATAAGAGGACAGTGATTAATTGTTCTTCCTGTGCACTGGTAGACCAGTAATAGGTGCTTAATCTGCACCAATGGAGATTTAGGTTAGATATTAGGAAAAACTTTCTAACTGTAAAGGTAGTTAGAACCAGAATAAGCTTCCAAGGAGGTTGTAGAATCCCTGTCATGGGAGGTTTTTAAGAATGGGTTAGACAAACACCTTTCAGGGATGGTCTAGATGTATATGGTCCTGCTCAGCGTGGTGGGCTAAAAGCAAGTTATAGGAATCTACCATTTTATAGGGGAAAAATCTTAATTTGCTCTGGGGACTTTAGTCTCAGTTTTGATCCAGTGGTGAGCAAGACATGATCTTGGAGGCATAGATGCCAACTTTCTCCGCGCCGTGGGTGCCCCTGCCTCTTTCCCACCCCTGGCCCTGCCCGCCTTTCCAGCCCCACCCTGGCCCCGCCCCCATTCCAACCCCATCCCCAAAGTCCCTGCCCTAACTCCGCCCCCTCTCTGCTCCTATTAGATCCCTTCCCCAAATCTCCACCCCGGCCTCGCCTCTTCTCCAGTGCGCCACATTCCCCTCTCCCTCCCTGCCCTGCGAATCAGCTGTTTTGCAGCGCAGGCGCTGGGAGGGAGGGGGGAAAAGCGGGACGCGGCAGCGCTCTCGCAGAGGAGATGGAGGCGGAGGTGAGCTGGAGCAAGGGGGCGGGGCCACAGGGAGCTGCTGGTGGGTGCCTATGCTTGGAGGGGTTTTGGAGATATGTGTATTCTGTTATTAAAATGGTAATAACATTTGTTGCAGTTCACATTACAAAATTGGTAAAGTATTTAATATCCCCATTTTAGTTACATTTAATATAAATGTTTTGAGTAGTATGTACATAGAATATTTTCCCATACTTCAACATTTCTAACAAAACACTGAATATGTTTGAAACTTTAGTTTATTCACACTTCCTAATCATAATCCTCTCTGTTTCCTTGTCAGCACCCCTTTTTTTTGGTATTTCTCTGGACACCTTTATCTTATATCTCCGGAGGTTAACCTTTGACATGATCTATTAATTGCCTCATACTGCTTTTAACAAGGTGAAATGAGGTCAGTTTCAATAAAGGGCAGGCATTATTAGGAGACTTCTGCAGAAGTTCTTGCAGCACTAGGTACAATATATTTCAGAAACGCCTATAGTGCAAAGAAGGAAATACTCATTCAGATGAATGATTTCTGTTACCCTGGAAAAGTGGTCACTACTTTCACAAGAGAGCTGCAGGCTGTTTCTCTTCAGAGGCCACGGATCATTCCTGCTCCCACTGGACACTATGGGAGTTTTGTCATTGACTTCAGTGGGATCAGGCTTGGGCCTATTATGTCTTAATTAAGCAGGGCCGCCTGGGGGGTGTGTGTGCAAGCGGGGCAATTTGCCCCGGGCCCCGCAGGGGCCCCACGAGCCGTGGCCCGGTGGTTGTCCAGCTCTTTGGCAGAATTTTGGCGGTGGGAGGGCCCTTCAGTGCTGCTGAAGACGTGGAGCGACTGAACGGCCCCCTGGCGCTGAAATGCCGCCAAAGACCCGGACCGCCGCCAGGTGAGTACAAGCGCCACAGCTCCTCTGCTTTGCCCCAGGTCCCCTGAATCCTCTGGGTGGCCCCGTAATTAAGTTACTGTTAAATGGATCATACAGCATGTACTTCATAATCAGTGTTGGGTTTTGGTGCTGTAGCTTCATTACGTCAGCTATATCAGAGATTCTCAACCTTTTTCTTTCTGAGGCCCCCCCTCCCAGCATTCTATAAAAACAGATTTTCTGCATATGAAAGCCAGGGCAGGCATTAAGGGGTAGCAAACAGGGAAATTGCCTGGGGCCCCATGCCACAGGGAGCCCCATGAAGCTAAGCTGCTCAGGCTTCAGCTTCAGCCCCAGGTGGTGGGGCTCAAGGACTTGAGCTTTGGCCCCATGTAATGGAGCTTTGGCTTTCTGCCCTGGGCCTCAGTGAGTCTGATGCTGGCCCTGATTGATGGACCCCCTGAAACCTGCTCGTGGCCCCCCCCGCAGGGGGCCGCAGACCCCTGGTTGAGACCCACTGAGCTATATGACTATTTTTTTACTATTCAGAATATGCTGAAGTCTTCTAGACATTGTTTCAAAAATGAAGAACATAAATGAACTGGAAATATTCATGTAACTTTTTTCACTTGATTAATGATGCAGAATTTGTCTTGTTCTGTGATCCTGAAGTACAAAGATTGTGAAGTCACACACCATGTCAAATAAGTAACTCTAATAATCTGTACCAGGAAAGTATTTGACCTTGTTGGCATGGATAATGTTTGAAATTTAAAAGAGAGTGGGGTATATGTTTCTCTCAAAACCAAAATATTTAATAAAGGCTAAGGAACAGTCCAGGAGACTTAGTGGAATGCACAGAGATTTCTAAATTTATATTTTTAAAATGGCCTAGGGGACTTAGTCACACACCTTCCATTTAAAAATTAATGAAACATCCCTTAGATTACTTTGAAAAAATCTTAACCTTGAGTTTTATCAATGGAGAGTGCTGATTTGTATTCCCCTATCAATTACTTATTGTATCTGACGAAGTGGGTATTCACCCACGAAAGCTCATGCTCCAATACGTCTGTTAGTTTATAAGGTGCCACAGGACTCTTTGCTGCTTTTATTGTATCTTCTGCCTGACTCTTTCATGTTTGTATGCTTAGAATTTATGTTAAATGCTGTGTGCCTTTCAAATATCTGTATAAAGCAGTGTTTCTCAAACTGGGGTCACCGCTTGTGCAGGGAAAGCCCCTGGTGGGCCGGGCCAGTTTGTTTACCTGCCCCATCTGCAGGTCCGGCTGATCGTGGCTCCCACTGGCTGCAGTTCACTGCTGCAGGCCAATGGGGGCTGCTGGAAGCAGTGGCCAGTAAGTCGCTCAGCCTGCACTGCTTCCCCCATTGGCCTGGAGCAGCGAATTGCGGCCAGTGGCAGCTGCGATCGGCTGTACCTGTGAACGGGACAGGTAAACAAACTGGCCCGGCCCACCAGGGGCTTTCCCTACACAAGTGGCGACCCCGGTTTGAGCAACACTGGCATAAAGGGAAAAAAGTCAACAACCTAACAACAGACATACAAAGTAGCTGACTGAAGCTTAATTACAAGTTGTCAAAATATTCCCCCTTATTCTTAGAAAACAAAGTTGGATGGGAGATTTGAAACAATGTCCATTTCTGTCCGTATTCTTCAACCTATGATTGATCTCAGGGAGTCAACTGCTATCATACGCCTTTCTTAGGGCTTGTCTATACTTACTGGAGGATCAACACTGTGGCGATCTATGCATTGGTGGTCGATTTAGCGGGTCTAGTGAAAAGCCACTAAATCAACCGCTGACCGCTCTCCCATTGACTCCTGTACTGCACCTGATTGAGAAGAGTAAGGAGAGTCAGCGGGAGAGCACTTCTTGTTGACGTTGCATAGTGTGAACTCTGCAATAAGTAGATTTAAGCTACGTCGTAACTCAAATTGCGTAGCTTAGATAGACTGTTCCCTTTAGTGTAGAAAAGGCCTTTGAAGAAAACTTAAATCAGTTTTACCTGACAGAGGTTTAAGAGCCATATCAGTAAGAGGTTTAAGAGCCACATCAGTACCACACAAACTAGTTAGGGTTGCCAACTTTTTAATTGCAGAAAATTGAATGCCTGCCCCCTGCCCCACCCCTTCTTCAAGGCCTGGCCCCCACTTGCTCCATCTCCCTCCCTCCATTGCTCGATCTCCTCCACCTTCACTCACTTTCATTGGGCTGGGGCAGAGGGCTGGGGTGCGGGAAGGGGGTGCGGGCTCTGGAGTGGGGCTGAGGATGAGGGGTTTGGCGTGTAGCAAAGGGCTCTGGGCTGGAGCGGGTGGGGGAAGTGCGGGATCCAGGGGGGAGTTTAGGTGCAGGAGGGGACTCTGGGCTTGGGCAGGGGGTTGGGGTGCAGGAGGGGGTTTGGGGTGCGAGGTCCCAGTGGCGCTTACTGCGGCTCCCAGGAAGTGGGTGCCAGGTCACTGCAGCCTCTAACCTCATGGGTGGCCAGGGAGCTCTGCGTGCTGCCCTCGCACCTGCAGATGCTGCCCCCTCAGCTCCTATTGGTTGCAGTTCCTGGCCAATGGGAGCTGTGGAGCCACCACTCTGGACAGGGGCAGTGCATGGAACCTCCCTGGCTGCCCATGCGCCCAGCGGCTGCAGGGACCTGGTGGCCACTTCCGGTAGCCAAGAGGAGCCACGGCAGGCAGGGAGTCTGCCTTAGCTCTGGGCCCCCACTGTGCCACCAACCACACTTTTAACAGCCCGGTCGGCGTTGCTGACCAGAGCTGCCAGGGTCTCTTTTTGACTGGGCATTCCGGATTAAAACTGGATGCTTGGCAACCCTAAAACTAGTGCATGAATCTAGTTTAACTCTTTTAGTAGCATTAGGCACTAGCTATTTTAGGAGTATCTTAAGGTAAAGGAGAAAGTAGTGTACTGTTAGGAAAGTTCTTCTTTGGAATAAAAATAAAGGGGAGAGGTAAATAATTAAGAGAGATGCCCTAGGAATTATTTGGGGGAAGTTCTATGGCCTGTTTTATACAGAAGGTCAGACTAGATGATCACAATGGTCCCTTCTGATCTTGGAATCTATGACTCTATGAAAATCAAGAGCTAAATGAATAAACAGGAACAACTATATTAATTCAATATGTTAACACAGAAATAAAAATATTTATTGTAGCCAATTCAAAATATATAGAGATGGAACCGCAACTTCCCATATGTTATAAAGCTTCTTCATATTGTGTTTCTTTCTCATGTCAGCAACCTTCCAAATAAGTAAGAGTGTACATGTAGTCAAGTATGAGGGGGTAGCCTTGTTAGTCTGTATCCACAAAAACAACAAGGAGTCCAGTGGCACCTTAAAGACTATCAGATTTATTTGGGTATAAGCTTTTGTGGGTAAAAAACCTCACTTCTTCAGTTGCATCTGAAGCGGTGAGTTTTTTTTTACCCATGAAGGCTTATGCCCAAATAAATCTGTTAGTCTTTAAGGTGCCACCAGACTCCTTGTTGGTTTTAATATATATGTAGGTTTATCTTGGCTTATTCCTTTTTTGCCCAATTTATTCTTCACTGTTTCAGTTGTGCAGGCAAGTATATTTTTGTTGCATCATTCAGTTTTGTTCAAACATTTTGTAGCTGGGGATTTCAATAGTTCTGTTAGTAACTTATCAGGGAGGCATGTCTGCAGCTTTCATTTTTAACTTCTAAAAATTAAATCGCAGAGCAGACTAGGAAGCGCACAGTTCTTACTCAACTGAGTAAGGGTTTGCAGGATTAGTCTCTAAGGCAGAACCCTGGGGATTCAGGCTCAGCAGGTCCGAAGCAGCCAGGATGCAGCCATGAATCAGAGCAGCAGAGAGTTAGATCAATGCTCACTGTCATATTGGGGAATTAAAAAAATATATATAGAGAGAGAGAGCAGGAGCCAGTTTTTCCATGAAGTTCAAGTTTTGACTAGCACTCTGGGTGAGGAAGTTCAAGGACTCTATCTGGTGTGGGGAAGGGGAGTTGTGAGATGGGCTGGGGAAAGATTAGGGAGTTCAAGGATTTAGCTGGAAGCAAGGCTGAATGTTTGAGAAGACAGTAGGGACAGATTAGTCTCTTCACACATGTGGGGATAGATTAGGGTGACCATACAGCAAGAGTGAAAAATTGGAGCAGGGGGTAATAGGCACTTGTATTAGACAAAGCCCCAAATATCGGGACCATCCCTAAAAAATCAGGGCATCTGGTCACCCTAAGATAGATTGAGTGGAAGAATCTATCCAGAAGCCTAAAGACCTTTATTAGGAGAGTGGGTGGGGGCTATGAACATATGGTGGATCCAAACCCTGTTTAAACTTAATCTACCCCTGCTAAAGCCAGTGAATTAAGAGAACCCTAAAATAGTATAATGGCCTTAGTATTAGGATTTCTACACATTAAACTGTCAAACTCTCACCTTCAATAGGGTGCTACCAAAATGTACAGGGGCTTAATTTCCCCCTTTAATACTCTGGCACAACAAGTATATGTAACCTCTGTTTATAGAGAGACAGTGGAGAATATTGGACTTACAATATTTCAAAAAAGTTTAGGAATTATTTTTTCAAGCCAAACATCAACAAATCGCCAGCTCCTGGTGCTGTTGCATTTATGTCCAGGGGAAGTCCATGTACTGAACAATTACAGGAAAGGGCCCTAATGCCAGTAGTTCAGGAATGACCTGCACCTAGGAAAAATCACTCTCTCACACTTATGCTTTCTTGCTGGCTGTTATTTTAGATGATCAAATATGAGCAGTGCTGATCTTTAGTGTTAGTTGTAGGAAGGGCTTACTAGATTTATGCCATGAAGAGAGTTTGCACACATTTCATAATTTGCAGCAGACTAGACAGAAACTCCAGCACTGTGGGCAAACTATGCTTTAAAAACAAACGCCTACATATATTCCCTCAGCCAAATTCTAGGTGGCACCCAGCCTTGAATCAAACCCACAATCTGTAGTCTGAAAAGAATCTCATGTGAACAACTAAACCTTTTATTAACACTGGAAGATTGTGAAGCTATAAATACAGAGAAAGTGAGAACTTGGGCCACTATTTAAAGGCCAGAGGATTTTAGGAGAGTTTCAAAAACAGCATGGGTAAAGCCATTTGGGAGTGGGGATTGGGAGATGAATTTCCTGGGTTGTTAATTTTTGTATCCTGTTCAGCAGAATGCGGTTTATGTTTGAATATATATATTTTAAGTATGCTTTAAGGACCTTATGTAAAATCCAAATGTAGGTGGAAAAATATATCTGCAAGTCTGCCAGGGAAAGCAGGCACACTTTCGCTTGTGGTGTTCGTGTCATCTTTTTTGCAATCTTTGCTAAAAGCAGTATGTTTCAAAAGCAGTCACAGAGCTCCAAGTTCCATCAATATTGCATTTAGTAGAAACAACGCACTGTAAATTGACTGCAAACTGAAAAATGGCAAATTAGTTTTGCCTAGTTCTGAGCTCACTCAAACATAGAGGGGTCAAAATTAGGAATGCAAATTGAACCTCTATTCTGTTTACAGCTGGCAAAACACAGTTTTGTGCCAGAACAGCTTGCAGTCCTAGCTCTCCCCATACGTTCTGCTCCTGAATTAAGCAGGGTGAAGGCTAGAGAAGAGTACATGTATCCCTCCATCCCATTTCCTATGGGAAAGGAAGAAGAACCACCACTCAGACTCTCCTCCTCATAAAGCATCCCTCTAAGAGGCCTTGAGATTACCTCTCTAATTTTTTTCTTTTCTGGACTGCTTGATTGCCAAAACCCTACATCTCTGTTACTTCTTCCTATCTTAACCCTTGCTTACGAGGATGGGCTATTGTCTCTTCAATCGAAACAGAATATCCTCTAGATTGATGGCCTTCCTCTACTTCTAAATTAGCAGTAAGAGCTGGAAATCACTCTCTGTCCAGCTGCAGCTCCCTAAGGGCAAGATGTCCCTGGAGCACTGAGATACGGGTAACTGTCCAGGAACTTCTCAGAGGCTAGGTGACCCTGAGCCTAAGCAGTGCTTCTGCTAAGCAGTGGCAGAAAGAGCTGATCAGTGAGAGGGGGAGAGTATTGGTAAGTTTCTCAGATAGGGAGTGGGGGATGGAAATGAATATGTGTGCAGATGCCTGCTCCTAAGGAACTTGTTCCTGGATTAAGGGTGGGAGCTGGGCTTTCCCTTCCTGGCAGGCCCCACCCAAAAGAGGGAGGTAGTTTGTGCCCTGAGAAGACAATGTAGGAGTAGAGTTGTTTCATTAGCCACCCTCCTCTCTCCCCCCTAGGAGACCGCTGACAAAAGTAATGGGAAGTACTGGGGATGAGGGAGGGCAGGAGATGTTTCAGGATCAACAACATCTTCAGCTCCTCCCAACTCATTAGGATCAAGTTCACCCATCCATGTTAATACCCCTTGCAACGGAACTTCCTTCACAGTGAGCAGAATGCACTGAAACAATCTGTCTTTCATTCCAAAGTACAAGTGTCATGTTGGTTAAAGTGAATCTCTACTCCAGTGAAGCTTTCTGTGTTCAAAAAAGCAAAACAAACAAACAAACAAAAACGATTTTGTCACTGTAAAGAGTAAATAAGATTTGATTTTGTGTGCTATAAAATCACACCATTATTCTGAAATTAATTTCTATTTAAAAATGTTATTTGTCTGATTTTTGTGGGTGTCTTGGGTTAGATGATTCTCTTGTACTACATGAATAAAAAAATAAAGTAGTCAATTGTTTTCGTATTAAACCAGGTTGCTGCTCTTTCTACAGTTGTGCTGGCACTGATCACTAGGATATTTTTAATTTCTGTGTTTCTGAAGCCTTGAAAAAATATTCATGTAAAAACCAAAACAAGGTGGGTAATGAAGG
The DNA here is from genome assembly GCF_003597395.2 of Chelonoidis abingdonii. Classification (NCBI taxonomy): domain Eukaryota; kingdom Metazoa; phylum Chordata; order Testudines; family Testudinidae; genus Chelonoidis; species Chelonoidis abingdonii. The sequence goes on from NC_133770.1 coordinate 67,889,583, forward strand.
TTAAAATTAATCTCTGAAACAGAATGACAAATCACAAGTCAGAAAAATAATCTTCATTCAGCAACTCTCTGCCCATCAAATTAAAGCAACAACAAACACATTGGTGTTTGGAATGCAAAATCTGTTACTTTAATGCATCTTTCCTCTGTATTCTGCCTTACATTTGATATCAGTTTGCTTCAGTCCAGCAACTTTCTTCCCCATTCATGTTCTGTCTAAAATAAAATAAATATGTATGTTGTTACTAATCTGATATGCCATATCCAGTAAAAATCAATGTTTGTTGTCCAGGCTTCTACAGACTGATTGCAGCCTATATGTATGTGTCCTTGCTTCATTTCTGTTTCCAGGCATTTCTTAAATGTTGTCATGATCTCTGCCTCACCTATACACAAATTGCATTTTCATTTCATTTTTCATTTTCATTTGTAGATTAATTTGGAAAGAACTGGAAGCCTACTGGAGTTTGCCCTTAATGGGGCTACTTTATCACCCAAGTCTTCTCATGGGCTATTTGCTTTGGGGATTGGAAGAACTGTAGCACTTTCATGCAAACTGTTATTCCTGGCTAATGTGAGCATAAAATTGGCAAAACTTCACAGCAAGCTGCCCCCCGTCCAGTTATTTCTTTATAGACATAAAGATGCCATGCCTACATAGTACAAAGTCATTCCCTTAAATTTAATCTATTAAGTGGATTGTAATTGATGAAAATAAAGCAGTTGCTTTTTTCATGTTACCCAGATGTGACATTTTCTGTGCACACATTCACCAGCAGAGGCTGCTGCCACCATGTGCTTCACTAAATCAGTGGGCATGCCTGGCAGTGAAATTCATCTACAGGAGGAAGCTAGAGGTGGGAATTAACCAGGGTCTCTTGCTTACCCAGGCAAGAGCCTGGCCAGATGAGCTAAAAAAACAGTTTTGTTAGCTTCCTGTGACAGAACTTTTTAAATTAGATCACCCACAATGCCTGTCTGAGACTAAAATAAACATTCTTTCAACTACAGTCATTCTGTTTCAGAGATTAAGTTTATCAGTTGCATTTCTCTACACATAATTTTTTTAAACATCAGCCAATAAAATATAACTTATTTCCAGTTCAATTTAGGAAACCAGGCATTTCTTCTGACATGTAATTTTGTTATGATTCCTGATTAGGCTGTACATTTTTGCAGTAGGATTTAGTCCAAAGTAAGATTATTAAAGTATCCATTTCTTTCCTGCATACATTATGGCCCTGATCCTGCCAAGACTACTCACTGCGTAAAGTTAAGCACATGTGTAGGTCCCTTTAAAGCCAATGGGGCTACTCATATTGAGTAAAGTTAAGCACACAGAACCGTAGAAATAGAGGTCTGGAAGGAACCTCAAGAGGTGATATGATCCAGCCCCCTGTGCTGAGGAAGGACCAAGTAAATCTAGACCCTCCCTGACAGCTGTTCTTAAAAACCTCCCATGACAGGGATTCCACAACCTCCCTGGGAAGCTTATTCCAGTGTTGAACTATCCTTATAGTTAGAAAGTTGTTCCTAATATCTAACCTAAATCTCTCTTGCCGCAGATTAAACCCATTACTTCTTTTCCTACCTTCAGTGCAAATTGAGAACTACTGATCACTGTCCTCTTTACAGCAGCCCTTAATATATTTGAACACTGACATCTGCCCCCCCCTTCAGTCTTCTTTTCTTAAGACTAAACATGCTCAGTTTTTTTAAAACTTTCCTCATAGATCAGGTGTTCTAAACCTTTCATCATTTTTGTTATTCTTCTCTGAACTCTCCAATTTATGAACATCTTTTTAAAAGTTTGATGCCAAGAACTCAGACAGAATACTCCAGCTGAGGCCTAACCAGTGCCACATAGAGGGGGCCAGTTACCTCCTGTGTCTGATGTATGCCACTTCTGTTAATACACCCTGGAATGATATTAGCCTTTTTTGCAACTGCATCACATTGTTGACTTATTTTCTATTTGCAATCCAATATAATCCTCAGGTCCTTTTCAACAGAACTACTGCCTCGCCAGTTATTTCCCGTTTTGTAGTTGTAATTTTGATTTTTCCCTTCTTAAGTGTAGTACTTTGCACTTGTCTTTAGTGACATTAATTTTGTTGATTTCAGACCAATTCTCCAATTTGTTAGGGTCATTTTGAATTCTAATCCTTCCTCCAGACTGCTTGCAACCCCTCCCAGTTTGGAGTCATCTGCAAATTATGTAAGCATGCTCTCCACTCCATTATCCAAGTCATTAATTAAAATATTGAACAGTACCAGACCCAAGACAGACCTTTGTGGGTTCTCACTAGATATGTCCCCCCAGTTTGACAGTGAATCAGTAATAAATACTTTTTGAAAATCATCTTTCAACCAGTTGTGCACCCACCTTTTCATAATTTCATATTGACAAAATTTCCCTAGTTGTTTGATAATGCCATGAATCAAAAGCCTTACTAAAATCAAGATAGATAATTTTTTTTATTAAAGTTAATGTTTAAAATTAAATATACACAAGTTAAGAGGGAAGGTACTGTACATCTGTGGTCAGATGTACAGCCTGCCTCTATCCACTAAGCCAATATCCCTGTCAAAAAAGGAAATTAGTTTGGTTTGGCATGATGTGTTCTTGATAAATCCATATGGACTATTCCTTATAACACTATTATCGCCTAAATGGTTAGCTACTCATTGTTTTAATAATTTGTTTCATTATCTTTCCAGGTATCAAAGTTAGGCTGACTGGTTTATAATTCCCTGGGTCCTCTTTTTAAGGATAGATAATTTTGCACTTCTCCCGTCCTACCTCACCCATCCTCCATGAGTTCTTGACCATTGCTGACCATTGTGAGATTGTTTCAGCTAGTTCCTTAAGTACCTTAGGGTGAATTTCATCAAGCGATGCGGACTTGAATATGTTTAACTGATCTAGTTATTCTTTAACCTGTTATTTCCCTGTTTAGGCTTACATTCCTTCCCCCTTGTTATTAATATTGTGTTGAGTAACTGGTAGCAATATACCTTTTTAATGAAGACTTGTGATAAAGCCTCTGTCCCAAATCTGGACCTTAGCATCCAAAATTTGGGGGCTTAACATGAAACTCCCCCCAAGCTTATACCCAGCTTGGCTCTGATCTCGCTGCCACCAACCAGGATTCAGTGCCTGGTACACTGAAGCCCCCCAAAATCGTCCCTGGGGGACCCCCCAAGACCCAGAACCCCTGGGTCTCCTATCTCAAACGGGAAAACAAGTTCCTCCCCCTTGTCTCCTCGTTATCTGATCCCCAGCTTCCCTCCCTGGGTGAGCCTGGGCGATGCAGTACTTAACTCCTTGAATACAAAACAAAGAGGCCAATCAACCTCTCCCTAAGGCGATGCATTCAAACCTAGTAAAGCTAACATAAAGAGATTTTCCACCCCCCCTTTCCTGTAGCTTAACCAGAGAAAAACCAAAAACCTCAACCAGGTTTTAAAAAGAAACTTTATATAAAAAGAAAGAAAATACAGAAAAATATAACCCACTGCATTAAGATGTCAATTACAGGCTCTTGCTTATAAGAATTAGGAATACACAGTCTGATTCAAAAAATAGCCAATTTAAACCAGTCCAGCAATTACACCCATGTAAATACAAACCAAAGCACATAACAGCCTATTGCTTGGTTTCCTTTGTACTCACACTTGATAGTAGAATATTAGAAAGAAGATTGGAGTTAGCAGAAAAGCTGTTTCAATCCATAGCCGGGAGAAACAAAAGACCCCGAGTTCCTTTCCCTCCCAGACTTTAAAAAAAAATCCAGTTCTCTGATTGGTCCTCTGGTCAGGTGCTTGATTCCCCCCTGTCCACCCCTTACAGGTAAAAGAAAATTAACCCTTACCTATCTACTTATGACAAGACTAAAGCAAAATAGGCATTAAACACCACAGCCTTCTCAATGTTAAGTAGAGGACCTATGCTTTCCTTTGTCTTGTTCATAGCATATTTATAGAACCTCATTTTCTTGTTGCTTTGTATGTCCTTTGCTAGATGCAACTCTTTTTGTCTTTAGCCTTTCTGATTTTTATCCCTACATGCCTATACTATTCTTTTGTACTCTTTAGCAATTCATCCATGTTTCCACTTCTTGTAGGATTCTTTTTTGATTTTTCAGGTCATTACAGAGCTCCCGATGGAGCCACATGGGCCTATTACTATTCTGCATCTCTTTCCTTCACATCGGAATAGTTTGTTGTCACACCTTTAATTGTCTTCCTGAGAAACTTCCAGCTCCCCTGAGCTTTTTTCCTTTAGATTTTCTTCCAATAGGCCCTTACCTACCAGTTGTGAGAGTTTGTCTAAAGTTTTCTTTTTTGAAGTCCGTTGTCCTTATTCTGACACTCTCACACCTTCCTTACCTTGGAATCATGAAGTCTATCATTTCCTGGTTTCTTTCACCCAAACTGCCTTCCACCTTCAGATTTGCAGTCGTTAGTCAAAATCATGTCTAAAATGGTTGTCTCCCTAGTTACTTCTTTCACTTTCCAAAACAAAAAGTTGTCCTAATTCATTCCAAGAACTTATTGTACATTTTGTGTTTTGCTGCATTACTTTTCCAATGAATATCTGGGTAGTTAATGTCCCTCATTACTACCAGGTTTGTGTTTTGGATATTTCTGTCATTTGTTTTAGAAATACGTCATCCACCATCTCCTTCTGATTTGGTGATCTATAATGGACCCCTACACTGACATTGCTTCTGGTTTGTTCTACTTTTATCTTCACTCAGACACTTTCAACTCACCTCCTTTTGGACCTCAGAACAAGTGTATGTATTCCTGATGTATAAAGCAAAACCTCTTCCTTTTCCCCTGCCTGTCCTTCCTGGACCCCTCTATACCAGTATTCTAGTCATGAGATTTCCCACCAAGTCTGTGATGCCAATTAAACCATAATTTAGTTTTGGAACAAACACTTGAAGTTCTTTCTGTTTATTTCCTATATTCCTTGAATTTCTCCTGCTGTTGTCCCTCTTTTTGTTTCTGTGACCCTATTGTAATGTTCTACCCTCCCTCCAAACATTTAGCCTTTTTTAAGGTCACCTGCATGTGTAAGTCTTTGCAGGATCAAGGCTTAGGCTATTAAATTACTTTGTTCTGCTATGTATTCATCCTAGACATTAAAAAAGAAACACTGAATATCCTGAAATGCACTATAACAAAAGTATTCGGAGACATGTTTCTCTTTAAGGAATAGGGTGAGGTAGACAGCAGTGACTCTTCTCTGGTATAGGAGTGTGTGAGCCCTATTCTTCCAAGGAGTACATAGAGTTTAATCAGTTAGACTTAGATCTTGGGCTTGTTTTCTCAGCATCACAGTAAATCATCAGTGCAGAGCTTTACATCTAGCAGCATTGATTTATTTAAGTATATGTTTTGTGCCCTCTGAGAGCTTACCATCTGCTTAAATTGTGTTTACTGTATATAGAAAGTCAGCATTTTACTGATGAATGATAGAAAAATGATAGCTTTACGTAGTCTTTAAGTGACACCTGGTTAGGAATAATTTGTTAATGACTACTTGGGGGTTGTTTCTTGTTTCCTTCAATTTAATGGGTTTAGTTAGTATCTCTTAGAGAATAGCTACTCTGATGCAACAGTAATAAGTCTTGATTACCTGCTACAGTTACTACAGTCTGCTTGTGGAGTTCAGCTCTCTTAGGGGAGGAGAAGGCTACATCCTCAACTGATGTAAATTAGCATTGGTCCATTTAAGTCAATAGCACTACAGTCATTTATACCAGTTGAGTATATGGCTCAAAGATTACAGCATGAGATCTGATAGCATAGTGGCCCAATCCTGCAAGCGCTGCTCCTGTGGAACTCACACAGAATACAATGCAAGATTTGTACAAGGAACGTTTGTAGTGATAGGCCTATACGTTCAGTATTAGCAGTTGGCATAGCATATCAGCCTGAATCCTGAAACTTGGACCCATGTGCACTTCTTTTGTTTAGTTGCTAGAATGTTAACAGCTGAATCATAGAGATATTGATATAACAAATTTTCATGGTGTGCTAATTATAGTCTAATATTTTTTGTGAAGTCATACAAGTCCCCCTATTTTATTACTGTACATCTGATGCACAGCAGAAGTGTTGGAACAGTTTGAGAATACATTAAAATAATGAACATGTGTTTTTTGTTATTGTTAGCAATGTCTACTTAGCATGTATTGCAATGGTGAAAATAAAGAACTAAGGGCCAAAGAATCTGCATTTTTGTGGGCAGTCCATATTCATGTGAGTAGTCACATTAAGAAGACATTAAGGGCTTGTCTACATTTACCGGGGTCGACGAGCAGCGATCAATGCATCAGTGACCAATTTAGTGGGTCTAGTGAAGACCCGCTAAATCGACCGCAGATCACTCTCCTGTCGACTCCTGTTCTCCACCGGATCGAGAAGAGTAGGGGGAGTCAATGGGAGATGCTCCCACACTCGACATAGTGTAGTGTGTTCCCTGTGGTAAGTAGGTCTAAGTTATGTTGATTTGAGTTACGCTGTTCATGTAACTCAAATTGTGTACCTTGGATCGAATTTCCCCTGTAGTGTAGACAAGGCCTGAGTCTCATTTTCAGAGTTGCGCACCCACAACTCTCTCTGAAGTCAACTCGAGTTGAATGCTAAGCACCTCTGAAAATCAAACCCAATGAAGACCACGTGCAAGAACATGCCTAAATACTACAATATCCAAAACGTTTTATTTAAAGTAGAATTGCATGAAATTGTAAATGCTGTAGGGCAGTTTTATTGCAATATATTTAGTTACTGTAGTTATTTTTCTTTATGCAGATTGTCTGAATGAAAGCAGGCACTTTCTACCATTATAAAGAAAAATGACATACAGATCTTCTATAGCAATACCTCCTAATGAGTATTATGGCCTTTTAGCACAAAGCATTTGAAAGAACGTGTCTACAGAAGATATAACTATGGAATAATTAACTACCAAAGATAAATCTAAGTATAAATAGGAAGTAATTGGCTGGTGGGGGGTGGGGAAAGTACCAACAACAATATACATCTGCTGAGCTTTCCAGTCACTGGTATTTTTTTGCAAAGGTAGCACGTGTAGTTCCCTAGATAGCACAGAGGAGAGAATGCCTTATGTTACTCAGTCTTGCATGATTAGACAAGGAATAGCCCTGACAAGCTCAAGAATAATTCCTCTTCAGTCCTGTTATGGAAAGAGGGAATGGCCAAACCAGATGACCATGAGGGTGTGGATACATTTGTTTTTGATGGGAGATGGGGAGTGATGGTGGGGTTGGACTGTTAATGTCAGGGGGACCCAATTCATCATAGCTTTGCATCTTGTCTAGTCACTTATGCCAGTGCAAAGTGGGAGCAAAGTCAATTTCTGTACTGATGTAAGGCCACAACTCAGCAAGGGCTTAATTACTTGCCTAACTGTAAACACGTGAGTAGTCCAAAATGAAGTCAATGGAACTACTTGTGTACTTAAACTTAGGCATGTGACTAAGTGCTTACTGAATCGGGGCACTAATGACCACACAAGGGCAAGGCAATGATGAACAGAGACCAGGATCCTTGGAGTTCCAACAGGGTTATGGAGAGACCAAATCAAACAGTCAGCTGTACAACAAAATTACAAAGCAGCGAGTCTTAAAGTTGAGCTAGTTAGGGGCCTGGTCCTGGAAACACTTACACATATGGTTTACCCTTTGAAAGCTAGTCACATTAGTATGGGTTTGCAGGATTGGGCCCTAACTCTTGCTTCAAAATCTTTTAGATTATGTGGTATAAACAGAGGACTTTGTGGCTCACAGATTTTTATTCTAATCTGTTCTGGTACTGAAGTGGCTTTGAGCAAATCACTCTAACCTCATGTGCCCCATCTGTAAAATGGGGACAATACCAGTATGCTTTCTAGGGGCGATCTGAGAGTTAATATGTGTAACATGCTTTGGCATAATCAAATAATAATTATTAGGCATTATTTAATCTTCAGATCCTCATGAAATCTGGCAACTTTCCAAATTTGCATTTCTCCTGCATTTGCAAAATATTAAAACGAACTGCAGAGTCCATAGCCAACATCATTATCACTGTTAAACAGATCTTGCTAGGGAGGAGAATTTCTTCCATGTTGAACTGGGCTCTGCAATGGCTTTCAGCATTTGGAGCTTCTCGGCCACTTTTCTGAACACCATTTACTATAACAGCCTTGCCACAGAAAGGAAAGCGATTGGCTGAAAACAACCATTTCCATTTTTTTAAAAGTAGTGATGTTGATATTCTTTAAGGGACTGTCTTATTCATATTTTCTTAATTTAAATTATTAAAAAATAAATAAAGATTCACAATACAAAAGCTCTCTGTGCTATTGCCAGGCCTTTTACAGCACTGATCGCATTGATTTCAAGGGCCATTTGTTTTAAATAAAGCTTTATTTCTAATGAGGGCTGTGGCTGTCCATTTTGTACGCAGAGGGATTAAAATCAAGATGAATGTCAATTGCATCAGGAAAATGCAAATATTCCCCTGCACTGGAGGGGTATATATCCAGAGAGAAACCAGGCCAGGAATGCTTTCAAAATTCAAAATCTGTTTTATGTGGTGTACAAGAGACTGCTGTCATCACCCAGATGCAGGAAATGCCAATGCTGGGCTTAAAGGGGACAAAGTAAATTTGACAATGGACTGAAAAGAAAAATAAACAATCAACTTTATTGCTTGAGATTTCTCTTACTTCAGCATTCACCTTCAACTTCAACATTTATCAGAGTTCTGCAAAACATCAGATCAAGCCTCAAACTCATTCAAACTTAGTTAAGGTTCAAGGTTCAATATATTCCACGTGCATGAGGATTTTACAAATCCATGCAAGCTCCAATTCTGTGCAGCCTTCTCTCCCTGTGCTGGCGCTGGACTCTTTCTTGCCTCAATTAGTTCCCAGGACCACTTTCCCTATTTTATTTTTTTATCTTAAATCTCTTCAGTGAGGTCTTAGGGCTTGTAGGATGTTTAAGTGGGGAGAGAGAGGGAATATTACCCTTGGAGGATGAAGTTTGGGCTCAGACCTCCAAGGTAGTCTGCCTGGATGGATTCACCTCTAACCTCTGACAACTGGACTAAACAGTTCAGTTTGCAAAATCCTTGCAAAAACCCTGCAGAATTTGCACAGCTCTAAAATCTGTGTTGCCCATCCTCATTTATAAAATCAGTAAGGACAAACATTTAAACAACTTTGAATGAGCATCATGCTAAGTAATCTGTCCTCCTCCTTCCTTTTTTTCCTATAGCACTCAATGTTTAATTTTGAGCTGCATTGCAACTAGTCACATTCAGACGGTATTTGGGGCATATTTGGAAGGGTCTTGTGGTAGAGGATCCAAATTATAGAACCTTGGAACCACAAAATGAGTGTTAGAAATTGATTGCAGTTCCCTAGCACAGTTCGTGATTGTAGATTTATCATTAAATCATATGAAGCAACTTTATTTTCTTAAACAAATAATCAGTGGAAAACAATGGGATATAAACACTGTTAGAATCATAGATGGTGTCCTCTATCGTTATCTATCAGGAGAACTGGACATTTGGGAAGGGAGGAGGAATAGATTTTCCTTGTTTTTTGGGGGATTTTTTGCCCGTCTTCACACAGATGAGCATGTGTCTGTCTCCTTTGCGTCTTCCCATTCCACTCAAGGCCCTGCAACATAGCTGCCATCCACTTGGGTGAGATTTGCACATACCTCCCTTCAAAGACCTTTCTTGGCCAGATGGGTCATACTTTAAGAGGACACGTGGCGCTCCGTTCTGCTCAGGTTGTACAGAATGCTTCCTTCTACTAACGCTAACCAGCGCTGGGGGTGATTCATGGAAGTGTGGAGAGTATTGCCGCTACGCAGTGTGCTGTCCCAACAATGTGATCCAGTCACAAAAAAAAATACAACTTACTTTGGAGAGCCTATCAACATTTCAATGAGGTTTTTAATTCCTCCTTTTTATGCATTTGTTTAGCACTTTTCATCTGTAGATCTAAAAGCCTCTTACAAACAGGAGGGTCGCTATTATCCCTGTTTTGGAGTTGGTATAACTAAGGCACTGAGAGTTTTAGAAAAAGAATAGGAAAACAATGGCCAAGCCAGTAATAGAACATGAATCTCATGACATCTGTTGTGCCCTACTCACTTCTCTAGATCGAAGTGGATTCAGTTGCTTTCCTTAGCATCTGCAATTAAAGAATGTGCTACTTTGGCTTAATAATAAGCAGAAACACTTGATGTGTAACCATAAGGTATCTGGTAACATGAAAGTCTGGCCTTATGGGGTTAGTAATGCAGCCTCCTGGTGAAGCACTTACACATGTGCATAACTTTAAGCTTATATGTAGTTCTATTGCACATGCACATCCTTAAGTGTCTTGCTGGATTGGGGCCATAGGTTCCAAGATGGTGCCAGAGGTCAGCATACCTTTTACAGTGGAGAGGACAGAAAGAGGTATGATAATAACTTTTTGTTTCCCATCTGCCCACTCTCCCTCCCTCGCCCCCCCCGAAAAACCTACAGACGAAAACCCACTCACTTCATGTTTGCAGATGATCAAGCCCCTTCCATCTTTGTGCTCCCAGTGATCACTTGTTTAGATTTCCCATAAGGCAGGCCTTTCCCTCTCAGCTTCCATTGTCGCCTTGAAGTAAATAAGCTTTTATAACAACCAGAGTTTATGGAAGAAGGGTTCCAAAAGTTGAGAGAAACCCACGAGTCAGTAATTTAGTTAATTCTATGGTTTAATTTCTGTTCCTTTCAAATGTTCTCACATGAGCCCAATTTAGAATTAGATACTTCAAAGTTTGCTCAGCCCATGTTCCTTCAAAGCTGCCTATCAGGGCCTTCCCCTCTCCCATTTTTTTTTCTTTTCAAACCCTTCTTATTGTTTGGAAAACATCAAAGGGATTTTCCCACATCAAAATGAATAGCCTAGCAATATACAAGTCAGACAGTAGAAAGAGTTGTCATTAAATCATGGTCTACACTGTGTGAAAGTCTCATACCTATGCATCTCAAGAAGCATCTATAACTGACTTTGCTTCAACCAGCAGTGGTATCTGAACATGGAACCTTCATTGCTGAAAGCATGAATGTTTATTTCTTGGGTATAGGACTACATCCTGTAGTTGGCAGCTCTAGGAGACTTTTTCATGTAGCCCTACTAATTTTCCTAGTGTGAGTTACTGTGCAAGCCTGCTCTGAGCATAAGGAGTAGAGCTGATTCAAATTTTTCACAGGAAAACATAGTCCATATCACCCCGAGTGCATGTAGTCCTTAAAACTCTGCTCTTCCCAGTGGGAACACCTCCCCTTCCCCTGCCTCTCTGCTGTGAAAGCATTCTCACCATAACTGGTCTCTTCTGCCACATCTAGGCTCCTTGTTGGTTCTCTTCCATCCTTCTGCCAGGACAGCCACCCCAGCCTTTCCAACTGAAGTGCAGCCCCTGCCCTTCCCAGCAGGAACCCCACAGTCTCTCTCCAGGGAGATCATCCTTGCAAGCAAAGCATTCCTCCCTCCTCTGGCCCTCTCACTGTTCCCCTGGACCCATCTCTCCAAGGTGGAGACATTAGAGGGTAAACTGCTGTTCCCCATCCTTCAATCCTCTCAGGCCCTGGGCTTTTTGGCTTAGAGCCAGCAGGAAGTTTCCCTCTGCTGCTTTCCTGCCTCCTCTGGCCCTGGCTCAGGGAGGACAGCTGGCAAACACCGCTTGCTGCTCTCCTTGCCTTCAGCCTCCCCCCACAGGAAATACCTTCTGGCTCTGGCAGCACTCACCTCCTGCCAGTCTGCTCCTTCCCCCAAGCAGCCCTGACTCATCAAGCCTCTCTTCCCTTTAGGGCCCAGGTACCCTCTTTTAAGCCCAATTGGAGTGCTGTACTCATGAGACACAGGTGCACTGGGCCTGCACCCTCTTAAAGGAGGAAAGCAACAACAAAAAACATGAAAACAAAATGTTTTCAAGAAAAACTTTCTTGAAAAATGTCAAATAAATGAAAAGTAATTTCTTTTCAAAACTCGCAAGACTAGAATAACTTCAGAATTTTCCTTTTTTAATTTTTTTGACCAACTCTAATAGATAGAACCTACCAGAGGCATCAGTCACCTTTTGCTAACAATGTATGTCTAATAATGTGAGACATGTTGTATCCTTCTAAGATTGAAGCCTATAAAGACAAAATATAAAAGTGCTTTATAAGTGATAAGTATTAATACTAAAAGCAAGGAGAACTGTGAACACTTCTGGCAAGGAACTAATCAAAATAAAAGCATTGCTGTAGCTTTAAGTGTATTTTACTCATGGCTTTTCCAGGGTTGTTAGCACATATTTAGTGCTGAATGGGGGGCCTGGCTGGTTTGTTTACCTGCCCTGTCCACCGATCTGGCCGATCGTGGCTCCCACTGGCTGCGGTTCGCTGCTTCAGACCAATGGGGACTGCGTGAAGTGGTGGCCAGCACATCCCTTGGCCTGCGCCACTTCCCGCAGCCCTTACTGGCCTGGAGTGGCAAACCGCGGCCAGTGGGAGCTGCGATCGGCTGAATCTGTAGATGTGGCAGGTTAACAAACCAGCCTGGCCCGCCAGGGGCCGCGTTCCAAAGGTTGCCGCTCCCTGCCCTAGTCCAAACAGCTTACAGGTTTATATTTACACTGTACCACAAGTGCTCACAATGCTTTACAAATCACACTTTAGTAATTTGTTTTCAGACACTTTATAATCCAGAATGTGTGGATGAAGTACAGAGAATTTAAATGATTTGGTAGTGTGTTGGAGCAGATAGAGTTATTTCAAGTCATCAACCATCATTCCAACTACTTGTGTCAGTTTTTCCTCACATATAGGAGCGTTAACGCCTCTGTCTGCTTAGGTCCTGATCCAAAGCCCACTGAAGTCAACAGAAAGACTCCAGTTGACTTCAGTGAGCTTTGGTTCTGGCCTTTAACCTTGACACTTACGCTTAACTGCCTATATCTGGAACTAAGATGTGACATGATGTTCGTTTTTTTTTTTTATTAGTATGGTAAAAGCAAATGACACTGAGGGAAAAGGGAGCTGTGCCAATAAAGAAAAATTACACAGTCCTTTCCCCAGATGGATAATCAACAGAGGGCTTGAGCTGGAACAGTACAGAGCAAATAGAATGAGAGCCAAGTGATCATAGAATGAGGTGGTATTTAGAAGATTTTTTGAAAGAGGAGAAGCTGGGCAAGCCCCCTGTGAAGGCATTAAGTAGGGAGTGGGTTAAAAGAAATAAAGGGATTGACTGGGAGAGAAGTTTGGGCAGAGTGAGTATAGGGCAGTGTGACTGAGAGTAGGAGATTAGGGTAGAAATGTAGGCAGAAGTGTTACCAAGAGCCTTGAAGGAGCAGAGAAGCTTGAACTGTGTGTGAAGGGAGGAGGAAAGCTAGTGGAGAAATTTTAAGAGAAGAAATCTCACCAGAGTGACAGTAGGAGATCATCTTGATATTAGTGTTTCAGCTGAATTGTATGGGGAGAGAGAAAATGGAGGAAGTTGGAATGGAAGGATCACAATAATCAGGATGGGATATAATTGGATCATGAACCCCAAATCTACCAGTACGTAGAAAGCACCCTGGGAAAGGGAGATGCATGGTCACATGGGGATAAGGAGGATGAATGCTACTCTGCCCTTTTGATTTATTCCTTACCATTCAGGGTGGATAAAAATTGATTTTTTTTAAAAAAATTTAAATTGGATTTTTTATTTTAAATTAAATGCATTTTTGTTTTTAAAAATAAACCTCTTTAAAATACAAATTTTAAAATAAAAGTTATGACAACCTACATTAAGGCCTAAACTTAGTACTGTCTAGTAAAGTCATTTAAATTAAAATAAAAACATTAATATTAAGCAATACATTTGTACTGCTGAAGTTTGAAAGGAAGCCAGGCTACTGAACTGGTGGAAGTCTCTGGTTAAGCACCTAGAACCAGAGTTTGTTGAAGTGCTAAACCAGCTTTGCAGATGGATTGATTTAAATCACCAAATGGAAAGCTTTGATTTAAATAATGAATGTTAACTCAAGTACAAATGGAAAAGTTATTATCTTCTAAAAAAAAGTTGCATTCTTATTGTTTGACATGTTGATTTACAACTATAACTATATACATTTATTTACACCATTATATACAGTAGCTTAATATTTTCAGATTCTTATTAATTGTACATTTTTAATATGTTAGAAAATGGTAAATGATAGATGGAATTATAAATATTCATTATTTTTAGAACTGAGCCCATCAGAGCTTAGGGAGGGAGAAGCTATAAAACAGGAGTATAAGACCACCTATGTGAGCTTAGTGGATGATCCTGATGAGAGAGATAGTGGTGTGTTCTGGAGTCAGAGGCTGGGTCCCAAAGCCTGTGATGACTTTGCCAGTTTCTTGCACCCAATAGTTCAGCCCTGGGGACTGCCAGGATCAAGCCCTTAATATAGTACATGACTTATTGTGCCATATTTATAAAGCTTGACATCAAAAGTTTTAGATATTTTCCTTCTGAGTCTGTCTTTATAAAGAAAAGCAGTCTTTAACTCAAAGACTCATGGATTCACCATAACTATTTTTATTTAAATGTTTTATGAGATTATAATAAGTTAAGGCCTTAACACATTTGATTAAATTTAGATTCCATTTTAGGCTGGTTTATTTTTAGAAACAAAAGCAACTATAATAACAAAATAAAAAAGCCACTTCAAATATAAAAAACATTAATCCACCCTGCTCGTTTTTCACTGCAGTAACTTCTGCCAGTGCAGAGAAAATATTTTCTTCATTTCAGTTTATTCAACTAGTGTAATTCAATAACTACTTCATTTGAAGCTGAGAAACTGATTGGGAGTTGGAAAAGCTGGAGACCTTGTTCTCTTCTTCCGGTTTATGAATAAAAGCTACATGTGAAAGGATAAGATTTACTAGTTCTAAAATCTTGAAGGACTTTGTTTCTGGCCACCATATGTTCAATTCTCTAATTGCAGATAATACTTTCTTTGTTCGATAAATCAGTTTTAAATGTAAAACATGTTTTGGTAAACTTTTCACACTTAAGGTTTTATTTTATTTAACTAATTAATAAATATTTTGTTTGATTTAACTAATTAAAATGTTGTTTTATGCATTTTAATTGAATTCCAGTTTTAATCCAAATAGAGATTGACTCAAATCACAAATAAAATTAATCATCCACCATTTTCCAATATCATAAAAAAGGAAATATTGTTAATCTCAATAAATGTATGTTAATTGCTCAAATAAATGTGTATAGATATAGTGTATCCTTCTGATTAGCAGAAAGGAGTACCAGATTGGATGTAAAGTCTATATTTAGTTGAAAATCAACATGTTTTAATGGTTACCAAAGAGAATCAACTTTTCAAATATTTGCCTAGAGAAAAGTGCAAATGCAAAACAAGATTAAAAATGATTATTTCAACCAAGGTTTCCTGCTTGGTGTTCTAAATCATGATTAAAATTGGTGATTTAAATTACCTTGATTTTAAACTAATCAATCCTGTTTTCTTTGCTTATGGAATAGCACGTCATGGAGCACATGCTAGATCACAGCGGAGAGAGCTGTGCCTGCAAGCTGTTGTTGTAAAATCCCCTGGCCTTTTTGGCAGGTTTTCTGTGGAATAGTATTTATTACCTATAACCTTAGAGAATGCCATGCATCGTCTTCTAGCCTTTCTACAAGGAAAGAGAAATATTTTTCGTGTGGTCCTCACAAGAACCTGATGTGACAATTAACCTTCACTTCCTCAAAAAGAAACAAACAACCCCCTCCCCAATAACCCCTAACAAAAAACCTGCAGAAGATACGAATGTTTATGGTACAATGTTTAGAGGAGCCAGTGTTCAAAAGCTTCCAGTTATTAGACTGTCAAAGATGTTTGCCTTTGAAATCACTGTTTTTCACTGAGTGCAAGCATGTTCATATAATTTGACTTATTCTATGTTTTTTATTTCTAATGACAAAAAAGCATTTATCCTTGGGTCTATGCACTCTGACATCAACTGAGGTTATACACATTTTAAAAAAATAAAAAAAATAACAGAAAACCACTCCAATCCAGGCAGCCCAATCATGCCAGGATGGTTTTATGGCTAGACATTAAAATGGGCTCAGGAGATATAGGTTTAATTCCTGATTTTGCCACTGACTTCTTGTGAGACCTTTGGCTGAGATTTTCAGAGGAACCTAACGAAATGACAGTGCCCAAATATTATTCTAGTGCAATGTAATTTGGGGCACCTAACTGCTGTAGACTCCTTTTGAAAATCTCTGCCGTAATCTCCTTGTGCTTCAGATCCCCGCCTGTAAAATGGGGACAATAACACATTTTTTTACTTCATAGGGGGCTGTGGAGAAGGGGAGAGGGATGTGCAGAATTATGTATGGACTATTATATGTACCTCAGTTTATCTGTGATATTTATTCTGGGTGACTCCATGGAGATAAACCAACAGAGGCTGTAGAAGGGGAACAAGCAGAAAACAAACCTTATCTCTGTCATTGTTGTCTCCAGGAAGAATACCAAGGATCCTCATGAGAACAATGAGAGCTAGTCTTTGGGAAATATCTACCTACCTGCTGTTTCCAGCCAGGGTAACAGGCCTTTTTTCCCCAAGGCCAGAGCCTAAGATCAAAGGAACACAGCCATTAAAAAAACCCTGCCTCTAGAGCCAAAGCATGTGTGGGAGCTGAGTGGGCACCTGCTCTGGGGAGAGGAGAGAGAGAATAAGATACTGCAAGTGGACAGTCTGTCTCTCCCTGCCCAGAGATGGAGGTAGCCAGGCTAAATGGAACTAAGACAAGAGAGGAGTGTCTGAGGCACCTAAGCTTGCCTGTGTGTTGAGGGAAATGATCAGCTTCAGGCAAGGCCCAGGTGTGCAGACCTTTTTCTCTGCTTGCTGTGTATCTTTGGGTGAATGGACAACACCTCTATCTGGAACAAACTGTTCTGAGTCATTTTAATCAGCATTGGTCACAGGCTGTCAGAGAGAAGTTTCTCACAGGTACCAATTACAGCTGGGCCTGTCATGTGAGCATGGTTGTATGTGGAGGCTGAAACTGCAAGGTCTAGTCTCAGAGTGGTAGAACTATAGGGTTCCACCTAGGGAGAGGAGAAGGTAGCAAAACTTGTCACCTGAAGGGTTCACTCTTGAGGGAATACAAGAACCATGGACTTCCACTCTGAGAAAAGTGAAGGTAGAGGCTTTTTCACCCAGAAAGATTGCCCACACGGAGACTGGGGAGAGATCACAGATACAGCTCTCCCCTGACACGTTTTGAAAATCAGTCAGTGTTTGTGAGACACTCAGATACTATGGTATTGGGGGGACATATAATTAGGTAGATAGAATCAAACCAACAGTGAAGACAGTCCTCCCTTATACCTTAGAGATCCATTGTTCCCTGCCTCACCCTCTACACCTACCTCACAAGTACTACATTGCATGGCGTATGTAACAAATGTCACGTGAGAGGGCAGCTGAAAGATAGCATGTATTTTTGCCATACTGGTACTTTCTTTGTGTCCAGTTAATAAGGTTCAAATCATGTCTGTAAATTCACTAAGCATCTGATTAAAGAATTATAAAGAGACATCCTTAATTTTCTGTTGCATCACAATTTCAGGCCCACAAGCCTTTAAAAAGAGCCTCTGCCATTTTTCTTCTCAGTACCTCCTGTATGTTTCAGAAAAACATATGTGGGCAATTTGACTGGGTATAATAATAAATTAATAAATAGCATGGGTTTTTCTTCAGTGGTCCTGACTGTCTTCTTTCCTAGTAGATATAGGGCCCAGTCCAGCAAGGTGTTGAGGCTCCTAAAGTCTCAGTGATTTCTCTGGGAGTTGGTGGTGCTTGTTACACCTCAGGAGGCACTCAGCACCTAAAACGATCAAGCTTTATTCTCCAGGTAACAGAGCCTCTGCTGCACATGTGCTAAACAGAGAGGCTAACTAAGCTTGGTAGTAACGGCTGCAGATACAAAATGTTTTTCCATTATACTCCCCCATTATAGATATTATCACTACAGCAAACATTCACCTTTATCCCTTCTTGGTCTCTGACTCAAGATGAATTCTCTGGGAATTTTTGACCATAGTCCCTTCAGTCTTTTTCCCCAGTTGAGAGAAGAATGAACAAAAGTGAACTTTGCTGATTAGTTTTTTAAATACAGACTCTGTAAAGAGGTCTGATCTGTTTGGAGCAAGGTGCTCAGTACTTTCTGAAAATGAGGTTTCTTTAAGGTATTTCAGTTTGGGCTCCCAAAAAGTGAGGCATTCAAAATCACTAGTCACTCTTCATAATCTTGGCCAAGAATTCTTTCTACAGTTCTGATGGCTGAGGCTTGAAAGCTACGCGTTCACATATGTACAAGTTATAAATCTGTTTTTTAGAGAGGTTTGAATTTCACCACTTTACACGTGCAGAGTGTAAAAGTTGTTGGCTTTTTGCAGCCTGTGAATGTGCAGTCTACGGAGGATTGCCCCCAGTTTGTTTCCTTATCTTCTGGAAAGTGATGGTGGTTTTTTTTTTTTATGTGTTGTTTTTAATACTCTTTCTCATAGTAATGGCTTGGTAGCTGCCAGAAATTGGTGGCTACTCACTAGCTGGGAAGTAGTTTCATTGTGATGAACTGCCTTCTTAATGGAGGCAATATTCCTTTAGCCACGACTGCTGTTAAAAATCCATTTGGTAATATAGCAGTCTTTTCTGAGCAATTTTGTAGCTGAGGCATATTTGCAATCTTTAGGGGTGATCAGGGGAGAGAGGGAGGGAAGAAAATCCCCTTCATGCATGCACACAGAGGGAAATGCTGCAGCACCAGTAGAGATCTCTTTTCACATCTTCCTGGGCCTGCCAAGTGGATCTGGGTGTTGTGGATGTGACTGTGGAAGCATCTTCCATGTCTGCTCCTGCATATGAATTGTGTTCAGCTGCTGGCAAGATCCATGTAAATACTTGATTCTTGGGGGCAGATTTTCTCCCATCCATAGTAACCATAGTCTGAGTAGCTGGGTTTGGTGGAGTGGTTATTATACAAGAGTGGAATGACAGGATCTGTCCTGACTACTCCCAGTTTGCTAAAGTGGAGCTGCTGCTGCATTTGTGCATTTCCCTGTCCCCCATTTTTTAATTTGAGGTGGGGAAAAGGGAAGGGAGAGTAATGACCTATGGATCTGCGTAGTCACAGTAAAATAGTGCTCTGGGTGCAGAAGGCCAATATATAAACTAGATAGCAAATCTTTTAAAACAGGTGTAGTATGCTAAAGGTAATTCCAAATGGCAATGATTCACAGTGGAGAAATGTCCACATGTGACGTAGCACAGGAGCGGGTGGATGTGCAGTTCTATTTCAGTTCGTTTATTAATAGATCTAGAGAAGGTCTGTGTCTGTAGAAGGGCACAATTTAGCAATGATACCTAAACTGGCCCTGCCATCAATTCCTGGTGTAACTTCACTCACTTCAGTTGAGTTAGGCCAGGAGTGCCGGATCCACCACAGCCCATCAAGATCAATAACAAATTTGGCCCATAGAGATTTTTAGCCATGAGGACAGTCTGGGAACTCTGCAGTCTGGAGGAGACACGGCTTACTGCAGTGTGTAAGTGCTAGAGGGCTTTTGAGACAAAGAAGCCCAATGATTTTAATGCTTTGTAACTTGCATGAGTGTCTCTGTATTTTCAGGTTGCTGTATAGTTCAAACAGATCCTTACCCACCCTATGTGAGCCTCTTTTAGAGTCCAGACCTGGCCCTCTGTACTCAGTAGAAAACTTACAACTGATTTTCACTGTAAACAATTACATTAGTTGTTTAGGAGGCTGCTAGGATGGCTGTGAAACTAAATGTTTTATCTGAATGAGACCAATTGGAATGGATAATTGCTCTGCTCTGCATTTCTACATGTGCGTGCATGAACTTAAAGTGAATAAAGCTCACTTGATAGAGGCTGCTATGCTGTTCTTAGTAATGTTAAATTAACAGCGTCTTGATATATGTAATGTGTGTCAATGGCCCAGTAGTTTTATATGTCTACTTTGTGTATATATCAAGGCTAGATCTGCCCCGATTACCAAGATTGGAGTGAACATTTTTAGTTTTTAATGTAATACTCTGTGGTGCTGAATATTGCCTGATGGGAATTGAGGATTGTCAGTGCTCTCAGAAGACATTCAGCACCTCAAGGAATTGGACCCTATGCTAATATCATTAAACTTACACATTGAGGGTATGTCTACACTGCAGTTAGACACCCGTGACTGGCCTGTACCAGCTGACTTAGGCTTGCAGGGCTCAGGCAAAGCGACTGTTTAACTGTGATGTAAATATTTGGGCTCGGATTGGAGCCCGGGCTCTGAAATGTGGGAGGGTCCCAGAGCTTGGGCTGCAGCCTGAGCCAGAACATCTACATTGCAATTAAACGTCCCCTTAGTTGGGGCCCCTTAACCAGAGCCCCTTTGCCTAAGTCAGCTGGCATGGGTCAGCCACAGGTATCTAATTGCAGTGTAGATATACCCTAGGAGTGTGATTCAAAGCTAAGTGAAGTTAATGGGAACCTTTCAATTGCCTTTAGAGGACTTTACATCAGCCTTATAATATCTTTGGTCATTTTAGATGGTGTGGGTTTCTCAAAGTTCTTTTAAAAACGATAAAACTATGTTTCTTTTGCCCAATGAAATGGAAAAATGAATGGTTAAAGGCTGGTGAAAGAGTTATTAATGGTCCGTCTTTCCTACACAATAAAAGCATTTATTTACCTCTTAAGTTTTCAGCTATGAAGGAAAAAAGGCATGGTAGAGGTTGGTCTATGTTTGCAGGTGTTTAAATATACAGTATTGTGAATAAAATATGTTACTGTCTGATGACAGAATTTTTGTTTAGGAGTATTTCATAATAAACCAAAAGGAGAATTTTGGCTGGCAAAGTTTTCAAAGTTCACAATAAACTGTTGTTGGCATGAAAGTCAGCTAAACAGGCTCATGTTGTTGTTTCCCCCAGGATGTCTTTCATGCTTTTTTCTCTTCCCATTGGAAATACAATTATTTATTTGCATGCAAGGTAGGTGAATTCTTTTATCTATTTGTGTATCATAAACCAAACAATTAGTATACTGCAATCACAGTGCACTTTAAAAAAAACAACCCTTCAAAAGCCTTTAGTCAATATTATTATTGGAGGGAAAACTGTTAAGTAATTGTATGCAAACAATAATAGGCAAAGTTGTTTGGTGTTTAATAATAAAAGTTGCTCTGGAAAACAAAAAAAGTGACTTGTAGCACAGAGCTCCACATGCAGTGAACCCAAGGACAGAGATATGATGTCAGTCTTTGAAGGGATGGACAATACACTCTCTGCCAACACTGGAAAATCCCAGAAGATTAGTTTATTTGCCAGATGTTATTGGGAGTTCATCACTGACACCCTCTGCTTCATAGTCTTCATCTCACCCCGCAGTTGCCTTTCCTGCCCTTTGCAAATTTCCTGTCGATCTCTTTTTCAGAGTGCGACACTCAAGTTCCTTCTTGAAGTTGATGTTTTTGCTTCATAGCAATAGGAAGGTTGTCCTGTTGACTTATGAAGATGATCTGAAGCCTTTCTTGTTTTTCTTTAATACACGCACGATAACTCTCCTGACATCAGCATATGCATGAAAGAGCCACTGATGTGAAGTGCAGCAGCTTCTTCAGTTCTGGAAGCCTTGCTGGTACTTGTGGGAGATATGGGTCTACACTTCACACAACCCCATTCACTTCAGTGAGGTTGGGTGCCTGATGTATACATTGGGATGGATTTTGTCCCATAGGCTATAAATCTGCTGGGTCTTTTTATGAATCTCAGAACCTAACCCCTTTTCCCTTTTTCAGCAATCTGTTTTTGTGCTGCTGTCAGTTGCAATCCTCTTGAGAGTACCTCAAGCATTGCTCCTTACTGGGTGATACTGATCAGAATTAATCAAAAAACAATATTGAGTGTAGGAGAGTCTCAGACCAATGACAGCAGACAAAAAAAAGGTTTGAACAGACAGAAATTTGCTCATATATTTCCCCCTTAATTCCTGCAGGAGTTTTCTGGTAAATGTTGATTTCAATTGACAGAAGTTTTAACTTGTCTATGGGCTTGTGCCCCAAGTAATTAGTCCCAAGGTATGAAACATATTTCTCTTTAAGATGTCAACTGGTGATGGTTATTTCTTAGAAGAAGATTGTTGCCATTGGTTGGTTGTATAGTACATTTTTTTAAATATGTAGAACAATTTGAGAGGCAGAGGATGAGTGATTGTGTAGTGATGAGTTGAGTATGAGATTCTGACTTTGTATGACTGTCCACAGATATCAAAAAACCACTCTGCTTTACTGTGGATGTATAGGGTACTGAGGCTGCCACTTCTAGTGATGTCACTCCTAGAAGAAAGACCTGGAGTACTTCCAAGAGAGGCAGTGAATCCATTTAGCGTGTGTGTGTGTGTGTGTGCGTAAAATGATTATCTCACTCCCTCTCCCAGAGGGATTGCCTCCAGCATCGGAGTAATGTCCCTTTCCTTATAAAGATTCAGTTTGAGTTTTAGAATACTTTTGAGCTGAGGCAACTTTCATGAACAGTTTATCAGTGCCCCTGTTACTTCTTGCTTAATCTATAACCTACAATTTTCCTACTTCCTTTGTGATCTATCTCCTATTAGTTAACAACTAAATGGTCATTTCTATATAATAATACATCCTTCTTCTGTATATATCTAAAATAACAGGTTACTGCTTATTGTGTGTCCTCACTTTAAATGGCTTCATATTGGTGGTTGGATAATCAAAACACCCATGCTTCTTATAGGCCCTCAGCTCCTGTATCTGGGTTACATAGATCCATATTTTGTCATGGTTCTGAGATATTCCAAAAACTGTCAGTGAGCAAAAAGACATAGTGGTAGGAGAAAACCAAAAGTCTAGAAAAGTCCCCTGAACTTATGTCTGTATTTGACACTTGTGTGATTGCTGCTGGAATGCTGTGTCTAGTTCTGGTGCCCACAATTCAAGAAGGATGTTGATAAATTGGAGAGGGTTCAGAGAAGTGCCACAAGAATGATTAATGGTTTAGAAAACATGCCTGATAGTGATAGGCTCAAGGAGCTCAATCTATTTAGTTTAACAAAGAGAAGGTTAAGAGGTGACATGATCAGTCTATGGGTATGTCTACACTACAGGATTATTCCGATTTTACATAAACTGTTTTTGTAAAACAGATTGTATAAAGTCGAATGCACGCGGCCACACAAAGCACAATAATTCGGTGGTGTCCGTCCATGTACCGAGGCTAGCGTCGATTTCTGGAGCATTGCACTGTGGGTAGCTATCCCATAGCTATCCCATAGTTCCCACAGTCGCCCCTCCCACTGGAATTCTGGGTTAAGATCCCAATGCATGATGGTGCAAAAACAGTGTCGTGGGTGATTCTGGGTAAATGTCGTCACTCATTCCTTCCTCCGTGAAAGCAACGCAGACAATCATTTCGCGCCCTTTTTCCCTGGATTGCCCTGGCAGACGACATAGCATGGCAGCCATGGAGCCTGTTTTGCCTTTTGTCACTGTCACCATATGTGTACTGGATACCAATGACACAGGCGGTACTGCAGCGCTACACAGCAGCATTCATTTGCCTTTGCAAGGTAGCAGAGACGGTTACCAGTCGTTCTGTACTGTCTGCTGTGCCATTGTAAATTGGCAACGAGATGACGGTTATCAGTCATTCTGTACCGTCTGCTGCTGTTATGGGTGCTCCTGGCTGGCCTTCGCTGAGGTCGGCCGGGGGCGCAAAGACAAAAATGGGAATGACCCCCCAGGTCATTTTCTCCTTTATGTTGTATCTAAAAATAGAGTCAGTCCTGCCTAGAATATGGGGCAAGTGTAGTAGAGAACTAGTGTATCAGAGAACCAGAGAGCACAGCCGCTCTGTGTCAGATTCCACAGAAATGATGAGCTGCATACCATTCTAGGGGGTGCCCCTGCAACAACTCCACCCGTTGCTTCCCTCCTCCCCCAACCCTTCTGGGCTACCATTGCAGGGTCCCCCCATTAGTGTGATGAAGTAATAAAGAAAGCAGGAATAAGCAACACTGACTTTTTAGTGAGATAAAATGACGGGGAGGCAGCCTCCAGCTGCTATGATAGTCCAGGTAGTACAGAATCTTTTCTTTAGACTTGAAAGCGGGGGAGGGGGCTGATGGAGTTCAGCCCCCAGTTGCTATGATGAAGACGGTTACCAGCCATTCTGTACCATCTGCCGGGAATAACTGGGAGTCATTCCTATTTTTACTCAGGCGCCACCAGCTGACCTCATCTGAGGGCAGCCAGGAGCACTCACGGGCTGATGACGAGGATGGTTACCAGTCCTACTGCACAGTACCGTCTGCCACTGGGGAAGGGAAGGGAGAGGATGCTGCTGTTCATTGCCCCAGCACCGTGTCTACCAGCAGCATGCAGTAGATATATGGTGACATTAAAAAAAGTCAACAAACGATTTTTTTCCCTTTTCTTTCACGGGGTGGGAAGGGGGAGTAAATTGATGATATACCCTGAACCACCCCGGACAACGTATTTGACCCTACAGGCATTGGAAGCTCAGCCAAGAACGCAAATGCTTTTCGGAGACTGTGGGGACTGTGGGACAGCTGGAGTCCTCAGTCCCCCCTCCCTTCCTCTATGAGCATCCATTTCATTCTTTGGCTTTCTGTTACGCTTGTCACACAGCACTGTGCTGTGGACTCTGCATCATAGCCTGGAGATTTTATTCAAATGCTTTGGCATTTCGTCTTCTGTAACGGAGCTCAGATAGAATAGATTTGTCTCCCCAAACAGCGATCAGATCCAGTATCTCCCGTACGATCCGTGCTGAGCTCATTTTGGATTTGGGACTGCATTGCCACCCGTGCTGATCAGAGCTCCACGGTGGGCAAACAGGAAATGCAATTCAAAAGTTCGCTGGGCTTTTCCTGTCCATCTGGCCAGTGCATCCGAGTTCAGATTGCTTTCCAGAGCGGTCACAGTGGTGCACTGTGGGATATCGCCCGGAGGCCAATACCATCGATTTGCGGCCACACTAACCCTAATCCAATATGGTAATACCGATTTCAGCGCTACTCCTCTCGTCGAGGAGGAGTACAGAAACCGGTTTAAAGAGCCCTTTATATCTATATAAAGGGCCTCATTGTGTGGACGGGTGCAGTGTTAAATCGGTTTAACGCTGCTAAAATCGGTATAAACGCGTAGTGTAGACCAGGCCTATCAATATCCACATGGGGAACAAATATTTAATAACGGACTCTTCAGTATAGCAGAGAAAGGTGTAATGCAATCTAATGGCTGAAAACTGAAGCTAGAGAAATTCAGACAGGAAATAAGGTGTACCTTTTTAACAGTGAGAGTAGTTAACCACTGGAACAGTTTGCCAACGGTAGTAGTGGATTCTCCATCACTGACCATTTTAAAATCAAGATTGGATGTTTTCCTAAGAGAGATGCCCTAGGAATTATTTGCGGGAAGTTTGATGGTCCCTTCTGGCCTTAGAATCTAAGTATTTAGGAACTTGTGAAGACTCCCACCAGGCCCTGAGACCCTCCCATACTCAATAACTGCTCATCTAAACATTGCCTAGTTTCCCCCCTGCCTAATATCTTCCTGGGTGGGATGAAACGTAGTGGCATGCTCTCTCTGTTTGCTGTGACTGGAGGCAGCTAGTAGATCTGCTGCTTCCTATAGCATGTTTTTCCTCTTTCTTCTGCAGCATGAGTGTGTGTGTGAGTGGAATTACAATCCTCCTCCCCACTCCTCTTTGGAGTTCCCCTTTCTTTTTCCCCTTCCCTGTTTGGGTTTCTCCAATTCTCTCCTTCATCCTCTAAAGCCACAGCATGGAGTAAAAGTTGAAGAAATGCTAGAGAGAGTGAGACAACATTCACTTCTTCCATAAATAGCAGGAACAGTGGCCCCTAGCAGCCAAAAGCAAAGGTAGCAGCAAAAATTCTGTTTCTTTTCTATCCCAGTTGACATGGGACAGACAGGTGGGCCTGGAACAGACAGACAGGGCAAAAATGCAGGACTGCTATAAAGTGCTGTATGCCCTGCATTATATTTTGTCCAGGCCAGCAGTAAATGAACTAACTGACTGCATTAAATCTGAAGCATTTAGAAGCCTTTTGTAGTCACAGAAATGGGAATGCCTGTGCACTTCATTTGGAATTCACACTGAAGTATTCAACTGGCCAAACACTTCACAGGTGTCAGTGGCTGAGTGCCATTTACACACCTTTCCTGCCACACAGAAGATGCATTCTACTGCATCTGCAAAGTACTATTGAGGATATCAAGTATCAGAGGGGTAGCCGTGTTAGTCTGGATCTGTAAAAGCAGCAAAGAATCCTGTGGCACCTTATAGACTAACAGACATTTTGGAGCATGAGCTTTCGTGGGTGAATACATGCATCCGATGAAGTGGGTATTGCTTTTATTGAGGATATGAGCCCTTGCAATCTATCACATGAAGATCCTACCTGGGGACTCCAGACATAGATTACTTTCCAGCATCCAGAACTGTTTGGGAATGCTTTAATCCTGAAAATAGGGGGTTTCTATTGGAAATGCTGACAGACCCTTCACTGTAGCAGCCCAGGTGGCCAGTGCTATAATAATAAGTTGTGTATGAGGAAAGCATGATGCTAGTGTTAGGAAACAAGCACTTCGGCTGAACAGTCTTTGAGAAGGAAAAACACCATACTCCATTTCATTACAGCGATCCTGAAAATTGGCAGTTGGATTTATTCAGGCAGGGAGAAATTGGTGGCAAAGTTGGTCATTAACTCCGTGCACACTATATTTCCAAAAATAACAATTTGTAATAGCACAACGAAGATTGGTCACTAATATTGCCAGCTGGTGCTAGTCTGTCCACTTTAAAATTTTACATTGTCTGGAGATTGCCTTTTTGTACTGGTGTGGGTTTTTTGTCTTTTCAAGGTTTAATCTAATTTCATATTGCATACCCCCCAGCCTCCTCTAATGCTGTTTAAATGTGTGCATGACACTGTGAACAATTAGTACCAAATGTAGTGCTTACTACCCTGAGTACTACCACAGATCTCCATGGGATCCTTGTGCTGTCATTATCAAATCCCATTGCCATCCATCTATTAGACTAGTAAGCACTATGCTCATAAATACTTTCAGGATTGGGTCCTATGCTGGGAACAGAAGTCTGTATCCACCCTATCCTTCTTTACCTGCACCAGCATAAAGGGCACTACTCACCTGTGCAAGTGTTTGCAGGATAATGTCAGTTATAGGGGCTGTTTCCATGAGTATAATTACTCACCGGACTAAGTGTCTGTAGAATTCGGGTCCTGACCTATCCTCAATGCAGCACACAATCTATCCTTTTTCATGGTTAATCACGGGGTTGAAAACGTTGCAACATTCAGCCAGTCTGGGGTTGAAGGCTGAAAAGTCACTTTTAAAATGGTTAAAAAGGTCACACAGCTGCAAATAATAATGGCCCAATGAAAATCAGATTCTGACTGTAGCCCACTTCAAGAACAACACTGAAACAGGAAACAAGTCTGCTTGAAGCTTTTAGCAGCTAAAGCAATAAGAATACTGCTGACTTTTATTTATTTATTTACTACTTTATTTCTAAAGTGAGAGAGAAAAGAGAGCAGACTTTCCTGGTGCAAATTTCTTGAAGTGTTTTTCTAATTGTAGAGGTGACGAAGCTAAAGCTCTGTGCAGCCTTCTTGAGAAGACTTTTAGTCCAACTCAGAAGAGGATGCTGCTGAGAGGAGATGAAGTTTTGCTTTATTTTGGGGATGGTTCATTTTCTTTTGTTTGTTCTATGTGCTTCAGTTTTATTAATGATTCTAAAACGTGTTTGCAAGTGCATAACATACAAATTGAAAAACAAAGCAAGCCCCTTTTTTGACACACAACTTCGTTTCTCTTATATGTAGCATTGGTTACTGAAGCCCTTGCATGCTTCTGTCCTTTAATCTTTTCATTTGACTACCTCAGCTTCTCCTAGGCAGAATGATATTTCCGGGGAATGGCAGGCTACAACAATGTAGCAGATTTCCTCACATATTTATCCTGCCAATGAGACTCTTTAGGTAGTCACAATAGGGCAATAAATGCTGACAGATGTTGTTAACATTGCTATTAAAATCCAACCCCCTTTTCAGATACATAATACATTCAAACCCATGTTAATGATATCAGAACTGATCCTGACATATCAATATCATTTTAAGTGCTCACTTATATTAATAATTCCTGTTTGCAGTTCTGAAGTTGCCAAATACTGAGGAATTGATAACAACAGAAGCCAAGAAGTCAGACCTAAGTAACTTTTTAACCAAGTGTTCTGGATTAATTTGATGTTCATTGTATGAATTAATTTGGTGGTGGTGTGGTTGTCACATGAAATTCTATGGAAAATCCATTGTAAATGTAATTTGAGTGTTAAAGGCGTTAAAGGTTAATTTAGATGGAGGTGTTAATATGATTTTTATTAGATGCAGCAGCCCTGGGTGGGTTATTTTCTCATGCATGCTGGTGCACCTGCACGCATTTATAAAACAATTGAATTACATTATATTGTGATGCACATGCATGAACCTTACACTATGAACCATATGCTATAGGTATATGCAGCTGTCACTATTCTGAACTGAGGGATGTGAGACCTACACCCACATCTTGACAAGGACTTCATATAACTTCTCCAAAGCACAAATGGAAAAAAATCCTGCTATGAGAAGTGTTCCTATTCTTCAGTTTTAATGATATCACACATGCAGATAACTACTCTGCATAGTGTAATTTGACTCTAGAGGTTTGTGGTACTTGATAGCACATTTTTAGGGGCAAGGTATGCTGGACAATATTCCACAGAGACAAGGTGGGTGAGGTAATATCTTTTATTAGACTTCTCTCTCTCACCAAGAGAAGTTGGTCCAATAAAAGATATTACCTCACACACCTTGTCTCTCTAATCTCCTGGGACCAACACTGCTACAACTACACTTCAGATAATATTCTACGGGGCATGTATTTTTTTTCCATACTGAATATGTATAATTGTAAAAATATGTGTGCAACTGTTTGATTAATGAGCATTCTATTTTATAATTTTATTTGTTTTTAGTTTTGTTTGTTATCTTAAAATTCTCTGTGAAGTGTGATTTGCATAAGAGATTTGCAATTATTTATACATTTATCATAAATAATTAGCCAATGAATCTGACATTTTTGAGGGGTGTGGTGAAAAAATACAAAGACCAAATTTTCCAATGGGATACCTGTCTATATTTAGTGTAGATTTAGGTGCCTATATCCATACTTAGGTATCTAAATAATATTTACAATTGTTTAATAATCATCTAAGTGACTAATTATGGATTTAGGTATTCAAGTTTTGGCATCCAGCTTTGAAAAAAATTGGCCTTATTTCTTACAAAAATAACATTTGATTAGAGAAGGAAATGCAATAAGAATGGCTGGTAGAATTTTTAAACTCACTTTTACACTTGGGATCAAAATTATTTCACTCTGTTTCCTTTTCACTAAGAATCATCCATTCTTCTCCCATTGGAAGTGCAGTTGTCTGTCTCCCCTGAGGATGAGGCAAAGGGATAGCTAGAGAGTTTGGTATTGCTTCAGTTGCAGAGGTAATTGAGATATCAGATAAAGTCTTTCATTATCCACACATAGTTTTTCCCTGTGTAAAAATCTTTCTAGAGTTCTATTTAAAAGCACTTTAGAAAAAGGCAACATTCCAAGATTAAAGAAAGGTGGAGTTTTAAAATGAATTTACCAGAGCTCTTTTCGTATTGGTTATTTTTCTCTACTGCTTCATTGCTTTAAGATGGGATGGTCCAAAAATCCTCTGACACCTGCCATCTCTGGGTTCTTGGATCAAATCTAAAGGGCCTCTCTACTCACAAACTGGAACTGACGTAACTAAAATTGGTTGCAGTTCACACCTGGCACCTTCAGTTATGTCAGTGCAAATCTGTATATGGTCACTATTTCTTTTTTTAATTTTATTTAAAATTGATTTGAATTAAATCAAAATAGAGCATTCATAATCTGAAATAGGGATGTCTACACACATGTACGTTCCAGTTTGTGTGTAGATGTGTCCTAACTCTAGTCTAAAATTTATTAACTTTTGCTGGCCATTTGGTGAAATAAGTTGCTGGTCTCAGCCGAGTTTTAGGGCATAGTTGTCCCCCTCACAAAAAGCAAATGGCTCTGATTGTCACCTTTATTGGCAGCCTTGGCAGTGAGGTCTAGGGCTTAATGGAAATGGCGACTGACTCCTCACTCATAGAAATTGTCTGTCTGGGTCAGGGTTAATGCACACAGACAGCACATCATAGGGAAGCTAATGCTGCTGTCTGGTATGTGGTACCTCACCTGATAAACAGGAAGTGTGTCGCCCTGGCAATCAAACCAACACCTTTTTAGCAGCACAAAATTCATTTAAAAAAAGAAAAAGACGGGATATGTTAGAAATCCAATCATCTGGAATTTTCACTGCTGTAGTAAATATGATAATGGGGAATAAGTGCTTATAGGTACAGGTTAGGGCTGATGTAAGGTAAGAATGCAAACTGTTTACAGGATATTTACAGTTTTGCAGGATACTCTCAGAACTTCTAAGTAAATAATGCTGCTTTGAAAATTAGCATCTGTATAATTTGGTTGCATCATTATAGATTCCTGTTTATGCTATCATAATGATAAAGGACACAATCAACCTGAAGTCTACTCTGTTTTTTCTTAAAAATGGGTTCAAGTAGTTTATGGTTCAACACCTGTCCAGGAGGCCATCTGCCAATTTTGGGGACTTTATAATCAAATTTTCCTACTTTTTAAAATGTCTTTCTCCCCTCTTTAATTGGGTGAAAGACACACACAAACAGACTAAACAGGGATACTGCTAAGCAGGGATAGGTGAAACTGAATACACTCAAAATGCTGTCCAGTGCAAGCAAACTGAAAAAAATATGTTTTGTTTTCTAATATAGTTAATTTATTATAATCCTAGCGATTACTTGTAGAAATAGTAGGTTCAAAATGGTGATTGGCCACTTAGGAAGAAAAAAAGGCTTTATAAAATAATCTCCCAAATCAGTGAGAAGCACTGCTCGAGTACTGACACAAATTCAGCTGTAATGCTGCACTCTGAGAGTTGCATACTATGTGGAGAGGCAAATTTATTTCTCCTCCTCTTTTTATTGTTCTTTTCTCATTTTCTAACCCAACAGCTCTCTCCCAAGGTCTGGTCTACAATTAAAATACTGGACTGCAGTGGCTTTTGGGGACATTACAGTTCTACTCTGCTAGATTTCAAGTCTTATGATCCTTAGGACTGCATATGTAATACTATACGCTAAATATGTTACCGAAGATAATTCACTACTCAAAATGTAGGCTGTTCAGTTAAAAAAGTTTCAGTTAGTCTAGTTTAAATGTTGTTAAGTCAGGAACTGAAGGAGGAAAAGTTAAAACCCTTAATTTCAGGATCTTTCTGAGCAGACATGGTCTTATCTAATAATAACACTGAACATGTGTTTTTTTTCCTAAGCAGGATTTCTGTTGTAACAGTCTAATGGCTTTTTTCTTCCTTCAGAGTAAATATATGCCCAGGAAAGAGCAATAAGAACTTAGACTGTAGGGAGCCTGATGAATATTAGTACCGTAAGTTAGGACCCTAAAATGATGATGATTTTTTTCTTGTCAATTTTGGGAGTTATGAAATTAATGTTTTTAATGTTAAAAATGCTTCTATTTTGCATGTTTCCTGAAGTTTAGGGTGCATATATTTATGGGTTCCCTTTTCTCCCCCCACCTTTTAACATGTAGATTTATGAGGAATCAAAGATGAACTTGGAGCAGGAGAGGCCTTTTGTCTGCAGTGCCCCAGGCTGCTCACAGGTGAGTGGAGTCAGCAGCAATATTAACAGAGCCCTCAGCGCTAGCTCTGGCTTGTATAATACACCTAATAATGTTTTCCAAAACCGTCTCTTTTTCCACAAAGATATTATTATAGAATAATGAAAGCAAATATACAGCTATTCATGTATGTGTCGCTAAATGTTTTTTCAAGCCTTTCTCACTCCCAAACTCAAACCAAATATTTTAAGCAACACTGCACGCTTCTTTAATTGTTCAAGTGGTAACAGCACAGGAAGGGAATGTACTGGCTTAGTATGGTTATAGCTCTTCTAATATTTGCCCTTTTTTCTCACACATTTGTATAAACCAGTAAGTTTTATCTGTGTGTGTGTGTGTGTGTGTGTGTGTATTTATTGCCATTTCCATGGCTAATGCTTATTATCTTATAGGACATCTTCATATTAAATATGCTTCATTTAAAATGCATTTCATAGCCAAGTTCTGATCCATGTTGTACACATGCAATTCCAGCTTACTTGAATGGCAGCCCCAAGTATGCATCTGAGGACATAATCTGGTTTATAACATTACATGTTTGATCTTTTCCTCATTATAAGGGAATTGACAGGTATTTTACCCACTAAGAACTGAGTTTAGAATTCAATGTTTCTTCAACACAATTGGTAATTGATAACAGCGTCATTAATCCCTAAAGCAATTTAGGAACCTCCATCCCTTGCATTCCCCATACTAGTTTAGTCTAGTGACTAGAGTACACAACTAGGAGTAATTAGATATGGGCTTCCTTTCAGGTGCTATCATAGACCTGCTGTGTGACCTTGGGTAAGTCATTTTACTTCCCCAACCTCAGTTTCCCTATCTGTAAATGAGGATATCACTTCCCTACTTTGCTGGGGTGTTGGGTCTTCAGTCCTTAATGTTGTAAAACCCTTTGTGCTCTTCTGATATGTGAGCTATTGAAGTGCAGTGTATATTATTATTAGAGTTTTAGATGCTGGTAATTTTATCCACAGTTGGAGTAGAAATGTGGAAATCTTGAATTCATGTGTTGGCACATAACCAATGTGTTCCACCATTTAAGTTAATAAGAGTCTTACTAATGACTTCCGTTGATTTTGGATCAGTCCCTAAATGAGGAATGTGGCATTTGTAGTTTTAAGTCTGTGTGTACACAGCTGAACCTTCACTAGAGGCCCTACCTCCAAGAGATTAGTTTTAAAATATCTCCGAGCTCTTTAACAAAATTTAATTGAATCTTTTTAAGAGTCTCGGCCAAGTTCACAAGAAGCATCAACTGATCGACCTTTCATTGAAATAAATGGAATTGAGCCCACTTATGGCAGTGAGGAATTTGGTTTCCACCTCTGCTGGACAGTCAAAGAGGAGGGAAATCAAATAGTCTATTTTATTGTTTATTTAATGAAAAAAATCAAAGTTCACCTTTAAATTATAGTGCATCTTCTGTTTACTATATGACATCATTTGCATACTACAGTATTGCAAACTAGCTAAGAGGTTAAGGGGCTTCCTTCTCCATCAACCAGTTCATCTATTCAAAGAATGAGTTAGCTGGCCATGTGTACCATAAAGGAAGTGTGCTTACAGAAAAGACACAAGTCTGGATTAAAGAAATGGCTTCTTCCCCCAACCCCACCAGACCTTCTTTAGGCCCTGCTGATTTGCACACTGAAGACGGAAGCATAGCATTCCATGGTGTAGAATTCATTTCAACAATGTGTTCCTGCTCACAACATTAGCGTGGAGAGTCTTTCCCACATTCCATTTGCTCTGAATGTAAATTTTTAGTGCTTTTACTTCTTCCAGATGAGTAAATACTGAACCAGGATTCACAATGAGGAAAAGGACTTCCCTCGCTTTTTTGGAACTCTATCTATCTATCTATCTATCTATCTATCTATCTATCTATCTATCTATCTATCTATCTATCTATCTATCTATCTATCTATCTACATTTTTGACATGTCATCCACATTATGTACTCTGTGAATACTGAGAGGCACATAGATGCTGCAAAGTATAACTTACTATGTCTGTTTATAACATACCATAGCCAACAGCAGAGGTACTTAGTCTGGTTTGGCACCGAATCATCTCCATTTTACTACTACCAGTTTCTGTCTGTCTTCTAGGGACCTGCTGCTTTAAAATGCCGCTCTTTACAAATCCATCCAGACACATCTTAGCTGCTTTTGCTACTCCTTGATTTGCCTTGTTAAAGCAAAGAATTACCATAACTAGTAGCAAAAATATTAAATTTGTCCAATTTGTGCAAAAATATTTTTCCAGATTCTTTCACTTACATGTTGACCTCAGATTATTTAATCCACAGGCTGCCCCATTTTTCTGTTCTCTCCCTAGTAAGGTCGTGTCCACTTGCTCTTTCACCATAATAAGTTTTTCAACAGGCATCATTTAGACCACAATGTGCCCAGATTTTTTTTATATAATTATTAAACGTTTGCTCAAGTTTCTGTTGTTTTATTATTATTATTATTTAAAGAAACAGTTGAAATTTATAATTCTGTTATCAGGATTATAAATGTAATTACACCCATTAGTATATTGTGTAAGGTTTCTTACAACACATAGCCCTTCCCTCTTGTCTTCTGGGCAAAGAAAAGGAAATTAATTTAATATATCTTCCTGGTTGTAAATACCCAGTAGAAATCAAGTACGACTGTATAGTGGCTGGAATAAATCACGTCTGATTAGAACCAACTTGATCTATTGCAGACATGAATCATATGGGGAAAAAATGCATGATACCTGGGCACCTTTGGGTAGGGGAAGGCTGACTGTTTTGATTATCTTTTTTTATTGTTCTTAAGCAAGGATAAGCTGGCGGCATGGGTGACCAATCTGAATTTTGCTACTGGTGTGTATTTTGGGTATATGACTAGATAGGCCATCTGCATTTTAACCCTTTTACTTGGTTGTTGTCCAAGAGATCACTGCAGCGAATTTGCTCTCACACATAGAGTACAAAGATAGTTCTTACTTATGCTTACTTGCATTTTAGAATTGTTTTTGGCTCTTCCTGTGTCATTTGGATGGCTGAATGAATTTTTTTTAAATCCTGTCCATTGCCAAAAATTTATTAGAGAACTAAATACTTCTTTCTTCCTCTCT
This sequence comes from Chelonoidis abingdonii, assembly GCF_003597395.2. NCBI lineage: Eukaryota > Metazoa > Chordata > Testudines > Testudinidae > Chelonoidis > Chelonoidis abingdonii. The sequence goes on from NC_133770.1 coordinate 67,924,770, forward strand.
CTGTGTTTGCCTGGCAGCGTTTTCCAACAGAGGATCATCTGATGATTCACAGGCACAAACACGAAATGACTTTGAAGTTTCCTTCAATAAAAACGGATAATATGTTATCAGGTAAGAAGACATGGAATGTAAGAGACAGGTGAGGTACCTATTTTAATGTTGATATTATGACTCCTACTGGAAGGCTATTGTCAAAATACCTCCAAGAGGTTAATTTCAAAAGTATTCCAATCAAATAACAAGTAGAGATGGAACAGACTACATCTCTACCTCGATATAACGCTGTCCTCGGGAGCCAAAAAATCTTACCATGTTATAGGTGAAACTGTGTTATATCGAACTCGTTTTGATCCACCGGAGTGCACAGCTCCACCCCCCCCCCCCAGAGCGCTGCTTTACCGTGTTATATCCGAATTCATGTTATATCGGTTCAAGTTATATCGGGGTAGAAGTGTATGTGGTTCACCTCTGACAAGGTGCTAACTGGTATTTGTTTGTCTTGTTTGAGGATTGGTATGAGAGAGAGAGAAAGAGATTGTTGAACCTTAGCCACATTGGTTTTGCCTATATTATATACCAGGTCAATGGGGTAAAAGGCTGCTCCAGTGCTGCCTCCATTTATCAGCATTCCAGTAAAATATACACACTTAAGAGTGGCATTACGGAAATCTGTAACAAAAAGGTTACTGAAGTACATCTGTGAAGTTCCTCCAGCAGTCACTATTTTAATATATGAAAAGCTCACTTCAGCACCCATTTTATGCCACTTATAGTAGCCACCTTTTTAAGATACTGACATACTTCAATAGCTATAAACCAGCCAGTAGAAAAAAGCTAAAACAGTGACAATAGCTAACGTGCCCCTTGGGATAAAAACATTACTAGGTACAGGATCATCCTCGCATTTCCTTATTCTTGAGCTGGTTCTGAAGTTTTCACAGATGGATGTGTATGACCATGCCCATACATATACTGGTGGCTTGCTAGCATTGGATGTTGATTGTAGTTTCTGCTTCCTTCCCTTTTGCTTCTCCTACTTCTCATGTTTTATAGGGTATATTTTTAAGACATTAAGTGTATTCCTAAGATTATATCCATAGAATCTTTAGAAACTTTGTTTTTTTACAGTTTTAAGATTCCAAATTATAAATATAAAAATAAAAAGCGCTAAATTATGATGCCCAGTTAGGGTTTATACACTTTATTTGACATATTAAGTACTCATGGAGACAAATTTTCTAAAGTGGGCTCCTTCTGAGTAAGTTGTACCTGCTAAAAACAGAAGGGCATCTGTTGCCTGCATAAATTCCATTCGAATGTGTTTGTTGTAGGTGCATCAATGCAATAATTGAATGGATATGCAACAGGCTCAGACTTTTTTTGTGTGTGGATAAAACTCAGGAATCCCAATTTTAAACTGTAACTCTGAGTTATGTGTGCATTTAAGAAAACCCTCAAAAAACAAACAAACACAAAATATCCTTAGTAGTAGTAGCAGAAGAGGACTTTGGAAAAAATGGTGGGGCAAGTCTCTAAAGAGTTCTTCTCATAGTCTCCTTACATATTTTCTGTAGTGTAAATTATTTACTAGTCTACTCCACTGGATTTTTCACAGTGAATCCATAAAAAATTGTTTAGCAGATGTATTTTTGTAATCATGCTGCACTGAGGAGTAAAAGTGTTCACAGGTCCTCATACAGTCATTCCCATTGCTGTGATGAAGTGGTCTGGAGCTTGTCCATTGGACTGTATTAGGAGAGAGATGGCAAAGATGGGTCAAGAATTTGCTATATGTGTTTCCTTACAGGTGTGCTTGTTTTAGTCATCAGTAGTCATGTTTCTTTGATTTTGCACTTACAGGAAGATGCATATTATAAAAGAAGGGGGCAAACAATTTTAAGAGATTAGCTTTGGTTCAGCCAATTCATATTGATCATGACTTTTAGAGAATCACTTCCTCATTCTCAGTTGGTGAACTAAATGCTGTAACTGGGTGCCTTGCCAAAATGCCGCAGGTGTGCACCATATGAGTAGGTGAAAATATATTTGTAAGAAGTAGAATGACATAATGCATTTATCCCCAGGTGCTCCTGTGAGTTACTAATAACTTTCAAGATATTTAACCAAATTAAAAGACTATAAAAAAAGGACACATTAACCTGGGCCTTTGAGCATGAGATAGATGATGAGCACTCAGCTACAATGTTAATAGGTGCAGTGTAAGAATCCAAGCAGATGGTGATTATATGTCTGCACTGTGGGAAATATATAAATGAACTAAGATCTTTGTCAAAGGTAATTAAGGTGTTTGTTCTCTTTTGCATACCATTTAGTTTATATATTTCAGTACATCTCCATCTGTATTAGAAATAGTCAGCAGCTGCCTGCAAACATTTCATTTGGGTGTACGTGGTTTTTTTGTTTTTGTGTTGTTTTTTAAAATCATGCCTTTGGTTGACAAATGCCAAAATTGAATATTGTCTCCCCCTCCCCTTGAAAATAACATTTAGGGTAAAAATTTCAAATCAGGACAGGCAAAAATGTACAACACACTGAAAAGCAGGACATACAAAAATGCATATCTGCTTACTGTGCCCATAGAATTGGAGCAATTCTAATCCCACAAAAGTTTTTGAGATTTTGAAAAACTTTCCTGTCTTAAAGCATGAGGAAAAGTGGAAACCTAGAAAATTTTTTGTGAACCAAAATTCTGAAAACATTTCAGTGCAGGTCAATTGAAACATTTTGCGTGTTGATAATTTCAGAATGCTTCATTTGGATGTTGACTTTATTTTTTTTACTAAGATTAGCTTAAATTTCTAAACAAAAAGTCTTTGCAAACTGGAAAACTGGAATTTTTCATTGACAATTTCAAGACTTTTTTTCAAAAATTTTTGAGTTGAGAAATTTGTCAAAACCGACCCTCTTCTTTGTTTCAACAAATTTACATTTTCTGGGGAAAAAAAGTTTTTTAAAATTATCTCTTTGCAGGTGGTGGTGTCCTTTGGCAGTGGAACTGCTTGAGGTCCACTGTACTGGTGTGTGTACACTCCCAGTGCAATGCAGAGTTCAGCTTTGTGAGAGCTGCCTGTATGGCAACATGCATGTTTGGGGAAGGCTGGAGTGAGAGGAAGGGCTAGAAGAACTTCCAACGTACACATTCCCTGGTCTTTTCCTCCGCTCTCCAGCCAGCTTAGAAGTTATACACCAGGGCCATAGACTTGGCTCCAGCCATCAGGAGTAGCCTCAGTGGAGCAGCTCTATTACTACTCAACAGCCTTTGGAGTATGATTCCTCCACTTGTTTCCTTGGGCTGATCTCTGAGGGAAGATACATGGCTGAGTACTGGGGACTAGATTTGCATCCAGACCAGTAACTTTGTGCACAAGGCACATGGTTACCCAGCTTACATGTGGAAGTACAGAACTTTATGAGCCCAGTGGACATGTGATCATATTTGAGAGATGCGCTCTTGTGTGTTAAAAAATTGGTATTGGTATTGGTGAAAAAGAGAGAGTGTAAGGGTGCATGTACACAAAGAGAGCAATATGCGTATGTGTGTGTTATTCCAACCAGGAGATCATCTGGGTATTTCGGTGGGCAAGTCACCCTGCCTGTAAGTTAAGAGGTGGGTTTTTTTTATATCCTTTTTGCAATCCTCATTTCAGAAGGGCTGATACTTTTCCCACTCTTTGGGAGACACTGAGAAGCAGTCGTTTCATCACCCCACAAAACCCTGGGGAAATTTAAATTCCTTAAAGATGTTTTATTCTTGGATTTCATAAAGAAAAAATGAAATGATATATGAGAGGAAGAGACAGGCTTTCCCTTTAGACATTTGTCTTGTCTTCCCTTTTTTTGGCAAAGTTGTTCCTGTCATCAATATCCTTCAAAGAATTGAGGCTGCAATTGCCCTATAGCAAAGGCAGGTGTAGTATTTTCAATGCTAGCCAGGAGTTAGACTTTTCCACTGTCTCCCAATACGACGTACAAAATCCTTACAAAAGAGCAATCTTTTAATGTTGAATCTTGTATTTACATATTGACACCTTCCAATATTAAAAAGAAAAAGAAAAAATGAGCTGGTCAGGAGTATTTCAACAAAATGTTTTTTTTTGTCAGAAAATGCAGATTCAGTTTTGAATAAATTTTCTCAGGTCTAGGATGATTTTAGCCTGTGTGATGGGAAGCCCTTCAAGTTTCAGTACTAGTCCTATCACTCTGACTTTGTTATCATTGCTTGAAAGTAAAACATGGGTAAATATATAACTTCAGTGCTGCTCCACAGCTGAACAAGCCAAATTCCAGTTATTAATGCACAGCAGACTAAACAATTTTTTAGAAAGATGAAGCATCAAGTTACAGCCTTTGGCTATGTGCTGTCTAATATCTACATTATGGATGAATAACATTTGCAATGGTTTAGTGGTCAATATAAACTTTAAAAAGCTGGAGTTCTGTTAAAAAAAATTTATGGCCATCATTTGGTTTTGCAGGTTTTTTTTCCCCAAACCAGCATCATGCTGTAATATTTCCATTCTGTCTTGCTAGATGAAATCCAAAGAGGCAGTTCTGGGGTTGCAAAACGCATTCTGGTAGACAATTCAAATAAACGCTCAGTAGAGCAAGCTAACCATGCATTTCCTCCTAGCACTGTGCTTTCTAGGGCTGCTGTTTCAAAGGCAGTCCATTCAGGTTAATCCTCCTTTTTTAGGGGGCACAACTTCGTCAGTTTCAAAACATAGTGAATACATAATAGATTTTTTTTTTTTTACTTTGGTTAAGACCTCAGATTTCCTGTTACTTCACACCATATATTTTAAACGAGTCTAGAGCATCCAAGGGCCAAATGTTCAAGTGCTGAGTGCGCACAGTTGTGGCAAGGTTTTAAAAAAGAATTCAGCCTCCATTTATGCAATAAAATAAGGGCCACATTTTCAAAAGTAGTCAGCACTCAGTGTACTGAATTCTACATAATTTTTTTTAAAAAAAGTCTGGCTATTTAATTTGGTGCTGAAATGGGAGCTGAGTTCTTGAAAATCAGCCCCAAAGAGTGGGTACTGAGCTCTCTTGAAAATCTGTCCGCTAGTGTACAATAGGTTGACTCATCTTTGCTTGATTAGACAGCTGGACCTTGCCTTTGGTTGTATTATCCTCAAATTTGAGGTTTATATTTTACTTAAAATTGATGTCATTCTTAGCCTTTCTGGTAATAACTATGTGACCTCTGAACACCAGATAAGTGGGGTGTTCAGAGGTGGGGGGAAGGAGAGAGTTTAGCTCAGTGGTTTGAGCATTGGCCTGCTGAATCTAGCGTTGTGAGTTCAATCCTTGAGGGGACAATTTGGGGATCGGTTTTGCTTTGAGCAGGGGATTGGACTAGATGATCTCTTGAGATCCCTTCCAACCCTAATAATGTATGATTCCTAATTCTTCTTCTCATCCTATGTCTAAATTTGATTACCTTGAAGTCCAAGAGCTAGGTTGTGAACATTTACCAAAGCAGCCATGAGGTCAATGGGACTACATTTGTGAGTAACTGCTTGTCAGTGTAAGGGGTTCACAGCCTAGTTCTTAGGTAACCACCTCCCCATGCACAATTTCTGTAAACCTCTGCCCTGTTGGCTGCTGCTGGTTACAGAAGTACCACAGTGTTCTGAGGAAGTCTGTTCTTGAGGTATGTGTGGCTTAGCTGACAGCCAGGAGGAGTGTGAATATTTGTGAGGAATCTTGATCTCATGAGATTGCCAGCCTGGTTTCTGTACCACAAAATTCCATACCAGAGCAGGTCCTCAGATGGCATAGGTTGTCATAGACCTATTGAAGTGAGTGGGCTCATGACAGTTTATGCCAGCTGAGGAACTGCCCCCAATAATTGGGTAATTATTCAAAACATCTTCCAGAGGAGCAGACTTTGTCACCCGTACTCACACTGAATAATACCTTTCTCCATTGGTTCCCAGGGGCTGCTCTTGGTGTAGATGTACCACTCAACCTGTGTAACGATGGCAGAATCTGGCCTTCAATTTTTTGGGATTACTTCATCACTACTGATCACTTCTAAGCTTTTTACATGATGCGATACTTTGTCTCAGTCTCTTATTCTCTGAATAGATGTTGATGATCCACCCTTAGAGGTTTCTAAGGCCTGGCTCGACAAAGCCCTGGCTGGGATGATTTAGTTGGGGTTGGTCCTGCTTTGAGCAGGGGTTTGCACTAGATGGCCTCCTGAGGTCTCTTCTAACCCTAATCTTCTATGATTCTATGATGCCGCTCTTAGTCAGTGTCTGCTTTCTGTATTCAGCTGGGTGTGCCTTAGAAATGTTTTGCTGTCGATGCTGTAATTCCTGGCCTAGTGAAACAGTTTGAAATAATGCCTAACTTCTTGACCAGTCATGTACCTTAATGAAACATGCCCAGACCTTAGCTGCACCCGTTCTCTTCAGCCTCCTTTTTCTAGGTTCAGGTATAGGTAGCTCTGTAAAGGAGGGCAATTCGAATTTTTGTCTGTTTGTTTATTTTAATTTTACTTCGGTATTTATTTATTGCTATTAGTTTAGCTTGAGTTCTTAGCTGTTACTGTGTGACAGAGGCCAACCTGTGCACCCACATTAATTCTAGATTATGGCTATTTAGGAGATTTGCCAAAAAACCTGATTAACTTATTTCTGAAATCCTGCTTTCTGGTGCTGATTTGATTGTAATGAAACCTACCTTATCTCATATGAATATATCACTGAATAAGCGAAGAAAAAATTTTATATATTTACTTTAGATCCTAAATTGAATATCTCCTTTATGTCAAGGAGAATTTGGCATTCCTCAGTTTGAGTTACATAACAAAGTAAATTGCATTTTTCAGTAGTTAGAGTTATTGTTCATCCCATTGGATATAAAACGTGCTCCTCCTTCCTTTTACAGCGCTTCCAGGCAGAGTGCCAGATTAATCCTTGTATAACTCCACTGAGTTCAGTGTGGTTACACTAACTACTTTGGTTTGATCCTGAAGCATTGGGTATCCTCAACTCTCATTGATGGCAATAGCTCAGGGTGACCGTATTTCCTAAAGGGAAAATGGGACACCCCAGGGGGTAGCCTGAACCTTTCTCCCAACCCCCCTGCATCCTTGTGCGGGCCCTGCCCTCCCCAGTCCCTGCATGGGGCTGGTGTCACTGCTTATTCAAGCCCTGCCTGCCCCCCTGCACGGAGCTGGCATCTCAACTCCACACCCCCAGCATGTTTCTCACCACCCCACTTTTTTGGCAAAAGTAGGCATTTTTCCTGCTTGTTCTTGCCAACTTATCAAGTTGGCAAGGGCAAAAGGGACAAATGCCCACTTTTGCCAACAAAGTTGGGGTGTCCGGGACAATGCTTATAAAAGGGACTGTCCCAGCCAAAATGGGATGTATGGTCACCCTAAACTAGCTCCTTATACCAAGATTTCAAAGAAGATGCTTTGAGAGTATCATGTTTCTGACTAGCGGTTGTTAGATAATATAGTAGCTATCGGTGAAAACTAATATATGCACATGCATTCTTTCCTTTTTCATGTGTAGGTTGATTTTTTTTAGCATAGAAGCTAAAACTGTATTAAGGTCCGAATTTTGGCCATTGTGTGCTGGTGGAATTAGTGAGAGTGACACTTGTTTTCATCCTTTTTGGGCTGAATTTCAAACAATATGGGAGTTGATAATGACCAAGTATGATAGCAGGTTCCTGTAGGAATGTGGGTCAAAACATGCAAAGGAAATAAGTAGTAGTTTGAGCTAGATTGGGAATCATGCAGGGAGGAAAAAAAGGGATTTTTCTTTTCTTTTTTTTTGCTATTTGGATTTAACAAATATGAATTTCCCCCTTGTTGTTTATCCCCTTTTGAGTTCGAAAGGATGGTACCAGTGATATTTACTGATTTGCCACATGTCTGTGGATAGACCTGGTATTTTATAAACCATGCCAGTTTTCGGTTAATATGGTACTGTAGTCATAGTGTCATTTGACTGATGGGGACACGGAGAGACAGGTTAAAGATCTGCCCCAGACCACAGAGGGAGGGGGTGTCAGAGCTGACTTAGAATTAGGAGTTCTTGGTTCCCAGTTTTGCGCTCAGCAAACTACACTATCTCCTTGCTGCTGAAGATTATTCTAGATCAGAGGTTCTCAAACTGGGGAATGTAATCTTGGGCAGGAGTGGGAGGGGTGAGAAGCTGCTGGAAGCAGTGTTGACTTCAGAGCTGGGTGCCCGGCCAGCAACTGCCACTTTCCAGCCACCCAGCTCTGAAGGCAGAGTGGAGAGTGGCGGCTGCTGGCTGGGTGCCCAGCTCTGAAGGCAGCACTGCCGCCAGCAGCAGTGTAGAAGTAAGGATGGTATGGCATGGTATTGCCTACATACTTAAATGTCTCTGTTTGATTCAATGTATTACTGTTTTTTAATATTTAATGAGAGTTGCATTTTTTTTATCGGTATATGTACTTGTGTGGAAGGAGAGGGGGGTGTAAACTACTAGAGACACAAGGAAGGGGAGACCACTGCTCTAGATGAATCAGAAACCCGTGGTCAATGCTGTCACTGGAGGTGAAGCTTCCAGGGAACATTACAATTGCTTATAAACCCCTCTCCCCCCAAAAACAAAGAAACAAACAAACAAACAAACAAAAACCCCTCTCAGGATCTTGAAAAGAAGCCTGAAGGCTTTTTCCATACCACTTACCTTCTTGAGCCCCTTCTGGGTATAACATTAAAGAGAAACCTGTCCCTCTCTTTATTATTCTGGCGAGGGGTGGAGGAGAAGGGCTTCAGGAGTTAGGAATATTTAAATTAGTTTGATCATAAATCTTTCAGCATTTTAAATGAATAACAAGAAATGTTGACACTTTCTCCATGTTTTCTTGGTGTGGTCAATGTCTCAAAAATCTTTTCATAATGTTTCTGGTATGATTTCAACCTCTCCCTCAGAAAATAAATCTGGAACCAACTTACTCAATAGTACTTCTCTGCATTACTGGAACTTTACTATGTGTTCCACAGGACAAAAATATGAATGCTTGAGCCAATTTTCAGATAGTTCAGGCACAGAATTGCGCTCAATCCCTGCAGCAAAACACACGCATTGACTCTGCATGGACGTGCGTCTAATGAACTATTTGCACATGGTTATTGGTGCTTCATGCACAAATTCAGTGATGATATGTGCAAATTAGGGGTACACATTTGTCCATCTATAGTGTCAGGGAATCTGGCCCTTAAAATCTTTCTTAAATCTAGCTGAATGACAGCTGCTACAAATAAAGTGCTGCACGCTTTATAAAGCACTCTTGGCCAAACTCCAGCCCTGCACTTCACATACCGTGGCAAACCTCAGTGGCTTTGTTTTGTTTTTAATTCTGGGAGGTTGCGGGGGGAGGGCAAGGAGCAGGTAGATATTTGTGCATCTGCTGGGAAAGAGATGTTGTCTCAAAACGTGTATTCTACTTATCCTTGTTTTACTGCAAAACATCCATTGTAGATCCTTTTGATATCTGTTCTCAGACCAGACTCCTACACCAACCCGATTCCTGAAGAACTGTGAGGAAGTGGGCCTCTTCAATGATATTGACTGTTCCTTAGAACACGAGTTTAGAAAGGCACAAGAAGAAGAGAACAATAAAAGGGTATGTTTTAGTGCAACGGACTCTTTCCCTTTTCCCGCCCCCTAAGTGTTTATGGATGTTGTTTGAAAGGTAGACCTTCATTACCTGGTAGAACCTTTTTTGGTTGGAAACTAGGTGGCACTATAGATTGTGACATGTTTTCTAACCATTGAAATCATTGATCAAAATGTATAACCAAGCTTAGATCTCTCAAAGTGTCTTAGCCAGCTTTTGATTACTAGGTCCACCCTTAAGTAAACCTATGCAAACCACATGCCTCTTGAGGGAGAGATTTGGTAAAATCAAATGTTCTGACAAATAGGATTTCACGCATGATTCCTTTCACTTGCTAAAAGATGTTTTGGGGTGATGTGGAGAGGAAGTAGAAGAATGGAACGGGCATAAAAGTACCTCTGATCTGATTTCTGCTCTTGTTAAGTATCCCCCATTGTGCTTCTAGATTTACTTTTCATCACTCCTAATTTTATCTGATATAGATTGTATTTTTGGTAAAATATTTAAACTCAAGGGGGAAAAATCTAATTTATAGGGCAGTGATTTTCAAACTTTAGTAATCCAAGGACCCCCATTTTTATTTTAAATTTTTGGGGCTCCCCAGCTGAGCCCCAGGTTCCACCCCCACTCCACTCCTCCTTCCAAGTACCCACCCTTGCCCCACCTCTTCCCACCCCGTGCTCACTCCATCCCCCCTCCCTCCTTCACTCACTCTACTCCACCCTCACTCTCATCAGGCTCGGGTAGGTGGTGGGGTGCAGGATGCGGGCTCTGGGCAGGAGTTTGGGCATGGGAGAGGATTGTAGTGCAGGCTCTGGGAGGAGTTTGGGTACAGGATTGGGTGAGGGGTGCAGGCTCTGCAAGGAAGTTTAGGTGTGGGCTCTGGGCTGGGGCAGAGGGTTGAGGTGCAGGGTGTGGGCTCTGGGAGGGAGTTTGTCTGCAGGCAGGAGTGAGGGGTGCAGGCTCTGGGCAGGAGTTTGGGTGGAGGAGGAGGTGAAGGTTGCGGGGTCTGGCCAGCCAGCTCCCGAAAATGATTGGCATATCTCTCTGGCAGCAGCTCCTAGGCAGGGAGTCCAGGGGGTCTCTGTGCACTGCCACTGCCTGTAGACACTGCCTCCACAACTCCCATTGGCTGCAATTCCTGGCCAATGTATTTGCAGGGTCGGCACTCAGGGCGGGGGCAGTGCACGGAGACCTGCCTTAGCCCTGCTATGCCTTCGTATGCTTCAGTAGCCTCCAGGAGATGCAGTAGGAGGGAAGGAGTTGAGGGAGGCGGAGGAGTTGATCAGTGGGGCCTGCGGACTATCTGGAGTCCCCTTGGAGACCCCCAGGGGTCCGCGGACCCCAGTTTGAGAAATACTGTTATAGGGGACAGGTAGAGAGAAACTACAGTTCATTAGATCATGTATCCCATTTCCAAATATGGACCTGGCGTCCGCAAAGTTAGGAGCAGCTACGTCACTTTACAGTGGGCTAAGTATGCTAACTCAACCTGACCCAACATCCTCGCATTTGGGCTATCATAAAGCGTGGATATAATTGAAAGGTGACTATAATGAAGTTAAATATAGTTAAGGGATAAATAAAAGTGATGGATGAGTTGCTAAAACTTTCAAATAAGCACCCAACCTTTTGTTTGCTTCCCTGAACTGAAACATATCTAAACAAAGTGAGGTTTCCATCCTCCTCCTCCTGTGGGATCACCCAGTCAAACCATAGCTTCCCTCCTTCCTCTTTGCAACTCTCAGAAATACCTCTCCTTAACTTTCCTTTGGGCGCCAATTACCTCTCATCAATCCTCACTGCTTCCCCCTTAATCTATGACTTGGCAAATAGGATCCCCTACTATTGAACTTCTTGTTACAGGGCCCAGCTAGTCTGATGATGATCTGTATCTGTTTAGTCTAATTTAGGTCTTAAACAACAATTGAGGCTAAAATAAAGAAGGTGAGAGGGAAACAACTCCCCCTTCACTGCTAAAACCAGCAGGAGGCCCACCCATACCCCCTAACTCTTGGTTTGGGTAAGCAACAGTCCCCCATAGTGCCCCTGCCTCTTTGGCTGGGGTAATGAGTGCTCCCAGTTCAGGTTTGGTCCACATTAACTACTGTGTGGTGTCGGTCGTACTGCACCTTGGCTGCTGCAGAATTCAGAGTGCACAGACTCTGGGACTGTGCATGCTGAAGTGCACCCCAAGCTTATGAAATCTTAAGCAAGCAGCATTAAAGGCCTTGAGTAGGATTTTTGAGGTACTATAGGAAAACTTGTAAAGGACGAGAGCTATGGGGGTTCTTGGAAGGGGCCTACCGCCTATTGCTAGGCTGTGAAGAGGAAGATGAGATGTGTTCAAGGTCATGGGAAGGGAGTCCAAGGGGTTATTTGAGAATGGTTTGGAGGAGGGAACGAGGCTGGGGTTAGATATGGGAGAGGGAGGAAGGGAGTCCTAGCCATGCTGAGGGCAGGAAGGGGCATGCTCCAAACATGAAAGTGTCTGGGTTCTGGTTAGGGAATGGGGAAAATATTCCAGCCAGCTCAGCCATTACAGACTCACGTATAGGATGAGTGTTATGAAACAGCCATGTGAAGAGAGTAAATGTGTCTAATCTTAGATTGATTAGTGCTAGTATTAGTGCTAGTATGCACAAAGTTGGCAGAAGTAGCAAATTAGGACATTTTTTTGTGTTAATATTTCTACACAGATTATCAGTGCTGAAGAAGATTCCAGTGCAGCACCTACAGTGTGGTATTTATCTTGCAGGAATAAGAGATGAGCAGCAATCTCATGATCTTGGGCCCTGTGAAGTTAACCACAGATAATACAGTATGATGTTGCAGGGTCAGTTTCAGCTAACCAGGAGTAGTCGCACAATCTGATTAAAACCTAGACTAGGGCATCATGTTACTTGATAATTGCCAGTTGTTTGAGGTCCTCTGGAGGTCTTATTCTGCCCTCCTTCTGTCAGCCACTGGAGCTGCCATGAGCAATCTCCAGGGAGCAAAATGTGTGTTTTTCAAAAGAAAGGCAAAAGTCAAAGAGGCAAGGTAACGTGTAACATTTGTTCTGTGTTTCCAATTAGCCTGCTACACATTCATTCCTACATTACCAACTAACTGTAAGATATTATTTCTGAAGCTGGCCCCACTAGGGCCATACGCAAATGCAATAGGCAAAGGATACAAAGGAACGTGACTTGTTCACATGTAGTACTCATGAAACGCTCTTAATAGTCCCACTCTGAAGTGGAAATATAGCTTTCTGCAGCCATCTACAGTGATGGTAAGTAGGTTTAATGTGAGCAGCCCAGAGCTGTTATGCATGACTGAGAAAGGACTTCCAAAATATTTTGGATTAGGAGATTCTTTTACATCGGATTATGAAAAAAAATATGTTTATTTTAGTTTACTTCACAGTGGCTAAAGAGAAAACAGCATGACACAGAGATTCTATGAGAAAGAAGACAATTGTGTTTTTTTAACTTGTAAGTTTCCTTATTTGAAAACTTCAAGGCTACAGTCCAGTAAATTATTTTCTTTTTAAAACATGAGACCATGTGCAATCCACAGAGTCATAGAAATGTAAGGCTGAAAGGGACTTTGAGAAGTCATCTAGTCCAGCCTGCTCTGCTGAGGCCATCCCTGACAGGTGTTCATCTAATCTGTTGTTAAATACAGGCAGGCCTCGACTTTACAACGTTCGAGTTACGAGAAACGGCACTTACAGCGCTTCTACATAGATATCCTGATTTGACTTACAACTGTAGGTTTCGAGTTTATGACACTCGGTCCAGCAATGGAGTAGATTGCGGTTCAGAGTTCCAATTTACGATGCAAATGTAAGGAACTAATTGTGTCATAAGTCCGAGGACTACCTGTATGTTCAATGAGAAGGATTCCACAGCCTCCCTCGGAAGCCTATTCCAGTGCTGAACTATCTTTATAGTTAGAAAGATTTTCCTAATATCTAACCTAAATCTCCCTTGCTGCAGTTTAAGCCCATTACTACTTATCCTACCTTCGGTGCACATGTGGAACAATTGATCAACCTCCTCTTTATAACAGCCCTTACATATCTGAAGACTGTTATCAGGCCTCCACCTCTCCTTCCCAGCCCAATGTTCTTTTCTCAAGACTAAACTTTAACCTTTCCTCATAGGTCAGATTCTCTAAAATTTTTATCATTTTTGTTGTTCTAGCCTCAGTAGTCTCGCATCCTTCCTAGAGTGTGATGTGAAGAACTGTATGCAGTACTCCAGCTGTGGCCTCACGAGTGCCAAGTAGAGTGGGAGAATTACCTCTTGTGCCTTACTTATGACACTCCTGTTAATACACCCAAGAATTATATTAGCCGTTTTTTGCAACTGCATTACATTGTTAACTCATATGCAATTGGTGATCCACTATAACCCCCAGATCCTTTTCAGCAGTACCACTGCCTAGCCAGATATTCCCCCATTTTCTAGTTGTGCATTTGATTTTGCCTTCATAAGTGTAGTATTTTGCACTTGTCTTTATTGAATTTAGTTTTGTTGATTTCAGACCAATTCTCCAATTTGACAAGGTTGGTTTTGAATTCTAATTCTGTCCTCCAAAACACTAGCAACTCCTTCCAGCTTGGGGTAATCCGCAAATATTATACGAATACTTTCCACTCCATTATTCAAGTCATTAATGAAAATATTAACTAGTACCAGACCAGGGCAGATCTTTGTGGGACCTCACTAGATATATCCTCCTCCCCCTCCAGTCTAACAGCAAACCATTGGTAGCTAGTCTTTGAGTACAGTCTTTCAACCAATCTTTCACCCACCTTATAATAATTTCAGCTCTAGACCACATTGCCCTAATTTGCTTATGAGAATGTTATTTGGGACTGTGTCAAAAGCCTTATTAAAATCAACATATATCACATTGACAACTCTACTCCTTCCCCCCTCCAGTAGGCTAATAACTGTGTTAAAGAAGGAAAGCAGATTGGTTTGGCATGATTTGTTCTTGACAAATCCATATTGGCTATTCCTTATAACCTTGTTATCCTCTAGATGCTTACAAACTGATTTTTTAATAATTTGTTCCAGTATCTTTCCAACTATGAAGTTAGGCTGACTGGTCCCTGAGTCCTCTTTGTTCCTGTTTTTAAATATAGATACTATATTTGCCCTTCTTCAGTCCTCTGGTATATCAGCCGTCCTCCATGAGTTCTCAAAGACCATTGCTTCAGTTGGTTCCTTAAAGATCTTAGCATGACTTTCATCAGGCTCTGCTGATTTGAATGCATGTAACTTGTCTAAATATTCTTTAACCTATGCTTTCCCTATTTTGCATTCATTCTCCCTTGTTATTACTATTAATTGTGTTGAGTCTCTGGTTGCAATTTTCCTTTTTAGTGAAGACTGAAGCAAAATAAGAAATAAATGCCTCTGCTTTCTTCATGTCATCCATTTGTAGCTTTCCTTCCTCGCTAAAGGGAAGATCTACATTTTATTTCATCTTTCTCTTGCTTCTAATGTATTTATAGAATCTCTTCTTATTGCCACTTATGTTCTTTGCGAGGTGTAACTCATTTTGTGACTTAGCCTGTCTGATTGTGTCCCTATCTACTTATCTATTCTTTTGAACGTCCTTTTAGATTTTGTCCATGTTTCCACTTTTTGTAGGATTCCTTTTCAATTTTATGGTCATTAAAGAGCTTATGATAGAGACGTATTGGCTTCTTACTATTCTTCCTATCTTTCCCTCATGTCAGGATAGTTTGCTGTTGTGCCTTTTAATATTGGCTCTTTGAGGAACTGCCAGCTCTCCTGAACTCCTTTTTCCCTTAGATTTTCTTCTTATGGGACCTTACCTACCAGTTGTCTGAGTTTGTCAAACTCTGCATTTTTTGAAGTCCAGTGTTCTTATTTTGCTGCTCTTACTCCTTCCTTTCCTTAGAATCATGAAATCATTTCCTGATCACTTTCACCCAAATTGCCTTCAGCTTTCAGATTCCATGAGAATTTCTGTTTTGATTAAATTGATTATGTGGTGAATTGACACTCCAAATTAGTTGTGAAAAGCTGCATGCTGTATCCTTAGGCTTGGCAGAATTTGATTTTTTTTTTAAATAATTTTGATGGATAATAATTTTTTTTTATTTTTAAGCATTATTTTTTATTTTTATCATTTTAAATTTTCACAATTGAGGGAAATTATGGGAGGTCAGACAATAGGAAGGGTCAAACAATAATTACTTAATGAGGTTAAAAAAATAAAGGCTTTATAACCATTAAAACACAAATTTTCAATATCACATGTCACAACATATAAAATAAATATTCTTAAATCAAACACAAATAAGTTCTCAAGCAGCATTTTTCTTACTTTCCTGTCTGTAAATTTCAGTTATTATCAATGGAAATATTTTTCGTTGGTTTATATCAGGGGTCGGCAGCCTTTCAGAAGTAGCGTGCCGAGTCTTCATTTATTCACTCTAATTTAAGGTTTCGCGTGCCGGTAATACATTTTAATGTTTTTTAGAAAATCTCTCTCTGTAAGTCTATATATTATATAACTAAACGAGTGTTGTATTGTAAAATTAAACAGGGTTTTCAAAATGTTTAAGAAGCTTCATTTAAAATGAAATTAAAATGTTGGTCTTACGCTGCCGGCCCGCTCAGCGTACTGCTGGACTGCAGTTCTGTTCACCTAGGCTGGCAGCGGGCTGAGTGGGGCCTGTGGTCGGGACCCCGGCTGGCAAGGGTCCATCAGCCAGAACTCCAGACCAGCAGCGGGCTGCGTGGGGTTGGCGTCCAGGATCCAGAGGGCTGGAGTCAGGGCTGGGGGCTGGGTATGTGGGGCAGGGGGTGTAGGTGTCAGGGCAGAGGGAGGCTGGTAAGGTGGGGTGCCAGAGTCAGGGCTAGGGTGTGGGTGGGGGATGAAGGAGCAAGCAGAGGGCTGGTATGTATGAGGGAGGTACAGGCTCAGGGCAGGCCTGGGGGCATTGCGAGGCTCAGGGAAGAGGGCGTGGTGGGAAGGTCAGGGGTCAGGCTCAGGGGAGAGTGCTGGATGACTGCTCCCTAAAAACTCTCAACCCTGCTGCTCCTTGTCCCCTGACTAGCCCCTCCTGGGACCCCTGCCCCCAGGACTCACCTCTATCTAACCTCCCTGTTCCTTGTCCCCAGACTGGACTCTACCTCCTACCTGTCCCTGACTACCCCTTCTGGGACCCCTGGCCCCCAGGACCACCTCCATCTAAGCCTCCCTGTTCCTTGTCCCCAGACTGGACTCTACTATATCCTGTCCTCTGACGCCCGACGCCTTATTCACACCCCCACCCCCAGCCAGACCCCCGGGACTCCCATGCCTATCCAACTACTCCCCACCCACTGACAGGACCCCCAGAACTCCTGACCCATCCAACCAGCCCCCACTCCCTGACTGCCCTAACCCCTTTCCACACCCCTGCCTCCTGACAGGACCTCCAGAACTCCCAACTCATCCAACCCCTACAGCTCCTTGTCCCCTGCCCACCCCCTTCAGAGACCTCCCACACTAACTTCCCTCCCCCAAGACCCTCCTTGCTCCCGGTCCCCTGACTGCCCTGACCCCTATTCACTCCCTGACACCTCACAAACCCCGGGACTCCCATGCCCCATCCAACCCCCCTGGCCCCTAACCGCCCCCTGGGATCCCCTCCGATCCAACCCAACCTGCTCCCTGTCCCCTGACTGTCCCTACCCCTTATCCAACCCCCCCAGCCCTGGGCCCCTTACCATGAGGCTCCACCCAGAGCTAGATATGCTGCTCCGTGGAAGCGCACTGCCCCGCCCCTCTGGTTGAGCAGGGAGCATGTCTGCCTCCCTGCGCAGCCAAATGCTGCCCTCGGGAGCGCACAGCCCCAACCCCGAGAGCGCTGCCCGTGGCAGCAGGGCTCCAGGGGAGGGGAGAAGGCAGGGGAGGGGCCGGCAGCTTGCTGTGCTCAGCCCAGCACTCTGGCCCGGAAGTGCGGATCCCGCGGCTTGCCGTGCCAGGAGAGTGGGGCCATTTGCCCACCCCATGCGCACAGCTGTGCTTCTGCTCCCTGCCCCAGCGGGGGAAGTGGAGGGCAGAGGAGAGCGAGCTGGGCTGGGCGGGATTTTTAGTGGCATGCTTGAGTCCCGGCAGGCTCCAGCGTGCCATTAAAAATTGGCTTGTGTGTCGTCTCTGGCACACGTGCCATAGGTTGCCGATCCCTGGTTTATATGTAGGCTGTGAAATTGGCATTTACTGACTTTTAGCAATAAAAATCTAATCCTTCCAAGTCTATGTATCCTACAGCTAGTGCACTGACTCTGTTAAGGCAAGATGGTCTTGTAGACAAGACACTGGACTGGGACTCAGGAGATCATTGTTTGTTCTTTTCTCAGCTCTGCCCTAGATCCCCTGTGTGACTTTGGCCAAGTCAATCTCTCTCTGCTTTAATTCCCAATCTATGCAATGGGAATAATAACCTTTCCTTTCTCCCACTATTTTAACTGGTAGCTCTTTGGGGTAGGCACTCTCTTGCTATGTGTTTATGATGGTGCTAGTGCAGTGGGGCCCTAATTTTAGATGAGGCCACTAGGCAGTGGTGTAGTACAAACAGTAATAATTGACCTCCCAGACCTGAATTTGGAATGACAAAAAGAAAGTAACAAGTGGAGCTTGGTGGTTTCTTTCTACTCTCCATATATGCTTGTTGTCAAACCGCCTGTGTAATTTGGAATAATCTAATGTAACTGGAAGCTCCTGCTCAAGAGAGGCTAAGGCCTGGAAGACAAGGGATGCTGCAGGTCAGGATTAAGTGTATTGACAGAGCCATGTGGAAGAAGCTTTCACAGCATCTGGCTGCACTATTCCTGATTCAAACATCCTGACCACTACATTTACTAACAAAATTAAAAAAAACAACAAAAATAAATTACCTTCTGGAAGCAAGAAAAGGAAAAACTAAAAACCCAGTGGTGCCCAGGCCAGGGAGCCATCTTTGTATCTTTGACACTAGACAGCAGTTCATGGCTCTGCTTCAGAGTCTGCAACCCAGATCAACAAGGTAGGCACCGTTGGCAGATCAGATTATTATCCCAGCCTGCAAGCATGAGGTTTTAGATTTACACTGATCTGAGCATTAAGTATCCAAAGCATTTGTCATGGGTTATATTTGCAGCCATATGACCCTGGATAGGGCTTGTTGGCAAATCTGCTCATGAGCATGGGTCTGAGAGAGCAGTATCAAAGATGGGAAGAACCGATATCCATCTCCTACCAATTAAATGAAGTTAGCCCATTAAAACTCACCTGCATTCTGTACAGGTTTAAACCATGTTCTGTTTAATTCATACTAGAACTGAGAAGCATATTGTAGCTCAGCACACAGTGTAATTTTGAAATTTTCTATCCTGTATCTCTGGATATGTCAACGCAGGAACTAGACATCCGTGGCTGGCCCATGCTGGCTGACTTGGGCTTCCAGGGCTCAAGCTGCAGGGCTGTTACATTACTGTGTAGACTTCTGTGCTAGGGCTGAAGCCTGGGCCATAGGACCCTGCAGGAAGTCTACATAACAATGAAAAAGCCCTGCAGCCCGACCCCCGCGAGCCCAAGTTAGCTGGCATGGACCAGCCACAGGTTTTTCTTTGCTGTGTAGACATACCCTCTGTGTTCCAGTAGTGTGCACAAGCCATGGTGGTGGGGTGGGAGATGATTCGTTACCCCATTGACTCAGGAAGCAAGACGTTAATATTCCCTTCTTCTATTGCATTAGCTAGGATTATTGTGTTCTTTGCTAGGCACCTCATTACTAGAAAGGTTTTGACAACTTGGCGGGAGTCCAGTCAAAAGAAACCAAAAAAATGAGGTTGTGGTGGTGGAACAATTGAACTGTAAGGAAGGATTTAAAAAACCGAAGTATGTATAGTTTGGCTATATGCCAACTAAGAGAGGACATAATCTAACATCCTTTTGAAAGGTGTAACGAGGGCTTGCCCCTTCTTCCAACTCCCCCAGGAAATTCATTACACCAGCTGAGATTCTTACACTTTGGTAGAGTATAAATAGATCTAAAGAAGGCTGTGTCTTTCTGACACCACCTTACCCATCAACAGTAAATTTGACCTTATGATTCTGTGATCACCAGAAAATATAGTATCAGATATTCTGTGAACTCTTACCAATAGCATCCATCACAGCAAGGAGAGTGGGGGGACAGGAAAGTCTGGCACCAGTTGCAGTGAAGAATGTGGACCCTGACAACATATTGAGTAGGCATATTTTTGAAAGGAGAGAAAGTTTAGCTGCTCCTCTGCCCTCGTCCCAGGTTCAAATTCACCTAATATAATCCTGGCCTAGAGGTTTGTGTATATTGTAGAAGATAAACAGGAAAACAGATCTTGCCTGAATAAATGGGTTTTTGGTTTGTTTTTATTTATTTTTTTTTTTTAAAGAAAAGAGACCACTGTTGTTCTGTGAAAAAACTAACAGATGGCAGTGCCACAATTCTGAAGAAGAATATTGGATTTAAAAGAACATTCCTTTTGCCACACACATTTAAAACTTGGACGCAAAAAATATAGGATCCTCCACTGACTTTAGTGGCAACAGGAACAGATTCAAAGTGTGGAACCATCTCCAGTGAATCCTTTAGAAATTAGCAGCTGAAACCAGCAGTGGGGGCTATTAGGTGTCTTTTGGCAGGCAAAGAACTACATTAAACTGCTAATTTTGTGCCTGGGGCCTAGATACTACAGTGAAGGGCTGGGGTCCCTGGGCACGGGCCCTGATGGCCCAGTGGCTAATCCACCACTGTGTATACTGTATTAGAACTTGTATTAGAACTTGCAACGGCATTGGCAAAACGGTTTATACACTTTACATTTTCACCTTAGCAAGTATATGTCAACAAGATTCAATTGTAAAAAGGATGTTCCATTGTAGTGTATCTGGTGCAGACTTTCTATACTGACGGGAGAGCACTCTTCCATTGGCATAATAAACCCACCTCCGCGAGAGGTAATAGCTATGTCGGCAGGAGAAGCTTTCCCGTCAACATAGTGCTGTCCACACCAGTACTTAGGTTGGTGTAACTTGCATCGCTTATTCACACCCCTGAGCAAGGTAATTATGCCGCAGTAAGTGTAGTGTAGACCTGGCCTAAGTGAACCAGAAAACAGCAGGCCTGGACCATGTATTATGGTGGTTAGTTTGTTTGATTACAGATTTAGCACAGGGCATTTAGGAGAAATAGCCACCTTCCAAGAAGTGTGCTCCCCCTAAACGATATAAGAGCCATGCTTAGCAACAGTCTAGAAAATGTATAGGTATAAGGTTATGGCTGTGTCTTCTGGGGCCATTGGGCAAGACGTTCCAGATTCACTCTTCTTTAATTTTGGCTTTTTAGGAGACTGTGTGAACACTGTTGGCATTTGCAGTACTCCAAAATGTGGCAGTCTGGAACTTGTCGAGTATGATCATCCTTTGAGCATTTACCCCATCTCAACACCATTCCCATTAGTTCCCTACATCTGTTGTGAATGTCCTGAAGCCACAGCATGGCTGCTGAAATGGAACAGGACAGAGAAGGGTGGTATGCTGATAGTAAACATTTCAGAGTGAAGTATTCCAACCCAGTTTGACTCCTTTTGCTAAGTAGTACAAACAAACACTAAGCTCACCCCCAGAAAACTCTTAACTGCTATGCAGAACTACCTTATGGGTTATTCCCATTCTGATGCTAGGGCCCTATTGTGCAAACAGAGCTGTCAATATATTGGTCATGGGAGCTATTGTCCAAGGGATAAATCAGCATGTTCAAGTTTACAAAGTAAAAAATCACCCCCCCAAAACCCCAAGAGATATCAATATGTCAGTCCCCAAACACTAAGGGCAAAGTCTTTACATGTTAAAAGGTATCCAGTGCAGCCAAATCCTCAGCTGGGTGATGCATTTAGGTATTGAAAAGTGCAGTCTAGCTAGGTTAGAGGGATTTTTGCTCAAGGATTTATAAGTATGTATTTAAAATAAACCTTTTCAGTGGTAAAGCTGTTCATTTGTCAGGCTTCTTGAGTCTAATACAGTTTTCCAAGGACTTTTCATGCCCCATCATGTGAATTCATTGCTTAAGATAAAGCACCGAGGTACTCAGGTGCCCACCATCACTCTATCTGAACACCTCATACTTAAGAATGAACGTATCCTCACAACTTCCCTGTGACTTAGTAGGGAGTGTTATTGTTCCAGCCTTACCAGATGAAGGACTAAGGCAGAGAGAGGGCCAGGTTTTCAAAAGGATTTCGGTACCTAAAAATGCAGACATGTGCCTCGCCTGCACCCAAGTCAAAAGCACCCAAGCAAGTTAATGCCTAATTCCTGTTGAAATCAAGGGTACGGCATGAGAAATCAATGCAAGCTAGGCACTTAACCAGCTTAGGCACTTTTGAAAATTCCATTAGGCATCTATTGGCATCTTTAGCTGCCTAAATAGCTTTGAAAAATCTGTCCCAGAGAAATTATTTGATGTTGTCTAAAATCACACAGGAAGTCTGCCTTAAAGCCTGGAATTGACTCCAGAGCTCCTGACTCCTAATCCAGTGCCCTCCACAGACATATATGTATTCAAGATTATGTGTGTTTAGAGGCTGACAACATACACCTCCACTCTCTCACTGAATTTTAATCCTTTTTTTTTCTCAGTTTGCCGTGCTGGATTTGTATAAGAATTCTGCTGTTGGCATTTCTGCCCTTTGAATAGGTGATCCTTGTTTGATGGATATATTCGTTGCCCTGTCAGGTATTTAGCACAGTCTGCTATCTCACAAATGGTTGCTTTTCTGTTCAACTGCACAGGAAGGCCATGAAGACAACACAATTCATGAGACAGGCTTGCAGAAGTATTCACGGGGTTTGCATTTCACTTACATCAGAGTGGCATTTTACCTTCTGCTGACAGGCTGGGTACTCATTTTTCTTTGTAGCTATGGGTTCTGTTTGAACAGATTTGTGGATTTAGGCTCCACGCTCTGAAAGGAGATCTTATGCTCTTCCTGCAGTTCCTGCCCAATGCATGCAGAGAAGCAGTTTGTGGGCAAGGGGTGATAATGTTTTTGATTGAACCAGAACCTTTCTTTAACCAGAACCCACCCATGTTCTTCTGAATTCCAGCTGATGAGTCCCAGTGCTCTGAGTAAGATAGCCAGATTGACCTTCTCACTCCCTTTCATTGTCCCTCTTTGCCAGTGATGAAACTGAGTCATCCTCTTTGAATGTCCTTTTTTTTTGTTCGCTGCAAAAAAGTGAGACTGCGGATTTCATCCCAAGATTTCTTTCATGACCATGTGGCATGTTAATGAAGCCATTCCACCAGGCTTTCTCTGCTTTTTTTTTCTTTTTTTTTTTTTAAAGCATTGCTTTGTAATTACCTGTTCATATTTCAGCAGCCTGGACTTCGTGGCACATACTGGAGATAAACCTTCACTGTAATGGCTTTCTAGTAAGACTATCTCTAAGCTAACGTTCCTAAATCTTGGCAATCTCCTTATAGTGTACACTCTGCTATTAAACACAAACTCTTCACTCCCCAGAACCAGACTGTAAGTGGAGTGCAGCATACATGGTTGGGTAATAAGATACTGCTGATATGTTTTAGAGCAAGGTGCACTTTTACTTTATTTATGAAGATAGACATGGTGGTTGAGGGCTTAATCACAGCTGATAAATCATTTTAAGAAAGCCTATTAGAACCATATGCTGATTCTTTGCATTAATATGATATGTCTGTTGCTAATCTAATAAGACAAGGTTCTCTCCCTCTCTTCCCCTCCCTCCACCCCCACTCCTGCCGTGTATGTGAACTCTTTTATCTGTTTAAGTGGTACCATTAATAAAATGAGGTGAAAGGAAGAGGAAAAAAATTCCAGTGTGAGCAAGCTGTGTGTTTCTGGTCATCTTTGTTTAGATGGAATTCCAAAGCCACTGTAAAAAAAACCTGAGAACAGGAAACATATCAAGGTTTTGGAGAACAGTGCAATGGCCTTCACTCAGCATAAGGTAGTCATTTTGGCCCAGATGGTTACAATACTGTAGCAAGAGACTGGGAAGTGGAGTAGGCACACTGACATTTCAGTTACCTCACCTTTCCTGTGCTTGAAGAGGTCTGCTGCAGGAACAGGTTCCATGGCTCTCTAATGAGATCCACATTGGTTCAGTTAGTCAGTACCAAGCCTTATTTATCGCTTATTGGTGCATTCACTTGCAGATCTTTTCTATTATTTCCTGATTGTCTCTCTACACTTTTTATTATCTTCCCAAAATTCAAATGCTAATAACTGCATGATTTATCATTTATTTATAGCTTCGTCTAATGCTTACATGGATATATTTAAAGGATTTCAAAACAGGAACAACTATTGCATGGGCTGGATTTTTTTCACTTTGCATACCTACCAGCCATCTATTTGTAGACCTCCCTGGGGACTCTTAAAGCTTTACAGTTGGGATCTCTACCCTGCTTCCCCTCTCCCCAAGTTTCGTACTATATAAATAATGGTGATTGTTATTATATGGAGAGAATGTGTGGGTAAGGACCTTAATTTTGAGCTCCAGGCTTAAGGCAAATCTAATAAAATAAATATATAAATAAACAGGGCACATCATAAATCTAGTGGGGCAAGAGTATTTTCACAGCAAGATAGAAGATCCAGATCTGAGGTACTGGGAATCTGTGGCAGTGCAGAGTGGGAAATTTTGAAAAACTAGCCTTCAGCCATATTTATATACATGTTTAACTAGGTTTACCTTTTTCAGATGGCCTCTAAACCCATTGCGAGGTACATGTGTGAAAACTAGCAGAGTGATTGTATTGTACCCTCTAGAGAATTTTGTGGAGGAAAGCAAGTAACCATATCCTGCTGTCATTAGTGTCACTCACACTATTCACATTCACCATCACTCCACTGTAAGTGGGATCCTCCTTGCACAATGGTGTCATACAATAATACTTGAAAGTGTGTGAGAGTCTAGTCACATGTTCCCCATATATGACTTTGATCAGTGAGACACCTTTGTACCCTGGCCAGGGACATCCATGAGCATTTCTAATGGGCCATGCCTCAGTATAGTTCTTTCTAGATAGGAGTTAACTCAGTTTACCTGGTCTATACAGACAGGGACTAAATATAAATGTTTCACTCATAGGCCCTGAGAAATGTGCAGTAGTTATCCAGAAACACGTTATGTCAAATCACCCAGGGTTACTTTAGTCAATATCCTCTTTAAGAGGCCACATGTCCTGGTGTTTGTTCTGGGAGTTGTTACATTTCTAGTGTAGCATATGGATTTGGGGACGGATTTGAGAAACATTGTGCATGAGATCTTTGGGAATGGCCAAATGAAAGTCAGGTGGTTGAGGGCAAAAGGCAACTTAAAGCATTCCTTTTGTCCTAATCTTGGTGCTGCGTATTCCACCCTCCTTGGGCTACGTTGGAGCAGCCAGTGGGCTGCTCTAACTTATGCTAATTTTCACTAGCCATAAGGGGCTGAAATAGTAGCCCAGGGACATTGTGACATAGGAATGTCCCTGTTTTCTAACCATACCCCTTTTTGCTGCTATGCCGGCAGCAAAGAGGATGTGTGCCTCAGTCAATAGTGGTAACATGCATGCACAGATCAGCACATATAGAGTGAAAGTACGTTCGAAGCTCAAAAATCAGATCCAAACTCCAGACCAGGTTTCTGTCCACTGCGACCCAGTATGAAGAGGTGTTTGAATCTGGGATTTTGTTTAGCCTGTTATTATACAGACAGGGCAAGCTGCAAAATTTAGATTTGGGTTCTGATCCTAAGAGCTAAGGAATGTTCAGACTGGTTGATTTAGGTCCATCTCTAATCCATATATTCAATCTCCCTCAACCCTGTTGACCTTAATCCCAAACATCCTTTAAACTGGTAATTCAGGTAATTTTATTAAAATAGTATTTCACTTTAGGATTTTTCTTGTCTTTTATTTTTCCTTATCAGCCCCGTGATGGACTGCTGAGATTGAGCCTAGTTTTCACATGCTATCTTCACCAATTCATCTGCTTAAATTTTGCTTTAGTTTTGTGATGGTCTTATTGCAGAGTGAGTTGGTGCAGATTCCTTGGTGATTCCTGACAAACACAAACAGAAAAATTATGCAACAAACGTAGCATATTCCATCTACATTTGTCAGACTGCAAATATTGCTTTTTAAAAGCATTGGTTGTGGGGGATGGGGAAAGTGATTTTTATTTCTTGTTGAGTTTGAGAGAAAAAGAAGGTGGTTCAGCGGGTGGGGACTGTAGGGGCCGTTTTGTTAACTTTATTGATAATTCTGTGGTGCATCATGGTAATAAAATTAAAGAACTAGAGGAATGTGCAGCAGCTGGAATAGCAGCTTCTGAGAGTGAACCGGAGCAGTGAACGGACCCTATTGCAGTGAATGAAGCCTATAACTGGGTGTTCATTCTTTTGATCCAATTGGAGTGGGTTATATTTATTCCTGGTGCAACTCTACTGACTTCAGTGGAATTTCACAAGGAATGAATTTGGCCCAGTATAGCTTAAGCAAAGATATGAAGGAAAAATCCTCTCAAAGACAAAATTGATGCTCAGGTCTTGGAAAAGTGCAGTTGCTGAGTGCTTTTGGGTATACATGGAGTTTCTGAAAATATGTACCTCTAAACTTTTAACTACATCAGAAAGGAAGAAGGGTGCATTTCAAATGCTGTTTCCCTGTTCCAGCTTTTCTCTCACACATACACACATACTTCCATAGAATAACAGTCTCTTATCAAATAGAGAGTAGCTTTCTCCCTTCCCTGACATGAAGATGACCCAGGAGTGTGACTGGGCATGGTCTCTGGGAAGAGAGCCTGTGTCAGTTCATCATGTGAGTGCACATGTCAAAGTGCAGATCTGCCTGTCTGCATGGGGCTGAGGGGTAGGAGGGTTTAAATATTGGAGATAAAATGAATTCAGTGGTACAGTCTCTTTTAAATTTCTACAACCTATTAGTCGCAGCAAGCTGCCCTTATTGATTTTGGTAAGAGAGGTCACTTTTAATCCTCTAGAGTGAAAAGAGCTGCATATGTGTGCTCTCCCTAGCATGACATTAAAATTCACACAACTCTGCACTGGCTCTAGGAAAATTCCCTAACCCTAGATGGATAATTGCCTTGCCTTTCAATGGGTACAAGCTCCCATCCATAACACACCAAGCCAGAATCAGCATGAAAGGTTCAAAATGTTCATGAAGGAAAGTGCAACCCCCCAAAAGCCGAGAAAACGTATGCCCGCGCTAGAAAAGCTGCCCCTGTGGAAATGGACTATTAGTCTCTTTCTACAGACTATTAGCCTGTTTCTCTCTCTGTGTCAAAAAAGTCAATATAGAGTTGTGATTATCATATAAAAGGATAAGCCGAAGCTGATACTTCCCTATGATTATGAGGAAAACTTTATCCTGGCTCCTGGCCCATGCTAGTTTTGTTTATATTCTTCAGAGTACTGAACCTTTGAATGCAAATTGAATAGTCCTACTCAAATCATAAGTGTGTCTCAAAATAAACAAGAGAGATGAACTCTAATTAGTTCCCTTTTCATCTCCTCCGCCCCTACCCCTGGCCTTGACCTGCTTAATGATAGTCTGTGGCATCCCATTATTAAGAGAAGATCTTCCTGAGGAAAAATGTGCTTAATGAGGTTAGGAAATACCTCATGGTCATGGAAAAGTAGTATTTTTTTCCCTTTCTTTGGAGATCAGGAAACCGTAACTGTCCATTTTGATTTTATGCCAGATTTTATTTGGAAATCTGTTCTTGAAGGTCAACAGGATTTCTATGAGTCTTGGTAAAAATGTACACTCTAATCTTTAGGAATGTTTGTCTGGCTTATCGTGTAAGCTTTGCATTCCCTCTCTCTTTCCATTAGCGCTAGCTTCTTTTTTATCATCTCCCCCAGAGCCGGGAATTCTCAGCCATATTCAAATACGGTGACAGACACTTGCAACTGGTTCTTTTCAGATGAGTCCCATAAACCTTTGTGCTGTTCCCTACTGGAAGGGGAGGTGCTGCTAGCATTGGCACAATAAGTGATGGGGTGCTCTTAGCAAGTTACTGCAGCTGCTGTAGAAGACCAGAAACAGGGAAAAGCAGGAGACTTGAGCCCTGTTGACTGATGGTGGTGACTCCCAGAGGCAGGGAGTGGTGTGGGACTGTGTCCCACAGGCTGAGGTCCACTGCCCCAGTGTTTCTTGTTAGTAGGTTGAATCTTGCCTCCCTAAATGAGGGAAATCTGGAAAATAAATCACCCAAAATATCTTGAGAGGATAGAAAAGACCAGGCCCTGTGGAGTCTCATTGTATTCCCTGTGTTTATAATCATACTTGAGACCTCTATACTGTATCATACTTTCATAAGAAGCCTAACATATTTTACAATTTTAATTAAATAAACTTTGCAACATTCTTCTCGGTAGAGTTTAAAATAAGAGGAGAGGTGTGTGTGGAGCACAGCTTTCCCTTCTTGCTAAGAGAGAGCTCCTCTTCTTGTCCTTTCCTTCTCATTTGAAGGAGTGCTACTCCTTCTCTTCCTGTCTGTTGAAGGAAAGAGGGGCGTCTGAAGAAGGAACAGCAGTGGAGCTGGTGACAGGCTGGAGTGTCTGGGTTTCCCAGGCTTCAGAACAATAGATGATGCAGCAGGGATAGGGAATGAAAAGTTGTTCAAGCTGCAAGTACAGGAAGCTCTGTTCCCTCTTCCTTCTTCCTTTTGCCCTTCAGGATGAGAGAGATGCACCATCACTTCTCCCTCCCATCCAAAGAGAACAAAGGATAGAAGACACCCACCCCCACTGCCAATTCCTTCTTATCTCAGAGTTGAAAAGACAGACTAGCTAGATCTTTAAGTGGCATGGATGGGAATGGAGGGCAGGGTGGAAGGAGATCAAGGGGCAGAATGGAGAAGAGCCATCAACTTTGACTTAGGCTGAACTGGCAAGCCCAATCCCTGCTTCCTGAGCCCAGGTGAGTGACAGTGTCAGAGTTACAGAGAATAGTGGAAGACTAAGGGCTTGGCTACACTGGAGAGTTGCAGCACTGTAAACCCACCACCAGCGCTGCAACTTACTCACCGTCCACACTTGCAGGGCACATACAGCGCTGCATCTCCCTGGCTGCAGCGCTGGTTGTACTCCTGCTCTGCCTCGGGTATAAGGATTGCAGCGCTGGTGATGCAGCATCGCTCCGCAAGTGTGGCCACCAAAAGCACTGTAAATTGGCCTCCAGGGTATTAGGAGGTATCCCAGAATGCTTGTTCACAACGAACTGGAAGAGTGGCTGAACTCTTGGCTCCCCGGAGCTGCTTATCTAAAAAACAAACACAGCTCCTGTTTGCTCTAGAAGAGGCAGGCAGGGGAATTGCTTTGGAATGTTCACAGCTGTTTGCTTGAGCAGAGAAGTCACACGGCGGAGGGGGCGGGGGGAGTCCGTGTTGAGCAGCTGCCTATGTGGTCTGAAGGCTATTTAGGAGTGCATAATTTGCATTTAGTGAATAAGAGAGGGGTAGGGGAAGGGGTCGAAACTTTTAAAATGATTGAAGGTAGGTGCTGTGTATCTTCCAGTCCTTAGAACTTGCAAGGCAGGGAGCTGACACAGTGTCAGCTCCAAAAATCCACTCTCTCTATCTCCCCCACACTCCCTGTCACACTCCACCCCACCCCCCTTTTTTGAAAAGCACGTTGCAGCCACTTGAACGCTGGGATAGCTGCCCACAATGCACCACTCCCAGCAGTGCTGCAAATGCTGCAGATGTGGCCACACTGCAGCGCTGGTAGCTGTCAGTGTGGCCACACTGCAGTACTTTCCCTACACAGCTGTACAAAGACAGCTGTAACTCCCAGCGCTGCACACCTCCAAGTGTAGCCAAGGCCTTAGATGGATGAAAAGGAAAAGTTAGTCACAGGCAAAACTGAAAGACACAGACCAGCAAATACAGATGGAAAGGAGAGAGAACGGAATGAAACACTAAGGTAATACACCAAAGAAGTCAACTTTTTATTGTATTGGAAGGGTGAGGCCAAAATATTGCAATGAAATACTCATTAATGGAGCTGGTCAAAATACTGTAAGATTGGGAGGTGGGAACTGTGAAAATTCCATTGACATTTTTTCCTTTTATCAAGGATTTCAATTAAGATTATCGTTGAAAAACTGAAATTCAGAAAATTTCAACCCACTGTCCTTGTGGATATTTAGTTTAAATGTCAGGGAACATAACTGTACAAGAAGAGGAGGAGACGTGAGAGACCTGATTATGGATGGGAGATAAGGGCAGTTTTCCTGCATAAAGGGAAAGGAAGAATCTGCTCTGATTTTATATTGTTTAGGTTTGGGGTAAGTGGGTCGTTGTGTTGTATTTTTTTGTTTTATAGTCTTCCTTTTTTCCTTCCCATTTTGTGTGGGGTATATGTGCCTGTCTCATGGGATATCAGAGTGTATTTTGTGTCTGATGATTTAAAAATCCAATACAATTTGCCATTGACAGATTGTTACCATTAAATACTAGTTAAAGCTCTTTGCAGTCAGCTTTTGTGTGTGCATGAAATCTTTTAAATGTCTCCATAATATGGGAATGTGTATCAGGTTTTTCAAAATTTTCAGAAGAGCCCTTAATTCCCCTCCCCACTCAAAGTCCTGCTTGCAGTGGTACTGGTTTTCCATTTTGGTCAAGTCAGCTATTCTTTGGCTGGATATTGGCCTGAACCCCTTTCAGGCACATTTTCTTGTTTTGTCTCCATTTGGTTTTTTTTTTTGGCAGCCCATCTCAACCACTATTTCAGCAAAGCACTTAAAAACATGCTTAAGTTCCATTGACTTCAGTGGTTCTTAAGCATATGCTTAGCTTTAGGCATGTGTGTAAATGCTTTGCTGAATAGGGATGGACTGCTGGAACTGAACTTTAATATTGAGACCTGGAATGACAGAATCCAAACCTCCCATTTTAATGTATTTTAGCTACTGCCTGTTTAGTACCGTACATAACTGTTAATATGTCAATTTTGCAGATGGGTAACTTTAAGTTATGGAGGAGTTCAGTGACTTGCCCAAGGTCATTTAAGAGTCAGTAACAAAAGACTGATTAGCTTCTAATCCCCCACTGCAACAACTTGCTTTTCCTCCAAAAAACTCTTTGTTTGTTATGTGAAAAGGAATAATTAGTGGTACTCATGTGATGAATAAAAATGTTAATGAGGTTTCCTGTAGGAGATAAAACAATATATTTAACATATTTCTCATTAATAAATTCTGAAAAATAGCTAACTCTAATTAATTTATTTTCAAATCTGTGTTGCTTGTAGTACCCTTGAAGAAGCTGATCCGTACATTTCTCATAGATCTTATGTTTTTTTTCCAGTTGTCAGACATCCACATTTTTCTGTTTTTTTTCCTAATGGAACTTGGAATGACCGGGGTTTGTATGTCTGTTCTCTTGTTTGTGTATCAGTATCATCAGCCATGTCAACACAACACAAGAAATATGTGATGTTCATGCTCATCCCCTATGCAACCATGGATATTTTCTCAACGTTTCAGTAAGGGAGTGCTTTTGTTTTTCAAATAAAAAATTCTAATCCAGATGATATTCCTATTGGCTTATACAATTAAATACTTTTATTGTCCAAATCATGGCCCAGCGTGCGAGGTGGCACAGGAGAGGGCGTAAGGTAGCCCCATATTCTCTTGCATTAGCTACCTGCATCACAGATAGCAGCACGGGATGGGAAACAGGCTCTGTGGAGCTAATATATCCCTCTACTATGCAGGTGAGCTGGAGGAGTCAGGGACTGGAAAAACAGCATTCATGGCTGAGTGCTTAAATCAGCTTCCTGCTAGTGGACAAGGCAGATGGCAGCCTGTATGGAATGAGTATGTTTTACCTGTTCTGTTGGCAAAGTGTTAAATACAATTTAAAAAAAAAAAGAAAACAAAATTCTATTGTTTTGTTTTAAATCACTCTTTGTTTTCCTGTCACATTTCAATATTCAATTCCTCTCCTCCCATCTCGAGAACAGCTAATCTGTATCCACCACTTGAATAACATTATCCTGACAACATGGCAATGAAAGGAATCCAGACAACAGGGATTCTAACAATGCCCGAGGGCCCCAGGAATAGGAATGCCCTGAAAAAATGTGCTCTAATCCATCTGCCCTTCATATTGTCGTCTCCCTATCCAATTTACTAGAGAATTTCCCACTGGCGCTTGGCTTGTTCCCAAATGAGAGTGTAATCTTTAAAAGATTACACTGCATAATGAAGGGACAAGGAGCTCTTTATTAACTGGACTTGGGAGTCACTCACTGTTAGGAAGGGCAGATGGATGGACTGTATCAGTGTCTCTCAGCTCCGCTCGCTACCCCTTCTTGTCTCTGTGATAGGATGGTAAATTGGGAGGGGGCAACCACCACAACCGGACTGTAGGAAAAAAAAGAATGCAGGTTATGATTAAGGCTTACTCCTGTAATATGGTGGATTATACCATAACTATAACATTACTAATACAATACCACTGCATGTTTAAAATTTCCCTTCATGTTCCAAAGTTGATCCATTCAAGGTTAATATCATTTAAAGAATATGAACACAATAGAACGGATCTGAGAAGGTAAGTAATTTACAGCACTGTCTTTATATATATTGCGTGGGCCAGATCTTTTTCAGCTTGACTTCAAGAGAGCTATGCTGATTCATGCCATCTGAGGATCTGGTCTTCTTCCTGACTGGTGGTAGTTCTATACTTTCAAAAAGGAATGTTTTTAAAAACTCAGTGAAGAGGACCAATTCTCTGCTTATTGGCCTGAGAGAACTTGTTCAAAGGCTTGTACAGCAAAACATGTTAATGCTGCATTCTTTATTAAACATCTTTCAAAATTGTTATTTGATAGCATAAAACACTTCTAGTGCCAGGTCACTCCCAGGGCATTGTGTCTTTCACCATCAACTCTGGACTTTCTGCAGCCTGCAGCATGATTTCACTGTCACCTCTTAGGTCACAGGCAGGGCTGTGTCCAGGAAAACTTGAAGTTAGTCTATTTCAAGTAGTATTGACTGCGCAGGGCAGTGGATATCAAGCTAAGTTAATTCTTCAGGGGTACTGATTTTTTTCTTGTTCATCACCTTCTAATAACTATATATGGTAATACCCTTTTGGAAGCTTCGGAAACACAGCACAGAATAACCATAAGCATTAAACCTGTTGGCGACATGGAAAAACCTATCGACACTCTAAAAAGAGAGAGAGAGAAATGTATCTGAACAGACTCTCTCATCCACTGCGAACCACAGCCTGAAAACCACTGCCTTAAGGGACTTTTTCTAAAGATGAACTAGAGTTTCGGACATCAGGCAGCTGAGTGGCTAAGGGAATGCCAGCGCTCTTCCCATTCTTTGCTTGAATGTGAAACTTTTGCTAGGGTGGGAGTTGCCTGATGTAATTTTTTTCTTTTTTTTGTAACGGGCCTTAGCAAAACATCGCAGCCCAGAGAAAAACAACACTGACAGGGAACTTCAGGATAAGCGCCAGATGAAGTCAAGTTATCTTGCAGAGAACAAATACAGCCAATGTCACATGTGGGTTGCACATTCTCAAAGAGAAAACCAGGTTGCCAGGTTCACCCCACTGTATTATAACTCTCTGATAACACTGGAGTTGCATAACTGATCAGTTTGGCCCCTTGTGTGTATTGACCATATGTTCGGCCAGTCAGCTTGCTGAGCCGTTCGTGGCAGCTCTCCTTCATGCTGCCAATGTAGAGCTAGAGTCAGTCTTGGATTTTGCAGGCTTCTCCAAAGTATTGCAGAATGCAGTGGCCTAGCAGTGGTAAAGCTGCCCATTGAGGGTGCTGATGATGCAAGGAGCATGCAGTCTTCCCTCTGCTGGGAGTGGGGACTTGGAGCTGACGTGTGCAGTCTCAAAAATGGGGAATTGCTGACTGGGGGAGGTGTGACCAAGATGGGTGGAAGGTCATTGATTCAGTGGATTCCCTTGCTGCTGTCCACACTCCTATGGAGTCCTAATCAGAGCATAGCAGCGTGAGCTGGTGCAGAGAAATGCAGTTTACCCTAATTTATGAGGGAGTAAAAAAAGAATTTTCCTTAATTTCAAGCTATTTGGGATATCAACCTGCCCTCCAGACATCCACCTTGGTTCCTCTCTTGGATACTAGGAGATTTACTGACTTCTTTGTGATGGGTGCATTTGCTTGAGCACCTTTTTAAAAACGCTACTTCATAACATGGCCCAGTGTTCTAACCGCATGCAGTAATGCATGGGATAGGCTGGAAATTTTGAAGGCAATCAGATCTATGTGCACTTTTGTGTGTTCACTCCCACTGTTAATAGGTAATAAAGTATTTTAGTGTGTTTTTGTGCCTCCATGTTTTTAACTGTTGCAAAGATAAAGGCATAACATTTTCGCAGCCATACTAGTGTTGTAATTCTATCTATAGATATTGGTAACTTTATGCTGCTGGATTATTTTTCTGTGAAAATTATTATAACTGAAAAACTCTGTTTTTTCCAAAAGGAAACTTTTCACAAAATATTCAACATTACTGCAATTTTTGTTAAATTTTCTGTCACTTTTTTTTTTATCGATATGTATATCAAAATTGATATTGAAACCATTTTCAAAATCCATGATTGGAATGTTTGGGTTACCCAAAACTTGGCTTTCAGTGAGACAATTTGGATGTTGGCAAAAAATAGTTTGGTTGAAATAATTTAGAAAACAATTTCTGTTTAAAAAATAATGGAGTGGGGGTGCAGTCTGAGGCAGAGAAAGGGGACAAGCACCCATGCAGAAATTAAAAAGTCAGTGTCTACACCTTGGGCTCATCTTTTCTTTTCCATTTCTCTGATCTTTTCTTTTTCCTTTTCAGTTTCCTTCCCTGAGGTTGACAGTTCTGGAATTTTAAAATGCTTCACATTCTACCGAAGCAGTGGGCAAATTTTTTGTCCTGTGGGCCACATCTGGGTATGTCCCGAGGGCTCCAGCTGGAGGTGCAGGCTCTGGGGTGGGGCTGGGGATGACAGGTTTGGGCTATAGGAGGGTGTTCCAGGCTGGGACTGAGGGTTTTGGAGAGCGGGAGGGGGATCAGGGATGGGGCAGGGACTTGAGGCCTAGGAGGGAGTCAGAGGTTCAGTGTCCAGTGTTTACCTCAGTCAGCTCCTGGAAGCAGTGGCATGTATCCCCCCCCCCCCCAGCTCCTACATGGAGGCTTGGACAGGTGGCTCTGTGTGCTGCCCTGTCCACAGCCGCTGCCCCTGCAGCTTTCATTGGCTGCAGTTCTCGGCCAATGGGAGCTGTGGGGGCAGTGCTTGGGGCGGCGGCAGCGTGCAGCGCCCCCTGGCTGCCCCTACACATAGGATCCTGAGGGGGAGACATGCCACTGCTTCCAGGAGCCACGCAGAGCTGTGGCAAGCGTGGAGCAACCCGACCCTGCTCTCCGGTGCGAGCTTGAGGACTGGATAAAATCAGCTGGCAGTCCGGATGTGGTCCGTGGCCATAGTTTGCCCACTCCTGTTCTTAGAGGTTCTGTCTAAAAATAAGTTTTATTCTGTACTTTTCTGCTCTCTTTTTTTATTAGAAATCAAATACTGTACAGTAATAAAGATGTAAGCTGGGATTGTCAATGAACCTAAGGGAATTAGGCACTCAAATCTCACTGAAATTCAATTACAGATTAGTACTTAATTCCTATAACCCCCTTTGAAAATTGCAGCTGCAAATATTAAGCATGGGTAAGTCAGTTCTGATAAAATAAGAACTGACCTAAACCTTTGCCCAATTCTGGAACAAAACCTTTGAGCTACGGAAGAGTTCAGTTAACTGTTAAAAGTTATATTTTTCATTTTTATTCTCTTCTGAACCTCTGGATCCAGCTGGGACCAGATGCTGAAATAAAGAAATGCTGAGAATAAAGCTCCTCCTGTATTGCCAACATGATTGAAATCAGAAAGTACTGCTGTTTGTTCTTGAGAGAGAAGTTGTAAATTTCTTAGTCTCATAGCTCAGCTAAAAAATTTGGACAGTTGGCAGAACCAAACCTCTTGAATTTTGTTCGTAGTACAATATAGATTGTAAGCTCTTTTGGCAGGGCCCCTTTTCTGCTGGATGTTAGTAAAGCATGTATAACATTGGGCCCCAAAGTAAAGTGCTACTTTAATACAAATAATGTATAAAAAAAACTAATTTTTGAGCCTTACATGAGCAGAATCTTTGGGTTTGTTTAATTGCAAGAGTTTGCATATCCAGGCTCTAAAACAGCACCTACTTTCATAATAAAATGCTAGTACGATGTAGACAACTTAGCATAGTGCTGCTTTCTCAGTTTACTATGTCATCACTTTCACAGATTATTATGAGGGTTGGAAGGGACTTCAAGAGATCATCTAGTCCAACCCCCTGCTCAAAGCAGGACCAATCCTCAAATGGCCCCCTCAAGGATTGAGCTCACAACCCTAGGTTTAGCAGGCCAATGCTCAAACCACAGAGCTAGTCCTTTGCCTCTCCCCCAATAGGTGCTAATACTATATAGGTATAACAAGCTAATACATCCAGTGAGGCTATCAAAGTGCATAAGAAATCATACATTTTCATAGGAAGACAACCATTGCCAAGAGCATGTTTCCTTAGATAAAAAAAAAGGTAGCTGTTTATAAGAACGGCAAGGTAACGCCTGGACATGTCTTCTAAAAAGAACAGAGCTGGTAAGAACTATCATTTACAAAGTACAGAGTTGTTTCGTGTAGATATTGCCCTGTAGAACTATAACTAAAGGAGCAGGAGAGAGCGAGATTAACATACATAGTCTGCTGCTTGGAATACACAATATAAATCTCTGTCCTGCTCTGAGCTGTGAATGCCTCTGCAGGAGTTATAGTAACAGACAAATTAGCATAATGTAATTGGCTGGCAAGGTCAGCCCCTCTCCAGGAGCATTAGCAATGTTTACTGTAGGAAGAGACAGACAAAGTATTGTAGGGTAGTATTTTGTCTGGTCCCTTTCTGAGGGGACAATAGTCATTTTAGGACTTCATAGATCACAGCACTCCTTATCAAACCTTGGTGAAGTTTCAAGTATCATATTTCCTCCTTAAAACAAAACAAGAGCAGCAAAGATTTTCCCTCTCTCTCACAAATTCTAAAGCAGAGACAGGAATATTTTTCCCTTTAAAACTCTGTGGGCTTGTTTTTTTATCAATAATCTTTCTCAGAATGATAAACTAGCATCCTGCCTGATGCCTAGTAGAAATTGTCATGAAGCCTTACAGTTCTGATCTAGAATCGTAGAAGATTAGGGCTGGAAGGGACCTCAGGAGGTCATTTAGTCCAACCCCCTGCTCAAAGCAGGACCAATTCCCAACTAAATCATCCCAGCCAGGGCTTTGTCAAGCCAGGCCTTAAAAACCTCTAAGGATGGAGATTCCCCCACCTCCTTAGGTAACCCATTCCCGTGCTTCACCACCCTCCTTCATAGGAGTCAGTATACTATTTGCTTTCTTCATACAAGATCAGGAGTATGTCATTACTTTCTGAAGACTGGTTTGTCAACTTTAGATATCTGGTCACAGCAGCACCCCACTAATTCATGCCTAAACCTGCAGCTAACAAGCCATCCCGAGCAGCTTTTGTTAAACCATCCGCAAACTCTTTTATGTGGGCTGCAGTAATGGGAAGAAAAGACCACTCAGTAGGAATGATATGAGCCTTCCTGTTGATATCTCCTTTATCAAAGAAATATACCTAGCTAGCCACTAGTCCTCACTTGGAACCCATGCCTGAATCATGTTCTGTTCTCCCAGATGAGACAGAATATACAGCAGAATCACAAGTAATTTGTGATTGAGAAGTTATTTATTATTTGAGGAGGAGTGAAAAATGAGTAACTGGTTCGTCATGCTTGAGTTGGCCACTTCCTCACTGCTGTAGAAGCGTGTGCATTGTGTAGTATTATTTTCCCTGGGATGTGCACACCTTAACAGTGTTTATGAAATTATGATGGAAATTATGCATGTACATCAAGATAAGTGTTTTGCTTGTTAACATTATCAAATATTTGAATATAGGATAGCATGTTTGTTTTACTCTCCATTTACTCTGGGCAAAACAGAGGCTGCATGTGACCAAGTACACACTCTTTTGTGTAAGCTTGCTGAGTTCCATAGCCTAATTTTACAAAAGTGACTAGTGATTTTGGGAGCCCAACCGGAGATACCTTAAAAAGGCCTGTTTTTCAGAACATACTGAACACCTTTGTCTGAAATTCAGATCCTGTAAAGGTCTCTCTAGTTGGGCATCCAAAATCACTAGTCATTTTTTCAAAGTTTAGGCTCCATCTATGCTTTCCTGTTTGCTAGGCACCAATGACAATATTTCTATACACTATACTGTCCAGCTATTTTTCTTTTGACATTTATCATGCTCTTAAAGGGCTAAGTAAGCAACACACAGTAGACTTTAAGATTCATCAGTTCTTTTCTAGCACTGTTAGGGTGGATGGATATATTCTTCTGTCATTGGGTCAGACTGGTTTTCAAGTGTACCTGTACTCCATGCTCCTCTGTAGAGCTGCCTGACTTTTCATAAAAGTTTTCTGTTTAAAGTGATTTTATTGTGCTTGATTCTGTAGATATTCTATGTTATGTTCAGAATAATTTAAAAAATGTTTTTCATTCATGCATCTCAAAGTGCTTTAGCAGCATTATAAGTCCCCTTTTAAATACAGGGCAGTTGTTACACAGCAATGTTAAGTGACAGTGACTTTCTCGGGGTCGTACAATGAATTTCTAGCTGAGCCGGGAATAGAATGCAGATATCTGTCATCCTATCCCTCATATCTGACCTTCAGCAGCTTTCTTGAGTTTGTGTGAACCATCCTCATGATCTCTAGTTCTCCAATCCCCAGTACACTTAATAACTTCCCATTCCATATTACGCTCTGACTACTGATCTTACTGCCTTTCTGCTTTTTTAATAATTCCTCCCTCAGCAATCTCCAGTTAGAGTGTGACCTTTCTGATATATTTTAAGATCCAAACTGGAAAGGCAAATGAAAGACAGGATGGATAACAGCCCTTCGTCCTGAAGGCTTTATCTTCCTTTGCCTAAAATAGAGCTGAAGGAGGGTTGTCCTCATGCATTTTCAGTTCCTTCATCTATGCTTATTTCTTCACTGTTGTTAGCCAAACATTCTCCTTTCTCCTGGCTTCCAGTATTGTCGTTAACAGCTCAAACAATGCATTGATAGGATGTGCACACATCTTTCTCCTTTACCTCCTAGAAGTTGCCTCTAAGTTGGTTACTGTATTAGAGAGGTAGCATTTGAACCATATCAGGAGCAGCCAAAGCACCCTAAAAGTGGGGGACAACAGGTGCCCGAACCATGGCCCTGCCTTTGTGGCACCCCTTCTTCCTGAATCCCCATCCTCTCACTGCCTCTTCCTGACCAAGAGTTCACCTCCCCCCCACTCCTCTGTTCCCCCTCCCCTGTTGCTCACCCTTAGGGCTGGTAAAAAGTGAGAGGACCATGGACCCCTGCTTCCCTATTCCGGTGCCCGTGAACCCTTTATGGCAGAGAAATGGTTCCATGCTCTTTGAAATTGGCACTGTCACCTTGCATTCCTTCAGCCCTCAGGGCTATGAGAACCTCAGGTAAGGCATGGACTAGAGATGTGTTACTATTGTACTAATGCATGATGCAAGAAGTGACACTGACTGTACACAAAGGATGTTAAATGCACGCAGCAAAGAAAGTAGGAAAAATTGTTTTTCCTTAAATCTCAATTGTAATACAACTAGGTGTTGCTTGTAAGAAAGATAAGTATAAAATATTCAGGCAGAAATGTGAATTTCAAGTTGATGGTGTCTCTTTAATTTAATTTTGAGGGTGATGCAACTTTATTATTGAAACAAAACACAGTTACAACATCAGAGTTATCCTTGCAGCTCCATAGAACATTAATATCATTGTCTGTTCTGCCAGTTTATCTATCCCCAACTCTTACTGTACTTGTTCAGAGTTAAGAGTCCTTCACTGAGCAGTACCTCTAACCAGGAGAATTTAACTTTTGAAATTTTCCATTCCGGTTAGCTAGACCTAGGTAATCTGGTAGCCTTCCTGCACTCAAACATTTTTTAAAAAATTACTTGTGATTACAAAAATTACAGGTTATTCTTGAACCCCCAGTTTGTGCTCATGATTCCAAAAGTTTCCTCGGTCCAAAAAGTTTACTTTTTCCCTCCAAATCAATAACTGCTAGTTGGTTAGACACCGGGGTCTAGGATGCAAAATCCATAACTTGTCCTCGTGAATCTTTCTCTGGATCCCGGAGGACTGATGAGTGAACTTTACCCTCCAAGGAACAGCAGAGCAAGAAATTTTTGCCCTGCTCAGCTTCTCCTTAAGAGCATCTCGTCACTCACAGATCCTTAGCCAACCCAGTCCCTTGACTTCTCGACCTTTGAACTTTGGCTAACAGTGGCCCATGCTGATTTTTAGGCCACCATTGGCCACTGTCCTGAACCTTCCTTCCCTCACCCACCCCTCATTGTATTGCACCCTATGATGCTTCATCCTGCCTGTCTCATCAAAGCTGCTACAGCGAGAGAAGCTCAGGAGAGTTTTTAGTATAAACATTTTATTACTGGGCTACAAGCATTTTCTCTTGACCTCTTATCAGAAAAGTTACGTCTATTGGTTTGCTGTATGCAACTGCCTGAATAGAAAATTGTGTGTGTGTGTTGTAGCTAGAAAGCTTGTGCTTCTTGACCCAGCAATCAGCCTGAAGAATGCTCTTGTCATTGTATGCAGTCAAGAAGTCACTGCTGTAACTGATGCATGATACCAATGAAATCAGTAAAGTGAATGTCACAAAATCACTAAATAAAGCTTAAGAAATTAGATGCCAAAACATTGTCCAGTGAATTTGCTACTAATAGTCTAGAAATTGCTCCTCTAACATTGAAAAGCACGTGTTTAGCTAGTGGTTTCTAAAGACTTGTAATTAAAGGATTGCCCCAGGATGTCTACTTCATGTGGATAAAAACAAACTTCTTGTAAAAGAGAAAGAAACGCCAATTTTTCGGCTAGCCACTACCTGGTTTCCAGATCTGGCAGTCACTTCTGTATGTCTGAGGGCTTGTCTACACATGGCAAGCTGGAGCATAAATCTAGTCTGCACTAGCCTGCCGCTCACTAAATTTCCAGGCGGACCCTATGGCTGCACACGTTTCCTAATGTGCTTTGATCTCCCCCACTTTGAAACGGGAATAGATTAAAGCTCATGGGGAAACTTTTAGCGTGTGGCAGCAGGACTCACATGGACACTTTGGGTACGTCTGTGCAGCAAAACCAGACCCACTGTGCTGTCTTGGAGCCCAGATCAACTGACTCGGGCCAGTGGAGCTTGTGCTACAGGGGTAAAAATAGCAGTGTAGAAACTCGGGCTGGGGCTGGAACCTGGACTCTGAAACCCAGCAAGGGGAAAGTTACCCGCAAAAAAAAAAAAAAAAAAGAAGAAAAAAAATCCAGGGCACCTCCCATCCATTACCGAGGGCTCAAGGCATGATCCAATCAACATAGGCACCCCCACCTTTTCCTTTCCACGGGCTCAGGGTGTAGGGCACTTATCCTTACCCACAGGGCTCAGAAAGAAACCTGGTCAGTTTAAGTACCTGCCCTTTCCTTTGGGTCTGAGGGCTTTACGGGTCTGCGGAACCTTTTCCCAGTGAGAGAGCCTTACACAACTGTGCTCTAAACATCTATTTATTAGCAACACACACAGAATACATAGACCAAGCAAGTGTCTTATGCTCACCACTCCCAATATACAGACAAAATTGACCTGATGGCCAGTCAGGATCCTCTCATCTGGAGGTTTCCAAAGATGCCGCTGCACATCACGGTCGTGCAGACGAGTCAGAGTTCTAGCAGCCTGATGTTAAATTCCAGTCCAGTGATGGTTCCCAAACAGCACTGTTTTTCTGTTACATTATATGGGTAAAACTAGCTACCTCCTTTAACTTCACTAAATGTATCACATTATTCAGTACTCCTAGGTAACAAACTTTAACCAATCATGCACTGGCACCTATGTTTTCTCCTCCCTGCTCAACTCTTTTTACATTTTTATCTCTCATGCCCAAATTGTAACTTATTTATGACCATCTCTGTTTGTGCAGATGGTCAGCATAAATTCACTGGTCAGAGCTTATCTTATCTATTTTACCAATTTTTGGGGTCTTTTTGTTTCTTCCCTAAACTTCTCAGCTCCTGGGTGTCTCTTCTTTACAATCTTTGGTGTTATAACTCTTGTTAGGGGCATTCCTAAGGTGGGGGCACCTTAGCCGCAGTGGAGCATTTTTTTTTAATTTTAGTGGTGAAATCCCTGAGTTTCACCCAAGGCTGGTTTAGTATTGGAGTGAGTTAAATCTCAGGCCTATAGGGGAGGGTCTCAAAGCCTGGTCTCCTGCCTCCAGCCCAAGCCCCAACGTCTACACTGCTATTTTTAGCCCATACGCAAGCCCCATGAGTCCAAGTCTGTTGACCTGGCCTCAGAGACTCGCTGCCATGGTTTGAGGTTGTGTGTGTGTGTCTGGACATACCCAGGCTAGTACAGGGTTGATTTACACCCCAGCTTGCCATGAGCTAAGTGTTCGTGTAGAAAAGCCCTGTTTGCCCTATAAAAACTGACACATACCCATTTTGAGTGCCGATTTTGTATGTGCAATCAGTTTGTCTTTAAAAATACAAATAAATAATAATGGCTGTGCGAAACCAGAGGCTCGGGCTTATAATTTAGCCTTCTGAAAATAGTTTTCATACTTCTTAATATAATAGTGAAGTAACTACGGTGTAATGTTGAAGGCTGAGAGGTAGTGTGATTTAATAGATATGGCACTGGACTGAGAGACAGGATCCCTGGATTCTGTTCCTGACTTTCTCATTGATACACGGTGTGATCTTGGGCTAGTCACTTCCTCCTGTATTGCCCCCTTCCATCCTTTGCCTGTTTTGTCTGTTTAGATTCTAAGCTCTTTTGGGACAAGTACTGACTCTCCTAATGTGTCTATATACTGCCTAATGGAGTGGGGCCCTGATGTCAGTTGAGGTCTTTAGGCACTATTGTAGTACAATTAATAAATAATAAGCTAATAGGATGCTAGCAGATTTCTTTGGGGTTTTTTTACACTGATCTAATGGGACCATGCGCAGACCCTCAATATAACATTATAGACATAACACAGTTTTTCTTTAAACAAAGTTCTATAGAGAATGCATTTTCATGTAAATACATTCTTTATAGAAAGGTTTGTTGTTTTTTTGTTTGGTGTTCCATCTGCTCAAGGAAGTTTTTTAAAAAAGCTAAACCCAGCATAGCATATAATGTTTCATTAGCAGACATAACCTTGTTTATTTGCTTTTTAAAATTATATTTACGAAAGGAAATCAATTTGCACCACTGACATGTTGCCAGATTCCTGTTTATAAATGCTACAATACGCAACTGGAAGAAAAAAATACTCAGTTTATGACTTTATCATTAAGTTTTACAAAATTTGTATATAGGACCATGCAGTCAATTGTATTTCCCTCGCTCTGCAGCTTCCAATTAGCAGGATGCAGTGCAGTATCCCAGTGCAACATATACTAAATGACCCTAATTGTACCATGCACATTTAGTGTTACTGAGGTTTATTTGAACATAAGAAGCTCTTTGTTTTCTGTACTGTTTGAGTGACTGTCCCAGGCAATTGATTGTGTGTGAAATAAATAACCCTTAGCAAAATGCTGCATAGCTGTAGTAAACTTGGTGTCATAAGCATGCAGTATATCTTTTTTTCCCATAGGAAATTATTTTCCTTTTAAAACTTAATCTATAATATTGACATTGGTGAGATGTAGCCTTGCTGTTCCAAAATTTCTTCTTCCTTTAAATGTTTCTACTAATTTCCCCCATATCATATTTCTTTTTTCTTTCCTGTAGTGTAATGGCTTATCACAGGTACATCTGGTGCATATATTGTATATTACTCCATATGTAAAGAAGGCTTCAGAACATATGTCAAAAACGTAGTCTGCAGAGATATACCGAAAAGGGCAGGGGTGGATTGTTGGGGAGGGAGGCCTGGAAGACAAGGGGCATCTTTCAGTATTCATTTCCACTGGTAATTAGAGGGCACCACTGAATGTCTGTAATTAGATCATGTCACAAAAATTAAGATAAAAGACCAAAAGCAGTAAATCCCCTGCATTTTCCTCAGGATATCAGAGGAGTCAGAGAGCATTTGATTAGGGCTAGCAGCCACAATGAACAGTCAATGTGGGACTCTTAACACACCATAGAAAGGAGTTTTTGATGTAAAAGTTTTCTCTGAAGGGCACGAGGAGGAGCCCAAAGGAAGTGACTGTGCTCCACTGAACATACCAAGGCAGATTCTCAGCTGGTGTAAATCAGTAGGGCTCCACTGAACCCAACAGAGCTATGCTGATAGCCAACCGCTGAGGATCTGGCCAGAAGATGATTGAAAAATGACTGGTATTGCGAGACTGGTGATCTAGAGAATGATGTTATAACTTGCCAGAAACAGCAATTACCTCTGCGCTCCACTCCACCGGCAAATTCACCAAAACCTTCTGTGGGCCTGCACCTGTCCCATTGAAATCAATGGAACAATTGCTTTTGGGTGAGATCCCCACCCCTGTTCTGGTCCCTTTGTGCTGTGTCAAAGGGCTAGAGCAGCATAAAGGGGCCCTAAAAGCCCCTGCTGCTGCTGGGTGAGGATTCCTCCAGCATGGCACTGAGGAGAGAGCTGTAAGGCTGCCTCCTGAGAGGAGGCCTTCTTGAGCCTTCGCGTAGAGGGTGTGTGGGAGGCAGGACCGACTGGGGGTGGGAGGAGGGTTTAAGAGAAGCAAGTTGGGGATGTGCTACAGTATTCAAAACTATGGTGGTTCCAAGCTGCCCTGTATCCCATAGGACAGGGTAAAGGAG
This sequence comes from Chelonoidis abingdonii, assembly GCF_003597395.2. Taxonomy (NCBI): domain Eukaryota; kingdom Metazoa; phylum Chordata; order Testudines; family Testudinidae; genus Chelonoidis; species Chelonoidis abingdonii. Next base: position 67,969,463 of record NC_133770.1, read on the forward strand.
CTTTCTGTAATGTAACTAGGCCACTAGCACTGTCTTAAATTATGGTGGCAGCATCTCCAGCCCCTAGAGCAGTCCGGGATTGGAAGGGCGCAAAGGTGACTTAGCCTTATCCCCTCCTCCCCCTGGGCTAAGAGGTCTGTACCATGCTTCTGAGAACTTGTCTTTATGAGCTATAGCTTGAGTTTTCCCTTAACCCAACTCTCCTCCCCACATACAAATCTCTAGCTTGAGTTAGGTGGTGCCTTTTAGCAGGCCAATCAGGGGCATGGGTTGAAGCTCAAGTGCTGCTGACACTCCAGCTGGTAATGTAGTGGAGATGCAGCAGCTAGAGTTACAACATCTCATCACCTGCTAACCGAGTTACACTGGGCTGCTCATCAAATCACTCAGTGTCACTGGAGTATTGCTTTGCAATGTGGTCATTCTCACTCAAGTTAGGCTAGGCTGGCATGTGGAATAGCTGAAGTATAGTAATGCTAGCTAAATTTTTCAGTGAAGACAAGACCTTAGAGATGCAGCACAGAATTACACCTGTTGACTTCAGTGGATCAGGCTTTAGTTTTTACATTTAGAAAGATAAATTCAGTATTATCACTCAACATCCTTAACTGACCTTGATTAACCTTTCCCCAGACTGTGATGCACCTCAGGAAGGCTTTCTGATAACATCTCGTAGAACTTACTCTGTAACCCTGTGTATAACGTCTGTTACAGGTATGTGTGTACGATAATAAGGATAAAAGGAAGAATTTTAAAAAGAGTTCCTTATTCGTAATACGTCCAAATAAACCAGTATCTCAAAGGCAGCTCTCAGGGTCTCTTTTCTAAAATTGTTAAACTTAACTTTCCCCCCACCCCTTTAAATGAAAAAGGAATTTCCCCACAGGTTCTGTGATGGATACCTAGGGTACAATTTTCAAAATCGCTTGAGTGACTTAGCCTTCCATTTTTCAAAATAATTTAGTCACTTAGGCTCCTGAGGCCTTTGACTTTCAGTTAGATTTAGGCTTATTAGCCTACTACGTAACTTAGGTGCTTTTGAAAATGTTACCGCTAGTAAGATAGTGTCCAGATGCTTTGATCATGGGTGTACTATGAATGCCTACAAAGATAGATAAGTATATCTTCAAGGCCTGATGACTTCAGTGAGAGTAGGATTGGTTCCCCTCCGCCACTGGTATATCTGTTTATTACTTGTGGTTCTTGAGAATACAGCGTATTTTGTAACATTTCCCCCCCTTCATAAAATCACATTTGTAACATGTCACTGAACAGTCCTTCCGGAAGTTCAAGAATGCAGGAATACACTTAATGCTCCTGGTCATTCAATCTTCAAGCAGTTGTGCAGCTAGCTGTGATGTGTATTTGGGGAGAAAATACCAGCGCCCCCCACAACATTTCTCCTCAGTTCTGTGATCTGTCACTAGCAGCTTTAAAAGAGTGTCACTTTTATATTCTGGCTGTTTAGTAAGTATTTCATTCTCTTTGAAATGTGTGAGAAATAGATCCTTTAGCATCACTTTGGTACTTTTATGTGTCGACCTTTTTAATGACTTCATACCTTGCACGAAGGAAGGGAATTAAATGGACTTGAGCAGTCTGCAATAGGATATTCCTAGTGCTCTCTTCCTATGCTTAATGTTACTACACAGCATTTTTGACAAGTTCTTTGCTATGTGCTTAATGTCCTTTTCACCTTTTTAGTGCCTTTTCCATACAAGCTGTACAGATGTTATAGTTTGAAAATGTATTTTATTACACTCTTCATATACTAACTTCTACCCTGTTTCCTGCATGCCCATTCTTTTCTTATTTCCTATAAACTTTAAATTGCCTTTTTCCCTGTCTCCTTTCCATAGCATTAGCAGAAGAATTCTTGCTTTATTGCAATCAGTTTTTTTGTGCCAGTTCCTCTGTTGGGGTTGTGCAGTGTGTACGAGCTCATACACAGTGGTACAAAATTTGGCCCCATTGTTTATGGTAGTTCAGTGGATGGGTTTTGGGAGCAGACAATGCAGCTGTATTCTTTGTCTTTATCAGAATTGATTTAAACAATGAGGAATTAAAATATCAATTTTATCACCAGGCAATTGTAGTGAGGAGATTTGGTATCTGGATTTTAAAAGACTTTCCTTCCCAGTCCAGAGAAAGAGAGGGAGAATTAACATAGAGTTAGTGATTTTGATCTTTGGTTACATATGGCTATAATCACTCTGGTGAAATATGTTGGTATTAAATTACCATAGTTGCTCTATAATTTTATTTGACAGTGGCCTCCAAGTTTCTGAGAGAGAGAGATCCTTAGTTGTATTCTAAGCAGGTCTCATTCAACGATAGTGGTTCCTGAGTTCTAATCCATTTCTTCATGCAAAGTATCCGTGTGTGTGTGCGTGTGCGCAGTTAAGGCTTATTTTGAGGAAAACACACATAATGCTCTCATTTAATCTCAATATGTTAATGAAATTGAAAATTTCTGTGTGTAAAGTAGGCTAGAAGAATATTTTTAGAGAGTTAAGAGTGTTTGGAGGATGGTGATGACTTAGAATATTTCTACTTAATGGTATGTGTGGGCATTAAGGTTGGTATCAGAATTGTCTATGTAACCTTATTTTAGCTTGTGATTTCCATATTTCTTAATGGTTTTTTAATTTATTGTATTAATGGATATGTTCAGTGATACATTTTCACTTGAGTTACACATAGCAACCTTAATAACTTAATGATATTTTCTGTTTTGAAAATATATGTATGTACATGGTACATTTATTGCAGAAACATACAAAGTTGCAATGAGCCAGATTCTGCTTCCATTAATGTTAATGGCAAAAGACCTATTGACTTTAACGGTTATAAAATATTTTGCAAAATACCCATATGTTGTATGCAGTTGGTCTAGGTTATAGATAGGAGTCCTCTTTACCAAAGAGTGACTCTTGAACCACTGCAGAAAAGCTCATTTTGAACAGGAAACTCCTATCTGATTTGTTGCCCTTTGTGTAAGCTGGTATGTGCTATACTTACTAAAACATGTATTGAAGACTTGATAGCTCAAGGGAATAGTAAGTGGACACAGAGTAAGTCTGTGGTCCAAACTCCAAGTCCAGAGGTAGTGAGCAATGAGTGAAAATCAATGTCATTTAATGGGCGCTTAGTAGCCAATAAAGAATGAATCCATATTCTGTGTTCTGCGTGCTAATGGATGGGTATCCTTATTGCAAATGATATCAGTTGGCTGCCTATTGGCAGTCTCAACAGAGGAGTTACTATTAAGAATGGAAAGGGTAGTTTATCTCCTGTGACTGTTGAATCACTTGTTTCTCTGCTTTAACTACCACTAGGATGTCCAGTAGTGGTGTTTGGGATGTGATATGTGCACCTGTCCACTAGACCATGGAAGAGAGACCCCTAGAGACTTCTGCCTCTAGAAGAAAAGAGATATCAGACAAGCCATTGAACATGGGAGAAAAATGTTTCCTGAGGATTTGGGGAATGTCTCTTGGGAACATAAGAAAGGGAGAACGCTGTATTTAGCCCCAAATCAGTCAGACTCAGTGGTCTATCATCCTCTTGTAGGGGACAGGGAATTCCTATTAGCTTTCAAGGAAGTTATGTTTATATGTCTCTTTGTGCATCAAGTTTATATATAATCTATAGATCAGGCAATGTACTTAAAGGCTAAATAATGTTAAATATTTAATGGAGCACACCTGGCCCAGGGGCCTACTACAGAGGCTTTGCACTGTTACCCAGGGAAGAAGAGAGACCTAGTTTTTTCTGTTCCCAGTCCTAGTCTCTCTCTTCTTTGTTGAGACTTACTGGGAACTTTGACTGAGGCACTGTATTTAACCCCTGGAGAAAATAAATCCTCATGTAGCTCTTCAGGACAGAGACTGCCTTTTTCTGTGTCTCTCCAGTGCCCAGGTCAACAGGTCCCATTCCTGTTGGGAATGCACATATATAATAAAATGATTAATAATAACATAGCTCAAAAATGTCCTCTACTGGATGGTCTGGAATAGTGCCAATTAGAGCTGGTCGGGAAATTTTTGACAAAACAGTTTTTCACTGGGGAAAGGTTTCTCAGGACAAGGATGGAATTACTGGTGTGAGAGAAGGGTCAAACCAGCCAATCCCCCATTTGTTAGGTCTCCCACATCTCAGGTGAGTGCCTTAGTCACCAGGCTATTGGCTGTGCTGGGTGATCTCTCTGTTTTTTTGTCAAAAAAAACTTTGTCAAAGTTCTCAATTTCATCCCAATGTGAAATGGGAAGATTTTTGAAATCTTGCAAGTTTTCACGTTACAGGAATACACTTTTCCATCTAGCTCTAGGGCCAATGGCTTCTGAAGGGAATCTCATCCACTCAGCTATCTTCTCTCAGAGATGTGGTGGCAGTGATACAGGCATGATCCTCTGGCCATCCTGACTGAAAAGCATGCGGAATTTCTTAAAAGAAAATATAATTGGAGACCCACACAACCAAATAAGGATATAATCATTAATTTGGGGTTTCTCTGCTTTACTTCCTTCTGCTGTTATAATTTTTTCCCTTGCTACAAGGGCCTGCAGTCTGTTGAAATAGTGTCTGCATTTAAATGAAGCCTATTAAGATTTTTTGGGGGGAGTTTAGATCTATTTTAGATCTGGTTCAGGGCTCAGCACTGATGCAAACACATTTTGACTGCTCTGTAAATTCATAACCGTCATACAGATGCAAATAATTCTTAGGCTGCAAAACTCTCTACTTGTAAATGTAAGTCATGCCAAGTTTAACATTTCATTGGGAAATCTCAGGCTTTCTTTTTTGTGGATTGGTACCTAGGTACAGATCACACCTGACAACAACACTTGCATTACTTGCAGGGATTAATTCATTGGATGCTCCAGCAGGTATTTTAGTTTTTCATCCCTCATGCTTTTTGCTTATCTTTGACACCCCACTGACAATATGAGATGTTTATTTTAAATAATTATAATTTTCAGACTGCATTGCTAGTTTTTGCATGTAGGCTAACAATTACAGTTATAATAGCTAGTGTGCAATCAAGGCTTGTCATACACATTGTAACTCAAACCATCAGTAACTCAGGGAGAGTGTGAGACAAGTAGAAGAAAATGAAAACATTGAACAAAGGAACGGAAACTCTGACCCCAGTCCTGCAGTGAGCTCCGCCTACGCAGAACAGAAGTGAAGTCAACAGGGATCTGCACAGGCACAAGAGTCTGCATGTGTGGAGCTCATTACAGGATGTATCTTTTTCCCATGTGTGATAAAGTACTCTTTGGCTTGTTGGCCTGTCTTCCTTTACATATTATGAGTTCCCAAAATATACATCCCAATGCCCTACATGGGTGGAATTGGCAAAAATGCGGTAGAAGCATGGAAGAGAAAGCATCTCCACTGCTCTCCCCCCTACTCTGAGTCCAAGCAACTCTGCCCTGCCACACCTGCAGTGCATATCCAGGCTGGAGGAGGAGTTTAAAAGGAGTTCACTTGTGGGCAGCTGGTGGAGGTAAGAAGCTCTGTAAAAGGAGCACTGTGGATGGCCCAGCTGCCAGGGCCCTGGCCTCTTGAGGGTTTACTCGACCTGTTGAGGGAAAAAGATCTTGGGCATTTGCAAGGATGGAGACTTCCTCTTTGATTTATTTTGTTTACATGTGTTTGCTTTCCCTCTTATTTGGGGAGGCTGGTAGGAAGTGATCCAGGGAGGGGGTTACATATCACCCCAGGGGGCAGGACTCAGCCGCCTATCATTGGGCTCTGGATTGGAAACCAGAGGAGAGGATGGGCCTGAGTTCCTCTGATCACCCTGTGATGGGTCTGGACGTGAAAAGGCTATCCCTGATACTAGAGACTCAAGACTACAGAGACCCCATATCCCAGAGAGTTCTGACTCTGGGACTTTGACCAGGTGAAGCCTGAACCCCCTACTGGGCAATGGAACTAGCATCTGTTGGGCTCTACATACTCCAGAAGGGTTGGACACAACTTGTGGCCAACTGGAGGCCCGAGTCACAGAAGGGGACAGATCACTGCAGGGCCAGAGTGGCTGTCAACTGGGGGTGCCAAAACAGAAGGTCACCTGTGACAACCTCACCAGACCACTAGCAGCACTTGTGGGGAACAGACCCCCTCACAGGTCAGTGGCAGCAGTCTAGTGAGCAGAGGTTGTCTGAACCAAAGAGATCTGTGTGGGAATGTATGCTGCTACTTCATGCAAGTAGCTCCTTCTGGACAAGAAGTATATGCAAGGAGAGGAGTCATGCTGCCAGTGACAAGAAGAGGCTGTGTAACATGGCAGAGAGGCCTCATACTGTGTGGATTATGTTTATTTTCTCTGTGGCTCCTACTTAGATCCACAGGGTAGGAATGCCACACCTTCTTCCTGCTCTGTAAAGCACTAGATCTCTCTACACTGAGCAAAATATTTGTCAGATTCCACAAAGAGAAGAGGAATCTGTGTTAGGTCTGGTCTTATGTAACATCCTAATGATCTAGAGCAGCAAATAAATGGCATGTTAGTAAAACTTGCAAATGATACTAAATTGGATGGAGTTGCACTAACGAGGACTGAAATAAAGCAGAGGGACCTGGATAAATTAGAAACATTGGCAGAAAGTTAATTGAAATTCAGCTCAAAAAAATTCAAGCAAATACTATTTATTGGTGAAAACCGAAGCCACAGAGAAATCCTGGGAGCTGGTAATGCTGAAAGAGACTTAGTCATGACGGCAGACAGAACATTTGACGTGATTTTGCAGTATGATATGGCAACAAAAAAGGTCAATGTTTTGGACTATGTGTAGAGAGACATGATGCCTTTGGCGGGAAAGGAACAGTCCTGTGCCACCACTCCTGGAATATCTTTCAGCTCTCTGCACACTGGGTCTGAGGTACTATGTGTTTGTACAGAACCTAGCACAATGGAGCCCCAGTGTTGGTTGGTTCCTAGGCAGTGCTTAGTGCTATATTGAACATGTTGAATTATCACCAGAATATTATTGGCAAACTGGAGATATTTCAGTGAAGAGCAACAAATAAAGAGGGCTGGATGGTTGGGGTTTAGGAGGAAAGATTAAACAAGTTGTAGATGTGCATCTTATATCTCTAGCTTGTCTGGTCATTGATATTAATAGAATATTTTGCTTGTATTATTATTATTTTATTTTATTATTGACATTTACAGTTATTCATTGCTGATAGTTTGGGTTTCACTGCACGGACACAAGAAATCCATCTGGGCTGTGGTCTTGATCAGAAGCCTAATAAGCAAATGTGTGTCTTTCCATTTACTTCAGTAGTTTTGGGATCAGGCCTGAAATGAACACATTTTAGAATTCAGGCCAAGTGGCCTGGTGTCTCTCTGGATTTCTGTCAAATTGTGCAGTCAGGGTTTGGAAATGTGGGCAAGGTGGATAGATAGATACAAAACCAAAAATACCACGTGTTGCCGTATTCACTTCATGGGCCATGCAGGAAACCCCTCTGTCTGCAAAAGGACTTTGAAGCACAGCATAAAAACCGGGATTTACTTTCTCCTGGCTAGGTTTTTTTTGTAACTAGCAAACTATCAGTGACATCGCCATCACCTCTGACCATCATAAACTCTTTGTTGCCTTTCCTGTCAAAGCAGCTTCCAAAAACCTTCCTCCAGAGATCCCAGTAAAGCTGTTTACTTGCTCCTCACTAGCTATGTCTGGTGTTACCAGGTGTTTTTGTGTTTTACTTTGCTTACCTTGCTGTCTCTGTTACACCCTACTTTCCAACATTCCAGTCCTCTTTCCCTTCCAGTACTGCTACTTGCTCAGTGTGGCTTGACATGATCTCACAACAAGCTGGATAGTAGCATATTATTATTATTTAGTATTTTAGTTTAATGTAGTTCCACTACCAAAACTGGCTCAAAGCAAGAATTGTGCTAGAAACCTAGCTTTACTTTTGAATCCTGAGTATTGTAGTCATCATAGAAGATATATGGTACTATTTGATTCTAGGTGGGACAGAAGGGTAATAAGGGGATTTATTTTCATGCCTCTTATCGAATGATGCACACGCACACACATTAGTTGGCTGAGCCTCCAGAAACCTCATGCTCAACAGCATTGGTCTGTCTGTTATGTGATAACTTTTGATTGCCACATCCAATCAATTCCAAAATTTTTAGGGTATGTTCTAGGTATCAATGGACATTTTGGGGCAAATTGGAAAACTGAAATGGAGGAAATGTTGGACACATGGGGTGTGTCTATACTGCAACTAGATACCCACAGCTGGTCTGTGCTAGCTGACTAGGGATCGCAGGGCTCGGGCTAAGGGGCAGTTTAATTGCAGCATAGACATTCGGGCTCAGGCTGCAGCATGAGCTCTGGGACCCTCCCACCTTGCAGGGTCCAAGAGCCTGGGCTCCAGCCTAAGCCCAAATGTCTACACTGCAATTAAACAGCCCCTTCGCCCTAGCCTGGCAAACTGAAGTCAGCTAGCATGGGCCAGCTACGAGTATCTAATTCAGTGCAGTGGTGACAGGTTTCAGTGGTAGCTGTGTTAGTCTGTATCAGCAAAAAAAAATGAGGAGTCCTTGAAGCATCTCAGAGACTACCAAATTTATTTGGGCATAAGCTTTTATGGACTAGAGCCCACCCTCGAAAGCTTATGCCCAAATAAATTTGTTAGTCTCTATGGTGCCACAAGGACCCCTCATTTTGTTTGCTAATTTAGTGTAGACGTACTTATTAAGTCTCTGCTATTTGATTAGCACAGCCACAGCTTCAAACACCTCTGCAGTTTAACACTTTGACACCCTGAATAACTTATCTCCCAGACAGCAAGAAGAAGAATTGTTGATGGAGCAGGGGGGAAATGGAGGGATATGGGGTGCACACAGTCCCTGACCTGTGGGCGATAATGGAGGTCCCTATTATGTGGGAGGGCAGAATGGGGGAGAAGAGTGAAATGGAAGGAAGAGAATAATAAGAGTTCACTCAGATCCCCTGCCATGGGGGAAGAATGGGAAACCCTGCTATTGGGGAGGAGGGAATAGGGGCCCACAGACCCCCTGATAGGGAAAGATTGGGGAACTCTGATATAGGTGAAAGAAGGGAAGGGGAGGAGAGTAGGGGTGTACACAAACCCCCTGCTATTGGGGGGGAGAATGAAGGGGGCCTTGAAATGGGGGAAGAGGAACTATACAGAGCCCCTGGCATGCGGGGGGGCGGGGAAGGTGGCAGTGGGGGCACACACAACCCCTGGCAAAGGAGATATTGGAAGGATTGCATGGATTCCTTGAAAAAATGGGATGGTGGGAGGATGTCTCACAGAGAAATTGTGGGGAGTGGAATAGCAGGATACAAGGAGCCCCTAGGGTGTGCAATGAACTCAGCCTACATAAGCTCCATAGTGTGGTGAGTCCCTATTGGTGGTAGGCTACTGCTCATTCTCTTGCAACACAATCCATAGACTGGTGGTGGAAAGTGCCCTCATAAAGTTATTTTTATTCACCAGCCTTGCTGGGCTCTAGGACATTATTGTTCTAGGACACCTCCTGCATCTAGAAGAAATGGCTTTTTCATGAAATATCACATACTGTTTGTTACTCTAAGACCATAAAACTTGATTCACTTGTCCTTCTAAGCAGGTCTAGTTCTCGGTGAACAGGCAGCATAGTAAATCAAAGTGCCATGCACTCACCGCGAAAATAATTTTCAAAGGAAAATATATATTTTATTCCGTCAAAGGAATATATGCTACACATCCCCATTATAAATCACGAGTCAGAATCACAGAAGAGTGATTAGTCAACTTCCAGGTATTTTCCATTTGTATTGTCCTGTAAAAGTAAATAGATATTTTTCATTTCTTTGTAGTTGTTAGAGTAAGATATATTGACTGGAGGTATGCCAGGAGCCAGCAACTTTTCATTTTTTGTTGACACTTCCAGATTCCTAATTTTAGGCATACAGAGCATGGAAACAAAATAAAATGTTCATTTTCTCTCCCTCACTTCTCACAGAATATCTCGATGCATAACACAGTCGGAGGAGCAATGGCAGGACCCGGAACCCACCAGCTCACGAATACTAGGATGCCAAACCATGACACCAGCGTTGTGATTCAACAAGCCATGCCATCTCCACAGTCCAGCTCGGTCATAACACAGGCACCTTCCACAAACCGACAGATCGGGTATGTCCGTTCCCTTTGTTTTATGTTTTCTCCCTGGCGGTTGTGGCATTGGCCCATATGTTGTGCTCTGGATACTGAAGGGGTATACATAAACATGTGTTGTCCCCATCACTACGCAGGGGAGACCCCTATAATACGTGATGCACAGCATGTGGAAAAACAGCCACAGTTCATGCCACTATTCTAAAGCCAATATCTCTGGTTCTGTAATACTAGATTGTTGTATTTGGATGGACTTCCTCCTTCTTTTTGTTTCTGTTATTAAATTCCAAGTCCAAAACTGTTCTTAAAACTCTATTGGGAAGAAAGAAGACAGACGATATTTCTGGACCATTCTTCCACTGGCTGAGTGCCCTTACTTTCCATTTACTCAGTTGGGAGAAGATGGTGCTCTGCACGTGGCAGGAGCACTCAACACCGTGCAGGATCAGGTCCTCTCTGTTTTGAGCGCTGTGTTTATTTGAGAACTGCCAAGAGACAAAGTACAAAGACAATCTAGGAAATATTAAAGTAAATGGAGTTTTGGCACTGAAGACCTTTTTGAAATGGTGCCTAATTTAAATGATAGACCAATATTTGTTCCCATGTAAATGTGATTTCTAAGGTCTTTTGCTGACTATATTCTTACCGTGAACATTATTGTGTTTACATAAACTTTGTGTTGTCTGTGCCTAAATTTTCAGAACTTGCATGTATAAAAATATATGCAATTCATCCGCAAAATTTACTTTAATTGCACACGGAGTCACCATAACTTAAGATAAAAAGACTAGCCATTTGTAAACATAAAAACATTGTAGATGCCAGTTGTGTGCACAGTTTTTCACATACAGGTCTGAAAACTTGGGCCTGTGTACCTGTGGAACATATAAAAACAGGGATAAACAGCTATAAAAATTTAAACCATTAGAGGTGGCAGAGAATGAAACAGCGTTAGAGAGATATTATTGTTGTTTATCTTTTGTAGTTTGATAGTGCCTATTATATGCTTGTCACAGTCCACATCCATGAAGACGGTCACTGCCCCAAATCGTGGTTCAAGTCATTGTTGATCTGCTTGCAGATTCTTAAAAGTAAAATTTTAGGGTGAAATCCTGGCACACAAGGCCCCAAATGCAGTTATACTGTATGTTTTCACTCCCCCGGGTTTGGGGAGTCCCACAAGGCGACTTAGCATGCTCTTTTGTACTGCAAAGCAGTGCTCCAGAGTGACTCTGCGTGTGGGATTGGAGTGGGCAGTTTGTTTGCTGGCAGGATGTGGCTAGAGGGTCTTCAGACAACATAGATCCACTTGCCCCAAACATGATTGTGGTGGTGGAAATCTTAGGCAATCTGCTACAAAGGAGTCACACACCCTAGCCACATCATAGGGAAGAGAATTTCAATTCCAACCCCAATGTGGGTCCTCTATACAAAGCTTTCTTACTACTATTCCGAAGTTTACAATGAATGCAGCAATGTGTTAATGAATGTGTTTTATGCAAATATACTACGTAGATGTGCCCACATACATTCAATAGATTGTACATTAACAGTATTTAATATATAATAATGTTAGCTCTCGTGGTCACAAATGAAGTTGTAGGATTTAAACACATTCTAGCTGCATTTCCCTAGCTGAGAGCACCTCCTTGTTGGTGTCCCATTCTCTAAATAGTTTGCAGATTTTCAGGGAATGAGCCTCTCAGGCCACGTCTACACTATGGGATAATATTGAATTAGCTAAAATCGGTTTTATAAAACTGATATTATAAATTCGATTTCATGCGGCCACACTAGGCACAGTAATTCGGAGTTGTGCATCCATGGTCCGAGGCTAACGTCCGCTGTATACTGTGTTGTGATTGAAATCAATATATTTGAAAATGTAGAAAACATCCAAAAATATTTAAATAAATTGTATTCCATTATTGTTTAACAGTGTGATTAATCATGCGATTAGTCGTGATTAATTTTTTTTATCACTTGACCGTCCTAGTTTTATACTTGGTGTCCAGTCAAAAAAACTTCATTTTCTTTACAAAACTACTTTGAAAATCATGAGCAGATGTTAAAGCCTGCTCCAAACACATCTTGTAGAATGGATATATCTTGGTCCCATCTCTACTGATCTTCATTCCTGCATTGTGCCTCATTTGCAGTCTCAAGATATCAGATGTTATTTTACGAGATGCTTTGATATCAATCAGAGGATCTTTCATCTTTTGACCATGTATTTCAGCTAATATATACTAATAGGAGGTCAGTATCCTTAACCATTGTCATTCCAGTCAGAGTTTTTGATTGTCCCATTTTGGTCAGGTCATCAGCTACCCTCACTCCTGTATACACCAAGGTGGGTTGATAAAGACCATCCCCCGCTGGGGTGTTCCAGAGGAAATCTCTAGGTAATTGGTCTCTGGCAACCATATTCCCACCATTCTGTCATGTGATTGATTAATATGAGAGTGCTGAAGGCTGTGTCTGGAGATGCTGTGTTGAGAGACATTTGTCAGCATCTTTGTTCTCTATGTGAATGAGACCTGTGACACAACCTCCAAAATATTCCATTCTTCCCCCATTGAAGGTGGTTTTGTTTTTTCCTGGTGTGTCCAAGGAGATAATTGCTGCATTTTGGATATCATTTATTTCCCAAAATCTTGAGCATCCTTGTTGTTTGTCTCTTTTTGTTTAGACTTTTCCCTGTGAGGCCTGCTGCATTTATTCAAAGAACATATCTTGTCAGTTCCATTATCTTCATTTTATCAGTTCTAAATATGGTAAGGATTGTAGTCAGGACTTATCTTGGAGGAATACAGACCAACCAGTGGTTTCAATATTAAGAAACTGATGGTAAAGTCAGAGATGGTCTATAACTAGAAACATAATGACAAGCAGACCAAAGTTTGGTCATTTTGGTTTGAGCCTTTAACAAAAATTAAGATCAAGATCCTGGTGCAGGTTTTGAACACCCTAGAGACAGATGTGTTTGCATCTTGGGCTTTTGTTTGGGCCCATACGTGTGTAAAACTTCAGGAAAGTTTGCTCCCTCCTTCCCTCAAAATGAAAGTGTGTACTTACCTTAAACATGAATTGCCCCGGAGAATATGCCTCTTAATGAACACGAACGGTTATAGAGAGCAACTGAATAAAATTCCTTTGGCTTCAGTGGAAGCAGAAGCAGGCCCCAAAGGTTGTATAGAACCATCTTGTAACAATATTCTGATTTTTATCACAACCACAGATATTTAAGTGTCAAAATATGGCCAAGCCACCTGCAAATGTTTTCAATGGCCAGAGTCCAACAAAAACAGCAAACAGCAATGAAAGTTTGCCTTCAGACCCTGTACTTGGGCTCTGCTCCAGCAAAAGAGGCTGGGACCCACCTGTGCCCATGCACATTTTGTTTCATCGTGAGAAGTGGGTGTGTTTACAACAGCTGGGATACTTGACTGGATGTTGTTTGTCCTCCTTCCTCTCCTCTCCCTCCCTCCCTGCTCTGCCCCATGCTCTGGCTCTGAATGCTTGCAAATAAAATGAGATCTTGATACAAGGCATGGAAAACATGACAGGATGAGGATAGTTAAGAAAGGCTTACTGAGACAATATATACACATTGTTTCAGATAATAAATAGATGCTACTACTGAATAGGCACCGAGTCAAATCAATCAAGAGAGGGGAGGAACATGAAGAGTAATACCTTTAAAAAAATGCAGGGCATTGGCTAATACCTTACCCATCATATACCCATTTGAGAACATGCAGCCATATTATTTTTGCAGCAAGCTGGCAGGCAGGTATAAACATCCCAGATAGTATTTATGTGGTTAGGCAATCCTTACCCAAGGGGAAAAAAATAACATGGGAGGAGTTCTGTAACTAGTAACTACTTGTGCTAAAGATATCAGTCGAGGAATACTTGCAAGTGAAGGGTGTTTTTGGTTGATTAACAGCACATTGTTTGGAGATTAGCTGCACAGTGTCAAAACAGTAAGGCATACCCAGTGAGGAGAGAAAAATGATATAAGACCAGCATTCATCAAAGATATGGAAAGGCAGATAAGCTGAATCAGCACCCTGCTCCAAATATGAGACTTGTATTAGAATGTATAATGGCTGAGTTTGTCATTTTAGTATAACTATATTTCATGCAATCCATGCAGTTCCGTAACAGTGTCTTAACCGAGGAATGGGAAAATAAGAGTAAGGCAAGTTAATGACAATGTGATATTCTTGGTGCTTTATCTGTGGACTTCTTTGGCCAGTGTATAACAGCTTTCTCCATAGTAGTTAACAGTCCATTTAATAGGTGGCTACAGTCTTCCTGGAAAATGTACGCTTCTTTTTTTGAAACTGAGTGGGAGATATAACTGGTACTCATTGTGTCTATAGCAGAACCACTGGTACAATTCTGTAGCTGAAATGGAACAAAAAGAGAGGATTCAGTGTTATTATATACTGAGAACCAATAGTGTGCTTAGCACTTTACTAAACACAGAGGGAGACCTGACCCCAATAGCAATGAGATTAGAGTCTAAAAGTGACAGACAGCACAGTTCAAATAAGAAACACTATTATCAGAGGAACATTTCAAGACAGACATTTTTTATGAAGACAAAGTGGCCATTTGGCACAACATTGAGGAAAGAAATTGTAGCAGTATGTGGTAGAATGGAAGAGTGTGAACAGAGAGAATGGGAGAAGGAATTAAGAGGGTTTTTGGAATGTGGATTGGGAGAAGCAGATCCCTGACGATGAGGATGAGAAGCTAGAATGTGGCAAAGTGAGAGAAGCCTAATGAAGGGTTTAAAAAGGGAGTGAAATCATCAGTAGCTGGCAAGGAAAATTGGTTTATCAGCGATTATGGGTTGCAGAGGGCAGGATGAAAGGCAGGGAGGAAGGGGAGAGATGAGACTTTTTCAAGAGTCAAGCAAGTGGCCAAGACCTAGCTCAAAGCTGTTTGGGAGCCTTGGGGCTGCACAGTCCCTTGAACCATTGGCCCTTGAATAGGCTCTCTGACACACTGAGAAATTGATGCTGATCCATTGACAAAACAAGATCTCCTCATGGTGCGAGTACCTCTGTGTGCTTGAGAGCCAAGGCGCCAAAGGCAGGGGAGCCGTTCAAGCCACTCAGCAGCCCTCCCACACAGCACCAGTACATCTGCCCCAAGATCCCTCCATGCATTCCACTGTCCCCCACATCTCCACTCACTCTCATGGCTGCCCATGTCACCTTTTCTCACCTGCTCCTCCTACTTCCCTACTCACCCTCTTTCTCCTGGGGGAGGACAGCTCCATGATGCGGGGCATGGAGAGTTAGTGGGCACACAGAGGGATATAAGGATCTAATAGGTTTATAGGGGGGCACAGCAGATTAGGAGACCATCTACATCCCCATTCACGTCTCCAAGCTTTGGGAGACTTCCTCATCCTTCCTGGCTGTAGTCTTGGTCCAGTGTTGCATGAGGTATGGACTCTCCCCTTTTCTGCCATTAGTTCGTATCCAGGCTTGAGCTGGAATTCCATCATAACGCTATGAGCAGCAGCCACAAGCCGACACTCAGCGACACTCAGGTGAAATGATTACAAATGAAGCATCCGTAAAAAAAGGTTGTGCCCAATAAAATTCTAATAAGGAAGTATGGTATTTTGGGGGTGTGTGAAATATAGCATGACAAAATTTTATTTCAGGCCATTTCCTGCCCCCTCCCACCACTCCTCTTCCCCGTAGTTGATTGGTGCTTGCCAAGATCTGCATACATACCTACACAACACATGCTTGAGAACTCCTCCCTTTGTCTCCTCCTACTACTTCTCCTGGTTGTTTGCATTGAGAAGATTCATGAGCTGCAGACTTAAATCCTCTGAGAGCCTTCTTACTCTGCTGAGTCAGGAAGAAAAAGAAACCGCGCCAGTGGCTCAGCCAATGTACAATAGGGTTAATAACATCTCTCACACATCCAAAACCATATCCTCCCTTACCTCCCCAATGTCTGTTTCTTACGGTAAGGTCCCCAGGGAAATTCTGGGCAATAAGGTATATCAAGATGACCTTCAGGGGAGTGATTGAAAGATCAGTAGCTGTATAATAAATAGCCTGTCAACCAGGAATGGAGACAGCTTTGTACACTTCTTATCTGACTTTTGAAATTAACCCCTGTACTGAAGTGTAAGTGTGTGTGTGTATGTGTGTATGTGTATAATAATGTGGGTTAAATTTACTAATGAATACTCTCTCTCATTGAAAATGCCTCTGCTAATTTAGAATGAGTCATTAATTTCTCATTTAAAAATGTGGCACCTAAGCTGTTGTGTGGATTTGTGGCGCTGCTTTTTATTATTGTTGTTTTTTCTTACTAGAAGGAAGCTCTTTCCACGTTAGCAGAAATTTCCCTTGTACATTTTTTATCCCTTGAGTTTTTATGTCCTTTTTGTGTGTGTGATTAGGGTGCTGTAAGTTTCCCAACCTTCAGCTGCTATTCTTCCTCTTTTTTTCTATATATTGATGTTTTCTGTTTCAGGCTTGGTTGGCATTCCTAGGCTTAGTCTCAATCTCTCTGTGGAGAAGGGAGTCTTAGGTTGTCTCTTTAGAAAACTTGTCCTACTGATCAACAAAAATGTGATGTTATAGTATACTGGACCTGTTACAATGTCCAACCAAAAGTATTGATACCTCATAGAATTGGGCCAATTCTCACATCTCAGTAACAGTTATAATGTAGATGATACACTTGATAGTCAGGGAATACAGATTTACTTAACTCTGACAATCTATATCTCTTACATACATTCAGTAGATATGTATACTGTACAAATCTTTTCTAAAGGTGTCCTCAAAATTTATAGTAATAAATTTACACCCTGCTTTGAACTAAAACAGATGTAAAATCACTTTCGGGTGGAAAAGCGTCTTGAAGTCACAGTGGGTTTGATACAACAGGTCGAGTTAGATTTCTGCACAGCTGAAGTGCACAGCACTGCTCTTCATCACACAGGCTTCCACTTAACATGCTCTAATGCGTGATCCCAATATGTGATTTATCCAAGTGTCAGCCCCTTCTGATTCGTACCTAATCTGCAGTAAAACTCTAAATCAAACAGTATAGGCTTTTCTTTTTGTCTGCTGGTGTATGTCTGCTCTACCTTCTGCTGTAAAAGTAAATTAATTTGCAGGTTGTGGAGAGCAAACATGCCTTGAGATGCTGCCTCACCCCATATAATTTCAAAGAAATGATAAAATGTGTGGTGGTGGTGGTGGTGACTTGCTAGTAGAAATGAATGAGTACAAAGCAGAGAAGAGATTTATGTATTCTAAAAAACCCTGATTAATTTCTCGCTAGGCAGTAAAAAGTTATAGACTGCTCTGTTTTTCCAAGAGTAGAATCGGATTTGGTATTGATGTAGTATAATAATGTTTACTTCTTTCATCAGTAAACCTTAATTCAGCAAAGCCTTAATGATTATTTTCTACCTGTATGTGATTGAAAAACAGTGATGATTGGTCAGAGAGAGGGTCTAGGAAAAGATGGGTCTAGGAACATTTATGGGTCATATTTTACCATCTGCTCTAGGAATTATTTGGGGGAAGCTCTTTGACCTTTGTTATAGAAGTGATCAGATTAGATGATCACAATGGTCCCTTCTGGTCTTGAATAAATAGAACTCTCCATTAATTTAAATGAAGTGTTTTGCTTAAAAATCAATCTCATAGTGTGGCCCCATATTAAGAAATGTTTGATATGATATTCATGGATAAGTTAAGTATGCATTTTGCAAAGCACTACTTAGTAGGTATGAGTTAGCATGGATTTATCAAAGATAATTACATTAGATAAATATATTTTTTTAAAATGAAATAACTATTGGTGTTAGAGAACAAATATTTTTATGTATCTAAGTGTTCAGGAAACTTTTGTCACAGTTCCACATGAATGGTTATTATTTTAAACTGTCTTAATATGGTACTGGCTAGTAGGTAAAACTGATGGTGAATTTAAATGTGTGCATTCTTGATGGGTGAAGGGACGGTGCCTGTCAGAGAAAACCAACTTCAGAAGAGGGCCAGTCTGATTGTTTTTTGGGAACAATCTCCACCCTTAGATCCTGATCCTGCTGTCACAGAATCTTACTCATGTGAACACAATAGAACTCTGCCAGGGCATAATGTTCCTGATTTATTTTGGAGAAAAACAGAGGGAGAAATCTATGCTGTTACCAACTTTCTCTGGTGCAAGTGAAGTGCCGTGATAAGGTCCATACATATTTAGCAGGACTTCAAAATGTTTTCAGTAGACAATTCTCCAACTAAGTTAAGAAGTGGATTTCCACTTAGCTTTTAGCCATTTGAGAGTTGTATGTGCTTCCTGGGGAATCTTAGTTTGTTTTCTTTTTCTTTTTCTTTCTCTGGTTATTTAACTGTAGCATCCCAAATATCCAATAATATAAATGTGAGGGCTCAAAATAGCCAGCTCAGTCCTTTCCTCTAAAATAACTGAGGTATAGGATGTATGTCAGGAAAATGCAATAGAGGAACATGAATATATGAAATCAAATTCACTTTCCTAAAACGTTGTGCATGTTGTTTTGTTTTTTTCTCTTCTCTGCCTATATCTCTGTACCTTCTCTTTCTCTCATTCCAGCTCCAGTTTTTTCTCCTAACTAGATAGAAATAATAGAGTTAGCATCAAACAGTTCCATACCTGAAGGTTCTATGGCCTGCTTTTGGTTTCTCACGTCTGTGCAATTATTAGGGCTGACAGTAAATGCTTTTTTTTTATGACTGTGGTCAATTTTTCTTTTTTCATATTTCCCTAAATGTCTTATGGTTTGGAATTTGGAATTACTGTTGAACCAGATTATTTAATTGAATTATTCTTGTTCTGCAAATTGTTGTGAGCAGCTCATTGAGAATGCTGTAATTCTGAGAGGACCGGAACTTGCAATCACTAAAGTCAATGGCCACACTTTTCTTGATATCAGAGGGTGCAGGATGAAGCCCAGACTCAGGTTTCTGGTGTTACTATTATTGTATGTGAATTCATAATTTTCTTTCTGTGAAGATTCTCTAGAGTTCACTTGGAAGTCCCTGTTTCCGTGAACTTTCTGGCAAATAAATTTATTCATGTATAATATGTGCAATAATATAACACAGAAAGGACACAAACACCATCAAACTAAGTTTGTCAGTGAATATGTTTTGCAATATGCATCAAATTGTAATAATTATGTAATTATGAACTGATTTTTTTTATCTCCAACCAATTACAGTATACAATATACCAGCTCAATTGCAATATACAATATCGTGTCTGAAAGTATTCAGAAATCAATTAAACATGCATTTCTGCACAGAATCTCATGTTAATGAAAGTCATATCAGAACTGGAGCCCTGGGGAAATAACAAAGCCCACTGAAGATATAGAGCTTTTGGTGAATAATATATGGACATTATTTCTTTTTTATTCAGTGCTGATGTTAAACTCAATGGGATTCTCCCATTGACATGCACACACAACTCCCAATAAGGAAAGAAAACAGCATGTTGTATTGATAAGGAAGAGGCTCAGGTTAATATTAAAGGACAATGTTTTTCTGTGTTACGATAAATAAATTCCAGTGGATGTTATAGATCTTGGACAGTCTATAGAATGTTTTAAACATTACTAAGTTGAAAATTTGCTGTATTTTTTTAGTTTCTAACACATGCAAGCTGTAATCAAGTACAGTTTCTAAAAGTGGTTTATATTAAAACCATAGCATGACAATAATTTAGATTCTGGTTAAGTTTGTTAATGGAGTGGAGCTTGAATTTCTCAGTCATGTACCCAGGGAACATTTGTCCACAGCACAAAAACACCACCAGTTTTGGCATGGCTTATAATGATTGGCAGTCTCTACTGAAGAGAGGTTGGAGATTTGAATGGTACGGTAATATGGAGATATATCGGCAGAGCTGTGAATGGGAAACTTGCACAGCACCTGCATGCACTGGGGTAGGCCTATGTTCTAAATTCCCCATTTTGTATTGTAGAGATATGAACCGCAGGCTTAGTGTCCCTGTAAGAGTTTCCTCTTTGGATATGTTGAACTTCTTCCAGAGATTATTATTGTGAGTCACTCAGTGCAATGTTTTGGGACGTGTTAATGAGCATCAGATGAATGGGCCAAAGATAGCAAGATTCTTTAGGAGTTTAAAAATGTTTTTGTTAAATTAAACAAGCCATTATATTTTAAATATTTATATAAAAATTTAACAAATGAATCACAGATTTAAATGCATAAAGAATGTGGTCAAAATTGAGCCAATTTCCTATAGAATCTCATTTAATATTCTTGATAAGGGCTCATTTCATGTAGTTTGTTCGCCTGAGGTTACATGGTACATGTTTTAAATTCAGCCTGGACTGAACATATGTGATTTAGAGGTTATTAAAATGAGAGCTAGGTCATACACTACCGAGTCTAAAGAACATGTTGTGGAAAACTTTTTCTCTCTTCTTGATTTCTTAAAATTTCCTTGTAGCACATTTTATTTTCTTCTTCCCTTTCAACCATGGATTCCAGGCCAATCTGAAAAAGAGAGGTAGAATATTTCTGAGTTCTTATATGCTGTCTGTTGGGGACATCAGTATCAGAAGCAGGATCATGTTTCTGCTGCAAAGTAATAAAGCAGCACACTGCATGCTGGGCAATTGCAAACACCACTATTGGTGGAAAGTGATATAAGTGAGTTCTCTTGTTTGTGTCACAACACATGCTGAAGTGATGCCACGAGGCATTATGAGGTATGAATTCTGATCTCCATGACAGAGATGAAAATCCATGCTTGTTGCCAGCTTTCCCTTGGGCTCTTTCATAGTTCCATTGTTCCGATATGGAACTTATGACTCAAAGGAGTCACTGAGTTAAAATGTAGTAAACAAGGTTTAGCCCAGTGGCCGTGAGAAAGTTGGTGTCAGTTTCCAGTCTGGGCTCTCTTTCTGAAGGCCAAGCTAACTGGGGCTAACTCGCCCCATTGAGTAGATTAAGGAGCACCTCACAGAACAGTTGTTAGAGAATTTTTCACCTGTTCAAATATACCTTGGGTAACAGACAACATTTTTTCAGAGGTCAAATAGAGTTCTCTTATCCTTCAAAGCCCTGGGGTCTGTGGCTGCTGGTTTTCCTCAGTTCCAGAATTTAGAGGAAGCACAGAGAGATGAGATCTCACACACTTCTGGTACTGACTATCTCTTGCCAAACAAAATCTTGAAGATCATAAGAACATTTTAATTTCATTTTAGCTTTATAATTTTTTCAGTGACTAATAGTGAGGAGTAAACTTAAACTTTGGAAGTTCTCATAGGGCTTGATACAACAAACCAAGTGAGTTCAGTGGGAAAGTTTGGCTGCTTACTGAAAATGTTTTTAAACTAGGTGGGTACTACGTGGGTTAGCAAAATTGAGTTTGAAAATCCACAATTATAGGTTTTCTTATTTAATTCTTGTGCTTCCAGTCTCCTAGATAGTTAGTTTGCTATGGCATGGACTGTCTTTAATTTGCTACTTCCTTGTACATCTTTGTTTGGGGTAACCAGATACTTCCTGTGACCCAAATAATACATAAACATATCAAGCCCCACCAGAAATGCAGAGAGAACAAAAAATTAGGTGGGAAAAAAGACAAGGAAAAAACTAATAATGTTTTCAAACCTCAAAAAAGTTCATTCCAGATTCAGTTTGAATAATGGGTGAAAACATGTTTTAGTCAGTTCACTGTTCCCTATGACTAGATTGGGGAAGTGTTTTTTCAGTCCTCAAAGACTGCATCAATAACCAAAAGCCAACAGACCTTTCCTGCAATGACAATAGATACTGCATAATACCTGTTACTGTTGTATTATATCTTTCCTCCCCCTGCCATGTTCTGCTTGCATGTGATTCATCAGGAAAGCACAGATACTCCTCCTATGTTTACAGGCTTCTCCGTTGCATGTGGACAGAATGCCAAAACAAGGCTGCCAAGAATGTTTGTTTGTAAACCTTGTGAGTGCAATGGTGGAGCTGTTCAATGGTAGAAGAGTGTGTGTGTATGTGTATGTGCATGTGCACACAGCAGGAAATTACTCTGGAGAAAATCATTACTAGTAAGGAATGTTTGATGAGAGAGCCGCAAGACATTGTGGACACTTCTTGGGGGTTTCATGATGAAAGATGTAGAACTTTTCCAAAAGTTTAGAACTTGTATTTTGAAAAGCAAACAGTTTTCTCAAGTGTAAAAATTCCTTTTACTGAACTAGATGACTTTCTGTAATATTTTTTCATTATTTATTTCTTTGGACCTTATCATGCATCTGGTAACTTGGACAAAACTTCCATTAACTGCAGCGAGAACTTTTGTCTAAGTGAGGACTGCAAGATCAAGTCCAAAATTTCTAAGAAATAAATAGCTCTTTAATTTCTATGAGATTTTAGAAACTGTAAACTCTTCAAATTTTGATGAGCCCTTTATTTCTAGACAGTTCCAAATTGTGGTTTTAAGGTGATCAATAGTTTTCAATATCAGATATTAAACTAATTATTTATTGATTTATTGATAATGGAGGAGTCCCAAAATAACTGTGAGCAACTTGAATATTTTTTTGTACTGCTCTTTAAAAAATAAGTATTCTCCATTCCAAAAGTCAGAAAGCTAGCAACCTTAGTCAAAAGGACTTGCAGTTCTTTTACCATTCAAATGATTTTTCAGACCACCAAGAAACTCTGTAAAAAAGATAACCAAAGAACATCCTGTAACCACATACAGGTTATCCGCCGCTCCTCGTGAGCCACTCTGCTCAGAATTGTAGCAGCAGTGTTCTCACATGCGGATGTGGCTCTGCGTCAGAACTGGGCCACAGCAGCAGAGAAGTATGAAAAGTCATTCTTCAATATGCCTTACTTTTTAGTAGTAGGGGTACAGACCCAGGACATGAGCAGAAATATTACTGTTTCATCCCAGAAGGGAATGAGGGATAAGGAACTACAACAGAGGAGAAAGGGTGAGCAAATAATGAGTCAGCACCCCTAAGGCAATACAATGTATTGGCTACTGAGCAGAAACCCAAAAATAGTTGTAATCCAGAATGCCAATCTGTCATTGCAGATTTCATGTTTGGCTGCAACTCTTGTTTCCAGTCAGTTCTGTACGAGACTATTACAACAGAGAACATGCCAATGTGTGTCTGATATTTGATGCATGATATTTGATCATGTAAAACGCTCTGCATATGCACACCGTACACACACACTGAGACTGCAGGATTGCATATGAGCAAAGTCTTTAATGACCAGATGGAACACCCGGCTACTTCCAGTTTGATGGAGGCTGTAGCCCTAAAAGGGTCTGGATTTGTAATCTCAAAAGGGACCAGATTCAAGTGCTGTCACCATACAGTGGAAAGCCATGTACTGTAACTGAGAGCAAGCAGTTCAGATTGTGCTCTCGGATTCTTTGTATTAGTCTTATCAGATCAGGCCATCAGAGAGCAAATAGATAGGTAAGTCTGAAAGACCTCTGAACCCAATTAAAGTTATACCACAAAGAAATCAAATTCATGTGGTTTGCATTTCAGAAAGTTACATTTGGTGGATTGTACTTACTTTTATTCGGTAACCTAATGCAGACCATGTGAACATTTGAAACGCTTTTAACGGTTAAACCAGCTCAAATAACACAGAACCAGAGCAGCAATAAAGAAAGAATTAAGACTGATTGCAACTGCATCCAACATTTTTTTCTCTGTCCCTTGAAGGTATATTTATGTTTGTTGTAATTGTGTCTTCAGCTTTTAGCAATGCAATAGCAATTCTTTACCTTTTAAATAGATGTATAAAACGACTAGTTTAAAATTTGACCTTAATCTGCAGTTTGTTTTTATTTGTGGAGTGTTGCAGGGTAAATCTGGATATACTGCCCAACCAACAGTTTGTATTAGTGGTCAAATACCTGTAAGATGCTGGCATTGAAAATCCTGGGCAAAATAAGAACAAAAATATATGAGACTGAGAAAATCAGTGTTTGGTTTGCAATAGATAAATAAATTGCCTGCTGATTTTCTTGTTTCATTTGCCAAGTGCTTTTAGTTCTCTGTCATTCTATGTTCATTTCATAGGCATAACTAATCAACATCAAACTTGTGCAGGGTTAGTTTGTTTGCTACTTTGTTTCCCTTTTTGCTTACAAAAAGCAATTGCATAAAGATGTTGAGCTCTTTCCCTATGCTGAATATCACAGGGGGAGATGTGAAGGGCTAGCTAAGTATAATAACTTCTTCTTATGCAGTACATTTCATTAGTAGATCTCAAAGTTCTCACACCCCTTGATGTATTTACCCTCACAACATCTCTGCAAGGTAGGTAAGTACCCATTTGACAGATTGGGAACTGAGGCACAGAGAAACTAAACAGGCCTTGCTCAGGTTCACACAGGAAGTTTGTGGAGAAGTAGGGAATCAAACCCAGGTCTCCAGAGAGCTACAGTAGTATTACAACCACTGGACCACCCTTCCTCTGTCACTATTTCCCTCCCCCCCAGTGCTTCTAACTTCGGTAAAGTGGTATAGTTTACCTCCAAAGGCAGTAGGCAGAGCTAGCATTAGGCATAAGCAAACTTAGCAATTGTGTAGGGCCTTGAGCAGCTCCAGGGAGTCTCCTATTTGCTGTGTGTTGTGTGTGGGGAGATGGGTCAGAAAAGTCCTGCTTGGGGCCCTCACTGCACCACCTCTGGGAGGAATTCAGGGGCATTCCATAGGTAAGGCCACGTCTACACTACGGGATAATATCGAATTAGCTAAAATCGGTTTTATAAAACTGATATTATAAATTCGATTTCATGCGGCCACACTAGGCACAGTGGTAAATGTCGTCAGTCATTCCTTCCTCCGGGAAAACATCAGCTGACAATCCTTTCGCGCCGTTTTTCCCTGGATTGCCCTGGCAGACGCCATAGCACGGCAACCATGGAGCCCGTTCAGCTTTTTTTTTTTCCGGCACCGTATGTGTACTGGATGCCGCGGACAGAGAGGCGATACTCCAGCGCTACACAGCAGCATTCACTTGCTTTTGCAATGATAGCAGAGATGGTTACTGGTCGTTCTGTACCGTCTACTGCCGGAGAAAACTGGCAATGAGATGACGGTTATCTCTCCCCCTCTGTACTGTCCGCTGCTATCATGAGTGCCCCTGGCTGAAATCGGCCGGGGGCGCAACGCAAAAGCAAAATTGGGATTGACTCACTTGGGACTGAGTCAATCCCTCCCTTATGGTTTCTAAAAATAGAGTCAGTCCTGCCTAGAATAAGGGCAAGTGTATTAGAGGACCAGTGTATCAGAGCACAGCTGCTCCGTGTCAGTATTCACAGGGGGTGCCCCTGCAACAACCCACCCATTGCTTCCCTCCTCCCCCAACCTTCCTGGGCTACCGTGGCAGTGTCCTGCCCATTTGTGTCATGAAGTAATAAAGAATGCAGGAATAAGAAACACTGAGTGTTTAGTGACATAAAATGAGGGGAGGCAGCCTCCCGGCGCGATGATAGTCCAGGCAGGACATTAAGCGGTGTGGGGGGAGAGGAGCCCAGCATGCTGCTGCTATGACAGTCCAGGCAGTACAGAATCTTTTCTTTACACAGGAAAGGGAGGGGCTGAAGCCCCCAGTTGCTATGATGAAGCTGGTTATTAGCCGTTCTGTCCTATCTTACTGGGAGTAACCAGCAATGTTGGCCTCCGATGTCAACATGTTAGATATTTCATGAGGACGGTTACTAGTCCTATTTGCACCGTCTACCACCGGGGAGGGGGAGAGGGAGAGGAGCGGATACTGCTCTTCACTGCTGCAGCATCGCGTCTACCAGCAGCATTCAGTACACATAGGGTGACATTGAAAGAAGTCAAGAAATGATTTCTTTCCCTTTTCTTTCACGTGGTGGGGGGGAAAAGAAACTGAGGAGCTATTCCCTGAACCACGCCAGACACTGTGTTTGAACCTACAGACATTGGGAGCTCAGCCAAGAATGCAAATACTTTTCAGAGACTGCTGTGGACTGTGGGATAGCTGGAGTCCTCAGTACCCCCTCCATCCATGAGCGTCCATTTGAGTCTCTGGCTTCCCGTTACGCTTGTCACGCAGCGCTGTGTATCCTGGAGATTTTTTTTCAAACGCTTTGGCATTTCGTGTTCTGTAACGGAGCTCTGATACAACAGATTTGTCTCCCCATACAGCGATCAGATCTAGTATCTCCCGTACGGTCCATGCTGGAGCTCTTTTTGGATTTGAGACTGCATCGCCACCCGTGCTGATCAGAGCTCCACGCTGGGCAAACAGGAAAAGTAATTCAAAAGTTCGCGGGGCTTTTCCTGTTTACCTGCCCGCTGCATCCGAGTTCAGATTGCTGTCCAGAGCGGTCAGTGGTGCACTGTGGGATACCGCCCGAGGCCAATAACGTCGATTTCCGTCCACACTAACCGATATTAATCCGATATGTTAATATCGAATTTAGTGCTACTCCTCTCGTCGGGGAGGAGTACAGAAATCGATTTAAAGAGCCCTTTATATCGATATAAAGAGCGTTGTAGTGTGGACGGGTACAGTGTTAAATCGATTTAACGCTCTTTAAATCGATTTAAACGCGTAGTGTAGACCAGGCCTAAGTTTCACACTGAACTCAACCCTATGCTTTGCACAACAAAAACTCCCAAATGGCTTCAGTGAGATTTTTGCCCGATTAAGAGAAGGGCATCAGGCCCACAGATTTTTGTAAAATGTCTATTGTTCTCATAGACTCCATCCTGAAGAAAGAATTTTTGGGAGGAAAAAAAAAGAGACTTAGGGGGCCAAATTCCACTCTGTTCCATGGCACAGAGCCAGTTGGAGATCAGTGAATGAGCCAGACTTCCTGACTTTGGAGCACAACTGCAATCCCGGGTAAGATAGCTATTTCCCTCAGCAGCTGTCTTGGTATGGCTTTGTAATAGCTTTACTCCTGCCACTGCCCCATGTGGAAAGTCTGGAACTCTGCCTTCTTTACACCTCCCAGGCCTTTGGAGAT
Source organism: Chelonoidis abingdonii (assembly GCF_003597395.2). Classification (NCBI taxonomy): domain Eukaryota; kingdom Metazoa; phylum Chordata; order Testudines; family Testudinidae; genus Chelonoidis; species Chelonoidis abingdonii. The sequence goes on from NC_133770.1 coordinate 67,996,688, forward strand.
GATGTTGGGGAGACCTCGCACATGCACAGAGCCCCTTGCCATTTAGATTCAAAATTGGGCTACTTTTAAATTGTTTCACTTTGATGAGGACTGGTCTCTTCCTTTTAAATGTGCACTCTGTGTCACTGGGAAAAATTTTTTCACTGCTGCTGTTTTTATGAAACTTGCAAAATAAACGTGCAGACTCCCTTGCAGACTCTGCCAGAGCACATGCAAATTCAGGTCCTAGAGCTATACTGATGTTAGTTTCCTTTGGACAAATAATAAAGGGGTGCGGGGAGACTCATGTTAATTTCAAGTCAGAAACCTCTTTTGGTGGCTAAAAAATCATGCTTCTCACAGAGTATGACAAACCATGTAACATTAATAAATAGCCATTAATTTGTAGAGTCCACTGTCCTATAAGCCTTTACTGAAGATCATGTTCATTCACACATATGGAACTGAAATGTTAATTGCATTCGCTGTAAACTGCATGTACTGTTTCTTTAGCACCTTTAGTGAAGGCAAGGTGACGCGATGCCAGACACTGCCACTGACTTGTTGTGTAATCTTGCACGAGTCACTAAGGCCAAAATTTCAAAAGTACTGACCATATTGTCAGCCCCAAACATCCAAAATCATGAGATTGGGCTACATATTGGGAGATGTTTTAAAAAATTTGGGATGCTTTTTATTTGCCTTCTGGCTCTCTAGGGCACAGTTGGGTCATGTGTTCTAGCTTTTCTTTCCAACCCTGAGGGCTAGAAACCATTTCAATTTATTTTTTAAATGAACTATGAGATTCTTATGTAGTCAAATGGCTGTAGGAATGGGGGCTTTAAGAAAAATACCAAAAATTAAAAGACTCTTATGGAAGTTAGCAATGCTGTGATTGAGTGCTCCAGTTTTAGGTGCTTTATGGTGTCAATCTTAAGGGGATCTGATTTTCTGAAGCTGGGTGCTCAGTCCTTTTTCTTGAGAGATGCCATGCATGAAAATCCAACATATTCCTAAAATGTTCTTATTGATAAAGTAGCAAAAAATAATAGGACCTCTCTTTCCCCCCCACCCGCAGTCTGACTAAAAGATTTGACTTGGCATTTGTTTTTAAAGCATGCTGTGGCAACTTTTTGGTTTTTCTGAAAACTCTCACATTGATGATAGTATTCAGATGTCTGTATTACACTTTATAACTTCAAAATATTGACCAAATAATAACTAATTAGTACTCAAAGCTCCCATGTGAATAAATACATGTTGTTGCTATTTTACAGATGGGAAAACGAAGAAATGGAAAGCCAGGTTCCCATGTCAATAACTGTGTAACCTTGGGAAAGTCACTTAATCTCTCTGGACCCAACTCTGGTTTCTTTGGTTAAAACTAGTGGAACTGAGATCAGAATCGGGCCCACAAAGGTTAAATGACTTTCCCAAGGGCACACAGTGAGTCAGTAACAAAATGGTGTTAAAACTCCTAACTGTATGCTATAAAGTTCGTTTACAGTATAGCTATTCTTGACACATTGTCTTCTGTCGTATATGCATGCTATTTTCTCATACTATTTCTGTATAGAACATAAAGAGATAATGGGCCAAATTCAACCAACTGAAACCAATGGAAGAACATGTTGGGTTGAATTTGTGTTATTGGCAATTTTACATTCTCAAAAACTCCAAGAAAAAGATAACTTCAGTGATAAATACAGTGTTTAAATAACATATTTAAACACAAACAATTTGAAGAATTAGAAGAGTATTCTTTCTGCTTCCCCCCACCAAAATGATCTAACTTTCAAAGTCTCTCACAGAGATTGAGCAAGAGAGACTATCTGGCTCATGCCTCCTTAGTTCAGCAGATGTGACCTTGGGAATAATTTTAAATACCACATTTCAGACCTATTTTGCACACAAAGTGAAGTGGAACAAATCTGCTTTTGTACTGAAGGCAGGGGGTAGTTGGAGGGAAGTTTTGTTAATCTTTCATTTTAGTCTAGCTGTAGTTTACTGGATTCATGAACCTAGCAAACAATATCACAGGGATTACCAGGCTCTGTGGGAAATCTTCAGCTGCATCATTTTCATCTCATCTACCACGTTGACTTATGCCAAGTTATCCTAATCAAGACCTAATGCATTATAAAGCTTGTAATAAAACATATGGGTTTCTCTGGAAAGGGAAAGAGGCTTCCTTTTTGATTGGATAGCTGCGCTCAAATACTTTATGTAGCAGGACTGGTGGAGTGGAGGGGGAGAGCTGAGAACTGTGAATAACTGCAAAACATTTGGAAACACTTGTTTAAGCTCTAATGCTCTTTCACCCTCACCCCTCTCTGCTTCCTTCTCAACGTGCAAGGAAGTAGTGGATGAAAGGTTGAAACGAACTCCTTTGGGTTGGGGTTTATGTTTCATCAGGTTCCTGTTTCCTGAGGCAAAGCAATGTCGTTTCAGGGAAAACCAGAAGAAGAGATTTTATTTAGAATTAGCTCTCTCTTAATAAAGGGCTTAGTCCAGATACCATCCCCACCCTCAAAGAATGCTGCTAGTGGTAAGCAGGAGACAGGTTGGTGGAACTCAGTGTCCAGATATCAACTCCCCTGCTAGGCTGCAGTGGGCAGGAAAGTCGCACTCACTTCCTTTCTCCCTGGCAAGCTGGTAGCTAGCCTGGGGCACAGAAATGAACACCTCTCCACTGTTTTAAATGAGAGAAATGTTTCTGTAAACCACTACCATTTACACCCCAGTATATTGAGAAATAGAGGTTACTAGTTCATAGAACTCAAATAAAGCTGCCAGGTAACAGTCCATTCTGAATCTTTCTCATCTGTGTTGATTTCTTATAAATAAGGATGAAATTTGTACTTAGCCAAACAATGAGTCAGATACGAGTACTGTACTTTCTCTGAAACCCACAACATAACCATTATGCATTTAGCAGAAGCTCACACAGAGTCTTGAATTTTAGAGCCTGTTTGAATAAGGGAGGGAGTACTGGGCAAGTGACCAGGTTTATACCCCATGCTGCAAAAAAAGTGCCGAAGGTTCATTAATTTTCACCTGGGTTGTAACTGGAGCTAGCCGAAGGGACCTCAGTTGAATGTCTCATTGGAGAGTCAGCATCTGTAACAATATACTGTATTCCTCCTCTCCTAGTACTGCAGTTCAGAGTCAGCACTGAGACTGAGCCCAAATCTCGATGTGGAATTTGAACCCCCGTGATCTACTGGCCCAGAGATGAATGGAAGCAACTGAGTCATTCTGACAATAAAACCCAGAAATTATCAAGAAGATTAACTCCTTGGCATCGGCAGTCCCAGTATTTATCTTTGCCAGCAATAGGATGCCTGGTGAAAAAAGAGAGCTGGTGCCAAAGGGTTAAATAAATGTGAACTGGGGACTTCCTCTACATGATCCTTTTTCTTCATTTGTTGATGAGATGTAGGCCCTTGGCCATGTAAAGGCACACATCTCTGAGTATCAACAGAGTCAGGGAGTGCATTGCTTTTTAAACGGGGGAAAACTGATCTCTTGGGATAGTTTGCTTCATCACCACATTTTTAGTGCTGTCAGGCGTCTGTATGTTATGTAATCTCCATATCACTATCCACAAACAAAACTTGGTCACAGTGCCTAGTGAGTGAGTCAGCAGTCAGAGGAGGAGAAAGAAAACATGCAAAATGTATTGTTTTTTTTTAATTATTGATCAAAATGAGTACCAACAGTGAGGACTGGAGCCAGGCAGGGAAAGCATAGGAGGCAGGTGTTGATGGAGATTGGGAAAATCTTGTTCATAGATTCCAAGGCCAGAAGGGATCATTGTGATCATGTTATTTGACCTCCTGTATAACACAGGCCATAGAACTTCCCTCAAATAATTCCTAGAGTGTATCTTTTAGAAAAACATCCAATCTCCTAGTAATGCAACTCAGTTGTCACTGTTCCAACTCTGGGCCTCTCTTGAGTGGTGACTGCCTCAGTGGTAACAAATCCACTGTTTTTCCTTGATGATGATTGTAACAGGGCCGTCAGGCCTCGCTTCCTTCTGAAGGTGCGAAGTGTGTATGTGTGTGTGTGTGTGTGTGTGTGTCTCACTTGGAAGTGCAGCACATGATTACTTTCTCTGTTAACATTGTGTTTTATTGTTCAGCCCGCTCCTCTCATTGTTAATGAAAGAAAGATGAGGCCATGGTAAAAATATATCCCATGGAGGAGTTTGCCTTTCAGTCAATTAAAAATAGCTACCTGTGGGCCATCACTAATTCACGCAAAGAACCACAGAGCAACCCATTTTCTAATGCTGCTACGTTTGCTGCAGTGAAAAATTTCAAACATTTACCTGCTAAAGTAAATGTTATGAGGTTAGAGGTTTTGCGGTCATTGGTTTTTTTGTTTTGGCGATGTGTTTGCCATTTGAGCTGCACTACCTTGCTTGATGGCTGGGCTTAGTTGTTACAGTGTAAATGTCTGACTGATGATATTGTAAGTTGTTATAATGTGCAAAAGGAAAATGCAAACCCTCATCCATTACTATTTATCTCACGATCATTATATATTTTTCTGGGCTGTTTACAAATAAGTCTGCCCCTCCAAACATCAAAACCAGGACGTTCTTTCATTCTCTACAAGTCTGAAATGTACAATTACTTGTGGCCTTTTCTGCTCCCATTGACGTATCCAGGATGAAATTCTGACTCCACTGAAATCAAAGGGAGCTTTGCCGTTCATTTCAGTGAGGCCAGGATTTCACCTCCTCATGCCTACATACTGCTGTGATGAATGCAGTAAACCTATGCCGATGGGCAGGTTTTTCCTGTCGGTGTAGGTAATCCAGCTCTCCGAGAGACAGTAGCTAGGCAGGGATACCTGAACCTTTGTAAAAAGGGGGGCGGGGGGAAATAGCAGGCAACGCTAAAGCTGCTGGGAAGCCTGGGGGTGCCAGAGTCTGCTACCTTTTGGGAAAGGAAGAGTCTGTACAGGAAGGATGGACTCCACCTAAACCAAAACAGAACCAGATTACTGGCATGTAGAATTAAAAAGGTCATAGAGGAGTTTTTAAACTAAGGGCTGGGGAATGCTGACAGGTGCGGGGGAGAGTGCAGTTCAGACAGAGACATCCCATAGGGGAGGATATATTAATGGGGATTTGCTATATCCTCGTAAGTATGGAAGTATGGAAGATGATAAAGTACAGGCAGGTTCTGATGAGAAATAATCAAATGAAAAGGAGTCCCAGTCAACTACATCACATGAAGGCAGACAGCTGAAAAGTGAGACATATTATAAGTTCTAATATACAAATCTATAAGTCTAAATGCTAAGATGGGTGAATGTGGGTGCCTAGTATTAAATGAGGATATTGATATAATAGGCATCACAAAAACTTAGTGGAATGAAGATAAGTCAATGGGGCAAGGTAATAACGGTGCAAGATATATAGGAGGACAGAACAGGTTATGCTGGTGGGGGAGTGGCACTATATGTGAAAAAAAGCATAGTCAAAGGTAGTAAAATTCTTAAATGAACCAAATTGTACCATAGAATTTCTATGGATAGTAATTCCATGCTTGAATAAGAAGAATATAGGAGTAGGGATATATTATAGATCACCTGCCCAGGATGGTAATAGTGACTGGGAAATACCCCAGGAGATTCCACCCTCCTGCCCCATTTCTCTGTCGCCTTTTCTTCCCTCTGCCCTATCCCATCCCCCTTCCCCATTGCCTCCTCCCCATCCCCCTTTCCCGCTGCCCACAGCCTCTTCCCACTCCACCCCCCTTCTTCTCCCCACTGTTCTCAGCCCCTAAACCCCTTCCCCACACCCCCATTTCCTGATCCCCTTCTCTTCCTCCTTCCCTATCCCATCTCCCTCTCCTACTGCCCACAGCCTCTCTCACTCCATCTCCCATTTTCTCCCCACAGTCCCCAGTTCCTACCCCCCCCACTCCCTGATCCCCTTCTCTTCCCCCTGTCCTATCTCATTCCTCTTCCCCACTGCCCCATCCCCCTTCCTCTCCCCACTGTTCCCTGCTCCTATCCTCCTCCACCTTCCCCACTGCCTCTTCCTCACTCTACCCTTTTCCCCTCCCCACTACCCCCTGCCTCTATTCCCCCACCCCACTCCTCCATTTCCCTCCCCCTGCCCCATTCCCCAGTCCCCTTCTCTTCCCCCTGACCTATCCCAGCTGTAGCACTTCAGTGTAGATACTTCCTACCTCAACAGGAGGGGTTCTCCCGTCGGTGGAGGTGACCTACCTCCCTAAGAGGCAATTGGTAAGTCAACCAAGGGTGGCTCCAGGCCCCTGCACGCCAAGCACGTGCTTGGGGCGGTATGCCTCAGGGGGCGCTCTGCTGGTCGCCGAGAGGGTGGCAGGCAGACCGCGGGACCAGCGGACCCTCCACAGGCACACCTGTGGGAGGTCCACTGGAGCTGCAGGACCGGCGACTGGTAGAGCGCCCCCCGCGGCATGCCGCCGTGCTTGGGGCGGCGAAATGTCTAGAGCCACCCCTGAAGTCAACAGGAGAGTTCTGCCATTGACCTAGTGCTGTCTACACCAGGGGGTTAGGTTGGTTTAACTGTGTCACTCAGGGGTGTGGATTTTTCACCCTGCTGAGCAGAGTAGGTATACTGACCTAATTTCCTAGTGTAAACCAGGGCTGAAGATATGCATACACTACAATGAGACAGCAGCACAGCTGCAGATACACTACTATAGTGTAGATGCTTACTACATCTGGATTTACAAGTGGATTTACTACAACTTATTGCTGTAGTAAATCCACCCTTTCAAGAAGCAGTGGCTAGGTCAATGGAAGAATCGTAGCGATCTCTACGCTGGGCCTTAGGTCATCTTCAGTAGGTCTCTGAGGCGTGTGAATTTTTCATTCTGCAGAGCACTTCAACGAGAGAGATCCTCTCCCGGACCCCACACTGTGGATTTCAAAATGTTTCATTCTCCAGATCACCAAGGGATTCACTGTCCAGTAATGTTTTGTACACACAGGGTACGTCTACACTACGAGATAATTTTGAATTAGCTTAAACCGGTTTTATAAAACAGATATTATAAAGTCGATTGTGCGCATCCACACTAGGCACATTAATTCGATGGTGTGCGTCCATGGTCCAAGGCTAGCGTCGATTTCTGGAGCGGTGCACTGTGGGTAGCTATCCCATAGTTCCCTCAGTCTCCCCCGCCCCTTGGAATTCCGGGTTGAGAGCCCAGTGCCTGATGGCGCAAAAATCATTGTCGCAGGTGATTCTGGGTACAGCCTCACCCCTCCCTTTGTGAAAGCAGCACACAACCATTTCGCGCCTTTTTTCCTGGGGGAACTGAGCAAACACCATAGCACAGCAATCATGGACCCTGCTGAGATCAGTAACGCAATCGTGGACGTTGTAAACACCTCGCGCATTCTCGTGCTGTCTATGGTGAACCATGAACTGCAAAGCCAGGAGAGGAGGAGGCAGCTACGGCAGCGCAGCGACGAGAGCTTGACATGACTGTCTGGGAGCAATCAGAACTCGATTTTTTACTGGCAGGACAGGAAAAGTCCCGCAACTTATTGAATTCAATTTCCTATTTGGCCAGCGTTGGAGCTGCTGATCAGACAGGTGACCAAGCAGAGTCATCAGCCAGTACATTGCAGTTCGCTGAGATCGAAAAGGAGCACAGCGGACCGCACAAGAGGTACTCGATTCTGATCGCTAATTGGGGGAGGATTCAGTGCTACAGACTCATCTCTCTTTGTTT